>NC_136501.1:41295607-41308107 GCF_053919585.1 Euprymna scolopes
GTTACACATTATTTGTCTTATATTAGGTAAAATCATTACATTTGATATCGTTTATAAACAACATCAAATTCATCCTTAAGAACTAATCATTATCATATTAATGAGAGTAATTTTTTATTATAGCGTGATTAAAAGTTCGTTTCAAAAACAATATTTTAAATGGTGTAACATCTTAATCTTTTTATTTATTGTAAATATAAATTTATGTTTTTTTCTTTCACACACTGCCTGTTTTTTTTCTCTTTATATTCCTATATGTGTTGCCCGTGTGTTTCCTTTTTTTCTCTTTTGTGTGCGACTGTGCAATGTTGCGTCTACACAATAGGAGGGAAACTCTATCTCTTACAGGATTACAGGCCAATTAAATCTTGGTCTGGTGTTGGAACATACACCAAACTAACCATAAAATCTGACATCGAAGTAATATAAAAACTGTCGGAGCTATAAAAAATATTTAAGTGTCATGATAGACACGTGGTCCTTTGACAGATAACAATGATGCGAATGTCGAACATCTTATTTCAGATATCAGAATTCCATAGAGAAAATATAAGTGAACATTTCCAAGACTATAAATTAGAGAGGCAGGGATGAATAATAACGCATATTATACTAGTATTTTAGTGCCCTTACTAAAACAAGAATACATATGGACTAGTGCCTTCGCTTAGAATCTACCATGATATATATATATATATATATATATATATATATATATATATATATATATATATATATATATATATTCTGACCGCAACAAGCTTTTATATCAGTATTTGGGCAAACATTTGACTGCCAAAAGTTTAAAGTTAAATGTGTAATATATATATATATATATATATATATATATATATATATATATATATATATATATATATATATATATTCATTATTCGGATTAATAACCTTGCATCCATGGATAGGTCTGCTCAAATAATTTTGTTGGGTGCTTGTTCTTAATGACTTACCTAGGATTTTATATCGTGTCCGCATTTCAACAAAGAATAAATAAAACATCCAGCATTGACATGTCGATTACTTATGTATATATTCAGGAAAACAATAAATAATGTTGTCAAATCAATAAAAAAGGAGCCATAAATATATATTCAGAACTTAGAAGAGGACTCCTATTAAAGCATTTCTTTAAGAACGAAGACATATCATACTTTCATTAATTATTCATATGCTTAGAACACGGTTGATGCATGTATTACTTTATAGTAAATAAACAACCAAACATAACAATATTGATATACATTATATGAAATTTTCATAACGGACATTATTCTTCGATACATAAAAATTATATGTAATAGTTATTATATCCAAAGAGCAATACCATTCAATATGGATCTTAAAAGAATGCTTACTCATAGATTATGGGTTTGAGTTGCGGAGCAACTATATCCAATTGCGCAGTAGGTTGGTCTACAGCTTTGATGGCAGATTAAACCTTGGTTTGAGCGACATAGGAGCGCCGCATCTCTCACGGTTTAAGGAATGCTTATTTGCTGGTATTTCTGTCTTCCTTCTTTGGCGTCTGAGCGCCTGGTTGTTTCTAAACTCCCCCCCTATGCTCCAGTTTGAACCTGATGGAATAGTGCCATACGTCACGGTCTTTGGCAAGTTCTTTCTAGTTTGTATGCTGACTCATAACTACTTTAAAACGCTGGCACCAAACTGTTCTACTTAATTTTTTTCTTTACAATACTTTTCATTCAAACATGCAAAAATGGTAAGATGCTCTCTTTGGTGTTTATAAATGCTTGCCATAAACGCACATCTCACACTTACATTTTAGACAAAATAATTACAAAACTAAATGCTCTTCGATTCCGCTGGAAATATTACTGAAAACTGTTGTTTCAATCCTATTATAAGCCCATATTTTTAGTTTATTGATGAACAATAGACGAACACAACGCATATGTTAGAGTTTCATAATCTATTATATAAATGTGGTATCTATAAACGTGTCTGTTCAAGACTAATTAAAATAAACCTTATCCAACGGTCAAATAAAAGATTTCATGGGTAAAACTTTACTATTTACAATAGTACTAATTTTTTATGTGGTGCTTTCTATTTACATTGCAAGGTCGGTCTTGAATAATGGAAATAATTCTACACGTTGAACTTTTGTAAATAAACTATATTAATATAAAACTGTTGCACTATACGAGCATGATTCAGAGCTGTATGTGGACTCTTCTCCTTTGTATACCTACGGTCTACACATTATAATTGCTTTTACTAATAATTTGCTATAAAAGAACTGGGAAAAAAAGTAAAACACACTTGGTGTGTATGAATAGGCGTCACGAATGCAGACCTCATATTATTGTAGCAAGTTATTTACAGAACTGAAACCATTTGATCCCGAAAAAATATTACTTGGGAAATGGTAGCTAAATCAATAAAACTAATGACATGAATACATATTCCAAACGTAGATTTGGACTTCTATTAAAATATTTAAGAAACGAAGATATACGACACTTTCATTAATTATCCATGAGCTAACATCAAACTTTTGATTTATACATGTATTACTTTAAAAAATACCAACCAAACACCGACAATTATTGAAATACATTATATGAAACTGTTATAACGAAAAGTATTCTTCGATACATGAAGAGAATCCGTAATAGTTGCTAATATCCTGGAAGCAATACCATCCAGTTATATAAGTAAAACATTGTATTGAATCTATTACCACCAGAGAAACACAACACATATGTAGAGATTTATAATCTATAATACAAACGTAGTATATGCTCGTCTGTTTGTCTAAGCACGTAATTATGAAATAGATTTTATACCAAGATCAAATAAATTATATCATAACGTTACATTGTATAAAATTACTAATTTTGTATTTAGAGATTAAGGGTAATATTGTAGAGTTTGTATTGTACAACGAAAATAAATCTTAACATATTCTTAGAGCAAAATCCCTCATTTATTTCTATACAAAATCAAGGGCGGTTTATTCTTTAGATAAATGAGGCAAATACATTGTTCAGAATGTCCAAATAACTCTTATTAAATCAACTAATTAAACCTACTTTGAACTATAAATGTATTCTTATGAAATATGCATATTCGTTTCAGGATATAACTCTTAAAATGGGTGATGGTTGCTGCTCTAATCGCTTCCGTAATTTCTATTATCGCATGTATTATTCAGAATAATCCGATGTATACACTGCTTTTTATTCAAGCTTGTTTGACAGGGTGGTTTAGTGGACTTCATAACCACATTTTATATTTCTATTTCAAAAACCTCAGGTTAGTTGAGGTGCATTATGCTATACACTTATATATGGGTGTCCATAAAGTCCGTGTGCGCCTTAACATAGTTATAATTTTATTTGTGATTGCAATAGAAATAACATGTAAAAAGGATTAGATTTTGGAACAATTCATTTTAAAATTGCACACGGACTTTACGGACACCCTATATATTCATCTATGTCTCTGTGTGAATGTATGGGCGAATATATATATATATATATATATATATATATATATATATATATATATATATATATATTGAACTTTAATATCTGGTTAAGAGTACTTTATAAACGTTAAGTCTTTAATATCTATAATATATTTAAAGTTTGCCATTTTGAGTTATCTTTGTAAACTTACTTGTAATTTTTTTGTTCAGTTATATATATATATATATATATATATATATATATATATTAGCAGAAGTACCTGTCGTTGACTGGGTTAAAAAACGTACAGAAAATGGACTCTGATTTATGAAAGTACGATAGGTTATGAAGAGAAAGGGTTGTAAATTTTGGTTGAATTTTGGGGTATCAAAACTAAAGCAAAATATGGTGAAAGTAAATTTAATTAATTATACCAAACCTGTTCACACTAAAACACTTATCACAATATACTGTGGTCTATATTAAAAAAACCTTCTTAAACTTAGTGACATATGTCCATTCTATGGAGATCAGGTGCGTACGAACACCCCATAATTTTATTATACCATATTTCTTCAAACTGAAACATAATTATCAACGTATACTTACGAAGATAGATATGAAAAGCCTTTATTATAGCGTGTGCCTATTTCCATTCTATGGAGGTCAGGCGCGAACGCAGACCCCACAATTTTATCATACCATCCCTATTTAAGTTTAAACATACTTATCAAAGTATTCTTTTGTACATCTTATCAAAACACTTGTAAACGTTCTTTTTTTAATCTTAATTTTTTTTATTTCCATACTTTGTGGACTAGGCGCTTACGCAGACCCCACATTTTTAATGAACCGCCGTTTTGCCAGATAAAATATACCCATTCCTGTGTCTCGATGCATCTTCTATCATTATATGTAATCAGCTTTTTTTTTAAATAGTCAACCATATAGGACCCTATTCGTTACCAGACACATACACGCACACACACAAAGACACTCAGCTTTATATATATATATATATATATATATATATATATATATATATATATATATATATATATCCCTTGCATATGCTTTTAAATAAATAGTTATTTACGTTCACTTTTTCTTGTTTACTCATTTTGTCATCAGTGTATTCACAAAGAAATAAAATCGTTTGTGATATTTTTCTCCATTTCTTTTTCGCATTACTGTTCAGCCATATATATCATTGAGGACATTAGAATCAAATCCTAACAATAAGAACATCGCCTCTTGGGAATAATAAAGAGCGTTTATGTTCACAGAAAAAAAGTGCACCTGAACTGCTTTTTATCTTACGCGTCAGAATTTGTTGGGTGGACAAAGCATAATGTTGTAAAGACCGATAATAAAGAGGCACAAATGAAACCGCAGACTTATTTCGTTTCCTTTACATTAGTAGTTTTGGTGTAGTATTTAAAGTTTTACTGTTGGTTATCTTATTGTTGCTATCTTGGCTGAGCTAAGATTTATTTCTACACACCAGATGCATAAAATGCCTGTAATACTATCTATATAATATGTATGTATACACACACACATACATACATATATATATATTTATATATATGCATGTATATATATATATATATATATTTATATATATTTGTTCCCACTTTAAAATGTATTTGCCCTGCGTATGAACATTGAACTGAACACTGTGATATACACATAATTTGCATCATAAATTCGGTCATCCGTTGTTATATTTATCCAGTCTTTATTTTGTAAATGATTTTTACATAAACAATACACTCCATAATAGTTTACAATGCATACCTTTTACAAGACACAAATAACATATATGGATTTCAATTTTTAAAAGTTTATCTTAAAAAAAATAGTAGTGTTACCTTGCATGCTTATGAATTTAATATTAAAAAAAGTCGTCGTACACTATTTCGTGTAAATATTTCCGTGTTGGGTATGCATTTTTTTAAAAACTTTTCCTAATTAATAAGTAATCTGTAAAAATACTAATAGAGCCCTAAAAAGTCACAAAATAACGCATATTGATAGCAGAATTTTTCTCATTGCATTTGTAAATATTTTACTTGTTTTTACTTGTTTTTAACTTGTTTTAACTTGTCATTGGTAGTGTACAACTATTGAACTATTTTTAATCGATGATTTAAATTATTTAACTGTATTGTTAGTTAATATATCATTTCAAAATAGTAAAAGCATATTAAAAAATATTGATACACACAGACTCACCAACATGCACACCTACACGCACACATATATTATGTGTCTGTCAGTAAAATGAAATCAATATTAACAACCAAAGCGGATTAATCAACGTTTCTATGGTATTGATCGTCTCTTGAAACATTCGAAGGCTGTTGGGTCTACCATAGTTCAACTTGATTAAACGTGCTTCCATCACCACCGAACGGGAACGTCAGGCTTATGTCTTATTCCATAACACGAATATATAGGGTGTCTAAAAGGTATCTGAAATGTTTGAACTTAAACAATTCTTTATTTTTGGGTGTATTTATCAGTAATTCTAACACAATTTTTCTAAGACATTGGGATATTTAAAAAGCAGGATAAATTTAAACAATAACAAGAGAGTTAAATCGCAATCAAGAGATCCCCTAATCTTGCATGAATAATGTTTTAAAAAGAGCTCAAATATTTGAAACTGAAAATGGGCAACAGTTAAAATACATTATTTTTAATGAATAAAGAGCGTTTGAATTTTTAATGAGTTTTTGGTAATTTGTTATGTATTTATGTATTGTATGTCATATTGTGTTAAACACCATAAAAATCCAATCAAAAATTAAGAATCTACACTTCTGATAAAAAAACTAAAAAGCAAGTAAAATTCTTTATAAAAAACTTTTTCAACGATAGATTGTAAAGTCTTCCGACTTAATTACCAATTTACAAATCAAAAGTTATGGAAAAAAGGTACATTCCAAAGATTTTTATTTAAAATTGACATTTTTATTAAATTAGGTTTTTACACATGATCTTTATTTTAAGGCGAGAAACAAGAATGCTATTAAAATGTAAAAAAGTGTATGAAAAGTGTATGTAAACATTCAACAATCAGACTTAATAATTAGTTTTATCCCCCCTGCTTTTGTTGATTTCAAATATTCTTTGGGACATGAAATAAGGGTTCCCATAAAGGTGCGTGGGATCCTGTTCCAGTTTCTGAAGATAGCTTCACGAATTTCATTTTTGTTAAATATTGTTTATCATTTGGATAAACCTCTCGTGTTATTCATTCCCAAACATTTTCAATAGGGTTCAAGTCCGGTGAGCATGCAAGATTTTATAGAAAGCTCACTGTCCGCTTTGCAGTATGGATTGCAGAATTATCCTGTTCGAATAACCATCCATCCCCACACAAAAACCCTCCATCATCAAATATGCTTTTTGTAGTATGCTAGCATAACGAGCTGCTGTCTTACGACCCTGTCCCACCTGGAACTCCATCGTCCCTCTGTGAGAAAAGGCACCCCATATCATTACGGACACTCCACCATGATGGCGTGTAGAAAAAATCACGACAATATCGCTGGAAGCCATCAGGATCATCTAAATGGAATTTTTCTCATCAGAAAACAGGACTTTCTTCCATTTCCCAACGCTCAGGTTTGGTATTCACGACCAAATCTTAAGCCATCCACTTTGTGACGTGGAACCAATCGAGGAATTTGTTTACATTTTATATTCACCATGCCTTTTCGTTGTAAGTGCCGTCTTATTGTTATTGGACTGCAATCAGCATCTGTAACCGCCTTAATTTTAACAAAAAAAGTTATCTGTCATTCATAACAACTCGTCTGTTTCTCCTACTGAATACAGAAGAAATTTTAGGGGGCCTACCAAAGGAGTTTGCTTATCCAAAATTATCAGTGTTCTTAAAATTTGAAAATAACAGTTTTACTGCGATTTACCTTACCTGCTATCGCTCGCTGTGACAAACCTTGCTTATGGCATCCTAGAATTCGAGAGAGCTCAACTTCGGTTTGTTTTCTTGCTTTAGGCATGAAAACACCTTTAGATAGTGATTGCTTATCTCTAACTGAACTAAAAACATTAGAATTATCATAAATTTAACAACCTTGGTCTTATAATTTTGACCATGTGTAAAAAGCCTAATTTAATAAAAATGCAAATTATTAAATACAACCTTTGAATGTATCTTTTAGTTTCCATAACCTTTTAGATTGTAATATTGGTAGCCTGTAATCGAAAAGGTTTAAAATCTATCTTTAAAAAAGTTGTTTTTAAAGATTTTTAAGTGGTCTTACGTTTTTGATGAGCAGTGAATTTTAGGCAAAAAAAAAAACTTCAGTGACGTGTTGGGCACCATGTATAAGAGGATTGCCCTGAAACAATGTAATATTACATATACGAACTTAGGTAAGTATTAAGTATTTTATTGATATATTTCGTATATAATTCCTGTAAGTAACATAATTAAAAATATATTTTGTAAACGCTATTTGTAATTCACGGTCAAGCTATTTAAACATAAAAAATTAAAAATGTTCAATATCAGTTTCAGTTTTAGAGAAGATATACTTGCTGTCCCTGGCGTAGAGCAAGGTTAAAGATTTACCAGTCCTGACAAAATTATATAGAATAAATACTGATTTTAATCTACTTTCTTTCTATATTGTAATTATATATTAGCATAAATAGTGTGGAAAAGCGGAAAGACATATATATGTATATATGTATATGTATATATATATATATAAATATATATATATGTATATACATATGCTAGGTTTATTTATGGTCTCTTTTAAATTCAATAACAACCCTCCAAAATTTGCTGATGAGGAGACCTTGCTTACCAAAAAACTAGATATAATTATTCTGCATAACTTGATGTATACCACAATAAAAAACATTGTTTTCCGAAACGATCGTACAGATAATTGATTTTGTTGTTGTTCCTTCTTATGAAACGGATTTTTAATTTAATTAAAATTTGATTTTTAAATTTTAAATTATAAATCACATTACTTAATATTGAATTAGCTCTAGGACATTTAACTATCGAGCTTATTATATATCTAAATTACAACGAGCACTTTCTATTTCCTTTATTTTAATTAAACTAGTAATTTCACTGTTACATTAAAATACACTCAGCTCTTTAGAATATTGTTCTAATCTTCTTTATATATATATATATATATATATATATACACGTATGCGTGTATATATACACACATATATGTATATATATATATATATGCGCGTGCTTGTGTGTGTATATATGTGTGCATATGTGTATGAGCATAAGTTACGGAAGTAAAGACATTTGCGAAAAACAAATTGCAATACACATATATTAATATAGATATATACATATGTATATATAAATATAAATATGCATGTATATATACATGTATATATGTGTATATATATACATGTACATATATGTACATGTATATATATACACATATATACATTATATATACATGTATACATATATATTTACATATATACATTTGGTCAAAATCGTGTAGTATCTGTTCTTCAGATGCTGCACTTTCATTTCTTGTTCTCTTTCGGTGGAGGATCAGTCCTTCGCGACTGAGACATTTTTTTTATTTTTGTACCTTTTCTGCACGTTAAAAAAACGACCCTGGTGTCTAACTCTGTCCCGTGGGGAGGCATAGTAAATAAGTACACATATACATATGTGTATGATGATTGATGATATATACATACACATATATACGTACATATATATGCATATATATAAACACATATATACATATATATAGGAATACATACATATATATAAACACATATATACACACTATATATATACATAACTACATACATATACAAATAATTCTACATATATACATACATATATAACTACTTGCATATACACATATATAACTACATGTATACATACATACATATGTAACTACATATATACATGCATACATTTATTACTACACGCACACCCACACAAACATACACACACACGCGCACACACGCATATATATATATATATATATATATATATATATATATATATATATATATATATATATATATATGAAGAATTTTTTAAGTAAAGCCAGGAAAACATGTGCATATAGTATCTGCAGGCATGTTTCGTGATATAAGGATTTACGTTGTCAGTAAAAATTTATATTTACACACGAAACCATTTAAGCTAACAGCATGCAGAAAGTTACTTGCAATTCATTTCGATACATACTATTTGGCGCCTAACGGATTAAAGTGAAGACATTGTTTTTCGTATATACCGTCTGTTGTGTTTTAAAACGGAAGCATATGTTGCGATCTTTCTTTATATATGTTTATACGCTCGAACACACAAACATATATATATATATATATATATATATATATATATATATGAATTTATAATTGCTTTTCGCATAATGTTTACCTATTAAGCCGATGGCTGAAAGCACAGGTCAAACTTAAGATGGTCAATTGATTGAAACGATTTACCTGCACTTAGCCCGATAAAACGGCTGCTCAAAATCGATATTACAAATAAGAAAATGAAAGCAATTACCATCTATTCCCCTCTCTCGCTTTTTCTCTTTAAATGTATATGCATACATATAAATGAATATATATATATATATATATACACGTATCTGTGTGTATACACACATACTGACAAACACACACACATATATATATAAACACACACACATATATATATATAGATATATTGTATATATATATATATATATGGATACATTTCATATATATTTATCATAAATATACTTATATAAATATATATATATAAATATATACATCAATATATATATATTTACGTATACATGTATTTTCATATATTAATAAATATATACATGTATATATATATTTATATATGTATATATTCAGATATATACTAATATGTAAAGTATTTGCCTCTAAACATGTATAAACACACTTATTAATTTCGAAATACGACTTGCAAGTATTATTAATTTAAGTTTGATATCGTTGAAGATTCGTGTAGATTGTACATAAGAGTATGACATGCTTTCCATATTTGTTAAATTTTAATAGCTTATATCATGCATCTATTTAGTCTCTCTCAATGCTAACTCGTTTTCCTATATGTTAAATGTATTTTGGATATATTATGGGGGATTAATGGTTACTTTCGAATTCATGTATTTCAGATTTAATTAGTTTTCTCTCATATATTTTGTAACATAATCTTCTTATTTTAAAAATTAATAATTATTTAAAAGTACCCACATATCAGACTTCTCAAACCTGCGAAAATACCAGATAAGAAAAAAGCAAAACAAAAAGGAAGTGCAAAGGATCAGTGCAAAATATACATAATCATTTACATACAAAACATCATTCATGTATAAACAACTAGACACAATCCTTTAGAAAAAAATCTAATTTCATTTGTGCTTTTTTAATCATTACTATATATTGGATCCAATATAATATAATGATGAATACGTTATCTTCATTAATTAAAATTTCATATTTATGCGTATTTTACGACCGGGCATTGTCGGGCTGCAAGCTAGCAATTTCATAAAATACACAGAATGCTTCCAACAGTGCACCACAGCTTACAATGTATTGTAGATTTAATCACTTCAGTGAGACCTTTTAAGCTTTCTCCCGGTGAATTGCGATGCGTCCCCGATTTGATTGAAAATTGGAGATGTCAATGATTTTAATGACAATAAAAATATCTTCTGTAATCTCATGAGATAAAACAGATATCACGTTTGGGATATTGTTTCAATTAGGATTTTACTCTTATTTTGGAAAAAATTTTCAGTAGAAATATCTTTCCATTTTATAAAAGAATCATTCCATTTTACTATTTTTGCGCGAAACACAACCGATCCATATATGTAATAACTTCACATGATACTGTTCTAATCTTGAGTGTAAGTTTCACAAAGTTCTGCCTCCGATTTCGTGTGTATCTTATCGAATGTTTTTGTCGAACTCAGGAATTTTGGCGGAATTTCGAACGGAGCCTGTCATTTACTTCACGGGTTGCACATGCTTGTGTCCCTTAAGATATGATCGGATAGATAACCTAAGTAATTCTCAATTTTATTTTTCGCGTGCCCACACTGAGAATTGAAACTTTAACATTCAGGAGAAGGTAACTTTTACAATTGACTTTTCCAAGTAATTTAACAACTTCTCTAGGGGTCCTTGTGGAACTAGTCCCCATTTCGACGAAATAAACCTAAAGAAAGTCGGTGGTTGCATTGATCGAAACGTGAAAATAACATTCAAGAGAGGAACAGTACTCCGATGAATTCAAAAATATGAATAACAAATTCCGTCTCAAAAGCTAAGAAACGTTAAAATGATATATTCGCAAATTTGCCTATAAGTGAAACAATACTGAAATAAACTTGCCTTGTCTCATCAGACAAAACATTAACGGAAGACTTCTTTCATTTTTATTATGGATTTGCCTAGATACCAAATCTCTTACAAATAAAAAAAACTTCAATCAGTTGCTAAATACCTCTACACTTAATCTGACAATTGATTTCTAATCCGTCTATTTAAGTATCTATCTATATTATTGAATAAATCTTTGGACCTTCCGAGAGTCCTTGCTAGCTTTACTCTTATATATATATATATATATATATATATATATATATATATATATATATATATATATTAAAAAGTTTGACTCATGTCCAGGTAATCTACATTTAAACATTCCAGTGTTTTAACAGAATATTTACGGAGGAGTTAAACTCTTTCAACTCTGATTTTTGCATTGCCAAATTTTCGCAACAAAACTGATTAAAAAGCTTACTTCATGTCCCATTCTTTATGTAAAATTTTAAATATTTCACTCAAAATTGGCTTAATAGTTAGATAAAGACCGCAAAAGTAAAATCTTTTAAACTTTAACCCCTTTACAGAAAAATTCTCGACCAAAAATCGTTTTAAAATTTACCCTACGTCTGAATACAATTCATGTAAAATTTCAAATGTTTAGACAAAACGTTGTCTGAATAATTTTGTAGA
>NC_136501.1:41310607-41633107 GCF_053919585.1 Euprymna scolopes
AGATGCAAGGCACATAAATGTAACAATTGTCTTTTTGCCACTGTTAATTGTTGTTGCAAACGTAAAGAGAATTGGGAAGTGCCATATCTTTAATAAAAACAATGTATCAGTTGCACGTTGATTTTTTTGTTATTCTTGAGGTTGACAGAGTGGAGATACTTTACTATAGACATGTATTTGAGCTCGCACTATGACATCTCTTAAATTACAAACAATAGCTGATTTTCTTTTTGTATGAAAGTATATTGTTTATCAAAGATAAATCGATAGAACAATTGAAAAGATAACTGTTTAAAGAAGAAACCAACAAAGAAAGTGGGAGACCAGGGATAATTGAGAATGAAGAAAGAAAGAACAAAACATATTCTACGATGAGTTTAAGAATCGGACATAGTTTGAAAAACGGGTGTTATTTTATTCAAATAAATATCCCTCTTTTTGCACATTAAGGGAGAAAATGTTAATTACACATCTAATCAATGAGCATATTCGTAAACATTTTGGTGCTTCATCGTTATTGTAGCCAAATAAGCAAATAGGAATATTGATTTTCAAGTGAAACTAATAATATCTACTGAATTGCAATGTCACAGTTAAGAAATATCGAAACTTACGAAAAACGGCGAGGTCGAAATTAATTGCTAAAGAAAATAATTTTCGAAGAAATTAGAAATTTAACTATTTTAAGTGACAAACTAACGTAGCCGGGTCATTTTATCGTTCGGAGACTAAAATAATGGTGATATGACAATTAGGTACATAGCTTTGCTTATTGTTGAAATTGGTAAAAAATGTTAGTGGTTATTTATTTATTTTTTAAACATCAACTTTCGGTTATCGGATTTCGCTACAATAACGCAGAGGCATACTTTTCATAAGTCGGCATGTATAATAAATATATTTTATTTACTCTTGCAGATTTTGGATCGAATATTTTGGAATTTTCGTCAATTAAGTCACCGGATTTAGCCGATCAAAGTTACAGGCACAGACAAATTTCCAAACAAATAAACCGGAAAGTAATAAAAATAAAATAAATAAAGAATACAAAAATCCTACTACTGTTAATTTTATTGAATATATTTTTTTTCCTCGTAAGGAGCTGCATTTTTCATTGTTACTTTAATACTTTTGATTGCAATTTTTTATAAACAAATTTTCTTGTTTTTTTGCTTTTTTTTCAAGAAAATGTTTTATTTTTAGCGTAAATTGTAAGGTAGAAAGTTTTTTCAAGAAAACTTACATTTTGGTGTAATTATTTCCAAAAATTGACAGTAAGCATTTTGTTTTTTAAACAAAAATTTATATAGAATGATTTATCTATGTTTTTTTATGAAACTGTAAATTGTTGGATGAAAGTACAGAAATGTTTTTGTTCCAGAAAATTTTCAAATCATTTTTTGTAAAGAGATGTTAAAAATAAGCAGAAAAATGCTATCTATCATCAGAGAAATCAATTTTAAAAATACAGTTTCTATACAAAAAAAAACAAAAAAAAACAAAATGTAAATTTAGTGTTTGAACATTCCAATAACACTCGGCTAAATCCGGTTATTGCCGGTCGATCTTTTAACCGAATGTTTTTTTTTAAATAGATTCTGTTTACATTAACCGACTTCTTTTGTAAAAGTTTAATTTACCGATTTCACGTAACTGGCGAAGTACTGGTGACATTTTCCCATGTAAAAGAAAGAATGGCAACATCATTACAAAGAAAGCCAAATAATTTCTTAAATAATAATTTAGTATAACGTTATAATTAAAGAGATAGTAGCTGATTGCACCCAAGTCATATTTCTTTTTACAA
Source organism: Euprymna scolopes (assembly GCF_053919585.1). NCBI lineage: Eukaryota > Metazoa > Mollusca > Cephalopoda > Sepiida > Sepiolidae > Euprymna > Euprymna scolopes. Next base: position 41,312,415 of record NC_136501.1, read on the forward strand.
CTTTGAAAATGCCTACTATATATTGGATACAATACAATAATGTATCCGGAATTGGTTCTGCAATAACAAATACAACATCTGTATGAATTTAAGTATTATATGTAAGTGCACATTTTGGAATCCGTCCTGATATAATAATTTAACTCTCCTTGCTTACTTGATTCTTGCCTTCGAACGCCCAAGCGATTCCAAAAAAAATGGATGACAGATGAATATATATATATATATATATATATATATATATATAATGACTACTTTATATAATCACATAAATTAACATACGAAAGTATAATTTTATGCGTAAACTAAGTATTTACTTTAACAGTGTTCACTACATAGGTAGCGCTAAGTAGTCAGTTAGAAATATATATATATATATATATATATATATATATATATATATATGGTTATTAAGCTACACAGAATATTCCGCGTTTCATCCGCACTAGGATTCGTCAGGCTATGTGAAGAGATTATAGCTGATTGCACCCAAGTCATATTTCTTTTTAAAGCTTTCAAAATGACTACGATATACTGGATACAATGAAATCATGAATAAGGAATTGGTTATACAATAAAACACACAAAAAACATACACGTACATACACACACATACACACACACTCGCATATATATATATATATATATATATATATATATATATATATATATATATATATATATATATATATATTTGTATGGGCATGGGTCAGATCCTCAGGGATGAGGTTTGAGAGTTGTATATTTTGCTTTCAATTCTGGCTAATAGCCCCCAAATCATACATTATATATTAGTTTTCATCTCACTACTATACATGAAGTTCGATGTAGAAATCGATTGAGGATTGTGTTTGTAATATTTAAAACCTAATCTACATGACTTTGAACAAGGTACTTAAGCGTTTCTTTCGATCAGGCAACGCAGGGCCATCTTATAGTATAAATTATGAAGTTTAATTTTTGAAATATTGAATGACTCATTTTTCTCATTACTATTCAATTGTCGGTTAAACACGATTCGCATATGATTTGATAGGTACAAGTGGCTGGATGTTTAGCGACACTGAGTGGCATTCTGGGTTTTTAAGTCCGAATCCTGTTACAATCACTTTCACTAAAGGTACCTTAAGTAATTGATGTATTTATTAAATTAATTCTACTCGAAAAATATCGGGAAACTAATTTAAATAAAAGAATATTCAAATTCATACAATATTATGATGATAAATTAGTTATGTTCTATAAATAGAGATATATTGCGGGAGGAGTTATGATAACACTGATGTTTGGCACATTAAAACATTTCCCTATCAGGACTATATGGTACGATATTGATCGAAGTATTATCTTCTGAATATTGACAAAACAAAGTGTTTTCTTTTGTCAATTTACACTTAAATTATACTTTATTTAACATTAAAATATAGAATATAAGTGGAATGTTTCCACTGCCCGCATAATATAAACCTTGAATTAAATATTAATTATTAATTTAAAATTAAAATGTTACCATCTTATAAATTAATAAATTTGAAAATTACCTATTGACAAAATCTGAATTAAAAAAAAAAAACGAGAACATATTATTTTACTTAAATTTGTTTTGTAAATGGTAGACGAATGAATTTTATTTTATATCTTTAAGAAAAAGGTTTTAACGTTTAATTGTAAGTTTACCTATTTCAATTAGACATTATAATATATTTCAATGTAAGTATAAAATATGCTGACTTTTAGCCATTTAAGTTCTAATATATGATGCAGTTGGCTTTAATGGAATGAATTACTGAAATACATGACGTCCATTTAAAAGCTTTCTGTCCCGGTATTCTTTCCAATGAGATGGGAAATTCCGGATCCGTCCACAATTGATGTCGCTTTCCATTATATTCAAGGCTATATGGGCATAGTTTTCAGACAATTACTTTCTTGAAGTACGCGTACGCATAGACAATGCACTTAGACACTCACTTGAGAGATTGTACGGAATCTGTCGCGAACTCGTTCATCTGCATCACTCGCTAAGATCCGCCATTCACCAACACTCTATGAGCATTATAAGTATCTCCTTGGCCTATTTGTAAAACTCCCTGCGATTGAACGCAGTGATATAAATGAGTTCATATGTTATTGACATGCTTGACGTTTTAATTACATACGCGCAAGAAAAGACAAACAGATGCTACCAGTGAATATAATATTTCCTGCGGCAATGTTTTTGATTTAAGCGAAAATCATTATGGTGAAAATATACACGAAACAACGTGCTCACTCTAATTGTAAGGTTAATCACAAAAGACAATTAGTAAATATAACGGAGTTGATAGCGATGTTGATGAGAAGAATACGCACTTTATGAATAAAAAATAAATATTATCGCAATGTTCGAGTTGGATTAGAAGTACCGCTTTAAATTATAATTATGTAAACTACAATATAAATATGCTGTATAGGGGTGATTTTAATAAAGAGAAAAGTTTTTATGTACAATATAAAGCAACTAAAAGTTGATGGGATTTATTATCTATGTATTTGGTATACATCCAAGATTTTAAGGAAACACACATAAACACATACATACATACACACACGTATATATATATATATATATATATATATATATATATATATATATATATCACAAGGGTATTGAAAAACAAATAAAATGCTAGACTGTAGGCTTTACAAAAGAAAATATTTAACAAATCCAACGAGTATACATGACAATGTTTTTTCACTAGTATCAATTCATATATTATTAATAAGTATATCCACCGGACATACATAAAAAGTAATACACGATCCATTATATAAAAAAGAACATTGCTCCAGGAAAATGCCTACTTCAGAACATTACCTTGTGATGTGGATTATTCAAAATACAGTTTGGATCATTTTACCACACTGCTATCAAAGATATTTACTTCGGATGTTAGCAGGCAATGTGAATTTTTATATACTTTTTATTAACTCCTCTTACTCTATGACATTTAAATACTCAAACAAAATTTAATTCTGATTTTCCATGTTTCATTGACTTTAGCAAATAAGGTGTAAACCATTATAAGTATTTGCTAATATTTTCTCCTCTGATGAGATGGTAGACATCGAGTTCCTATAGGATAAGCAGTTATATTTCAAATGCATTCTTTTTTTTTTACATAGAATAATAAAAATCTATTGATTTGAAATTTAGATATTTCACGTCATTTTAAAATTCATTGAATGACTGATTTATTTGCTCTATCTTGGATACCGAGCAATGTTTATTTATGTTGGATAGTACTCATAGAATATTACTACCGATAATATTTTGTTAGACTTATAATCACAGGTTTCCATACCAGTTGATTGTTAGACAATTTTATTCTGAAGTATATATATATATATATATATATATATATATATATATATATATATATATATATATATATATATATTTAAATAAGGGGTAGTCACGAACAATGTGTATTTTTTAACAATATTTTGTTATTCCGTCTCTTGGTTTTTCATTGAGAATTATGTTTAGATCATTGTAATAATGTTTTTAAATCATTGAAATAGTTTTTAACGCGTCCTCTTCAGAAATTATGTTCAAAATAGGTTGGAGATGTAAGAATAGCATTTTCGTTATTCATTTGAAGTGTTTCCAAGAGGTGGAAACGTGTAAGTGTCTACTATTCATTGGAATGTTCAATTTTTATTACTCTTTTATTGGGCTGTGGTCACCCCGATGTTGTGTTTCTCTCTCTCTCTCTCACTCTCTCTTTCTGCTTGTGTTTTTCTTTTCCTTTAGGGTAGGATGTGCGTGGGCGTGTGTGTGTGGTGTGTGTGTGTGTTTTCTTTTATTGGTTTGAAAATGTGTGTACTGTTTTATAGTATTATGAAGTTATTTGCTTCCCTGGGAAGGTGACTGTGATCCAAGGTCGTTACTAATGTGTATTTGTGAAGAGGGGGGAGAACCAGCTCTTCTGAAATAAGTCTAGGGGTGCTTTCATTCTATTTTGATGTTTATTTTTTTTTATTCTTAAATACTGGCATTGTATTAGTCTGTTCGGGTATTCTTTATATTATGTTTGTTTAGATAGAGGGGTGTATCTAAAATATGTATAGTTTTTTTTTTAATGTTTCTATTTATTTGTCTCCCCATGTGGGTATGGCCAGACCCAGGATCAATTCCTAGTTTGGGGAAGATCTCGTTCCCCAGAGGGGAGGGGTCAATAGGAGGGGTATAGGTATGGAAGGGGGATGATAGAAGGGATGATAGTTGTCTCAGTCATGAGAGATTTCTCCTCCACTGACTGAGGGAGGAGCGAGGTGTTGGAACAGATATGATACTATGGTTCAAAGTGTTTCCTAGTGTTGTTGGTTTCGAGGTTAAGTAGATTTGGTATTGTTCAGTGTGTTGTTTTAGAGATAGGGGTGTTATGTCTGTGTGTGGTCATATGCGCGCGCATGTGTGTGTTTAATGTGTCGGATACACCCCGTGCCAGAATTATATGCAAATCGATATTTTTGTTGAGTTACAACCAAATATCGATTTGCATATAAGTCTGGCACGAGGTATATATATATATATATATATATATATATATATATATATATATATATATATATATATATATATATATATATATAATTCCAATATATATATATGTATATATATATATATGATATAAAGCTGGACGTATGTGTGTGTGTTTCTAGTCACGAATAGCCTCTTATATGGTTGACTATTTTAAAAAACTGATTACATATAATGATAGAAGATGTATCGAGGAGGAGGCATTGGCATGTTTGATCTGGCAGAACGGTGGTTCATAAAAATTGTTGGGTCTGCGTTCGCGCCTGGGCCCCAAAGTATGGAAATAAAAAATGGAAAAAAACATTTACAAGGTTTTATATATATATATATATATATATATATATATATATATATATATATATATATATATATATAATTATATATGTACATAAGAATACTTTGATAAGAATGTTTCAACTTTAATAGGGATGGTATAATAAAATTATTGGGTCGGCGTTCGCGCCTGTACTCCATGGGAATAGGGCACAAACTTTAACAAAGACTTTTCATATCTATTTGCGTAAGTATACTTTGCTAATTATGTTTCAGTTCGAAGAAATATGGTATAATTAAGTTATTGGGCGTTTGTTTGCGCCTGACCTCCAATAGAATGGAAATATGTCACAAAGCTTAACAAGGTTTTTTTAAAAGGGGTGAGGATCTACAATAACACATTAACTTTAATCTTAATTCACGTTAGCTTTTATTTATTTTTTGGAGTTGAATCATATTGTTTCAAATAAATTCACCTAATAAATTCACGTTCTTATTAAAGTGGATGACCCCCGAAAAACGTCGGAACTTTAAATTATTCTCGACACAAATTTTGCATAACTCTATTTTTGTCCTTCTCCACTTGCACGTGGTACTATTTCGAAAATAGATAAATAGATGAATAATAAAAAATAAGAACCTTACTTTTATAGTGTAAAAAGAAGGGGCAAATACTGCTCACGTGATTACGTGTCTTTTTAAAAACATTTACATAACCTTTTTATTTTTATTTATATATCTGTTTAACCTTTTTTGTCAGTGCACTAGAAGGAATTCAGTTGATTACAACCCTTTCTGCGTGTTCTTTACATTACAATAGTACAGCCATGAATCCGACGAGGCAATACCACACCGTTTAATACTGTAAAATTTAAACGAAGCTGTTCTGCTTGAAAAGCGCGCTATTTTCTTCTTATTCATATTTATTCGATTCTTTGCTTTAAAAAACTAAATTATTACGTGCTTACTTTTTTAATATCCCATTTTGCTGTTTCGGATTATTTTACTAAAGTAAGTAAAGCTTCATTATTTTTCAAAACTGTTTTTGTTTCTTTGTTTTTCGATATTTCGCCGATACTATTTATTAAGAGTGTTTAGCAGAAAAGCGAACAAACGATTACCCGAAAAAATAAATATATAAGAAATACTCAATAGTCAATAAAATTTCAGTTCCTGTTTTTTGTTTGTTTTGAAATAGATTTTAATGCCCATTACTTGAACTAATTTCAGCGAACCGAAATTACAACGAAATTTGTGGCGATAACTATTAAATAAATTTTTATATAAACTACACATGCCATAATTGAATATCTCTCAAGCACAAAATAACGGAAAACATTAAAATATGTTTATAAATATTCCTTACGTTGACGGAACTCTCTTAAATTGTTAACACAGAATGCTCAGGTGCCCCTCCTTTAAATTTAAAACGGGGCCCTCCATTTCAAAGTCGCCGCCATTTTGATTTTTTAACCGGTTTGTGAATTAAAAAAAAACATTTTTTTACAAACTACTTAAAAATACAAATTAATAAACTTTTCAACAATAAACTAACTTTTATTTTCTATGGTAACATTTATTTCTTGTACATTTATATTATTATATCTATAAAATTTTCTCTTAATAAGTACACATCATTTTGTTGGTCACTCTTAGCTACGAATGGAAACAAGGTTGATATAAAAATATATATTTTCGCGAAAAGTATCTTTACTTTCATCATATATTACTTGGGGTAAAATTTTTGAGTATCAAAACCTATCTCTTTACAACCCCTTCCTTTTCATAACCTATCATACATTCATGAATCACAGCCTATTTCCTGTAGGCTGTTTTTGAACCCAGTCAACGACGGGTACTTCTGCTAGTATATATATATATATATATATATATATATATATATATATATATATATATATATATATATATATATATATATATATACTTGTCGATTTATCATCGGATATTCCCGCACACAGAGAGAACAGATTTACATTAAAATTTACACAATTTTGCACGCACAAAATTAACGATCTATTCGGCAAAGCCATTTGACACTTTAAATACAAATACATGCATATGTTGTCACAGACAGTTACCATCAACCACCCAGACATTCAGCAAAATCTCTTCTGTTTATCATTTGTGTGTTATATAGTTAGCAGAGCTGAAAAGGAAATTATGTATTATTTGTTTATCCATCAGTTTCCCTAAAAGTTTATGCACCTATCTTTGTATCTGTTTATCTATTTATATCTATCTAGCTATCAATCTATATATATATATATATATATATATATATATATATATATATATATATATACATATATCTGTCGATCGATCTAAATATCTATTATTCTATCAAAAGTTGTGTGGACAAGCGATTAAAATCAATGTTTTGCACCGGAAACTGGAGTTTGGCGTGTCGTCTTCCACGTCTTCCGGATTGCTGAAGAAGCGTTGGGTTGGATTTAATCCACATACTTATACGTAAAAAAGAGAAAACTCTTTATGGACGAGAGAATAAAGATGTAAGAGGAAGAAAATAGATTTAGACAGGAAGATAAAAAGAATAAGAAAAAACTAAGTAGACACATAAAAACAGAAAAAGAAAAAAACGGTTAGAAAGCACACAAAACAATGTCGAGTCTATAGAAAAATTATTTGTGAAAGAAAAAAGAAAATACACAAGGAAATGATATAAATGAATAAAAATGCACGAAAATAGAATGAAAAATGACAGAAAAATACAAACAAAAACACAAACAATAAAAAGGTAGAAAGAAGTAAGATTAGGGTGGAAGTAACACACATATAATAAAGATATATACAGGTAATTGTTGCAAATTCACAACTGTGTCCAATTGTTTATGTATAAAAATTCTGTCAGATTTGTTATGCAAACTTTGACAGGTTCCGGTTGTGCTTACAATCTACTCATAAAAATGGTGACTTTGTTATATTTTGTCAAGTTAAAAAAAGATAAATATTCTTTTTGTTTTAAGTCGGAGATTTAAGAAGTGCCTGGAATAAAGAAGTTTAATCTCTTATTCATTTTTTAAGTACTGATGTATTTCATCAGTTGATATTTTTGTTGGGGTAGTGAAAGTATTTTCAGCCCGGTGAAATGGGACTTTTTGGAAAGATTATGTTATAATGTTTATTGAAGGGAATTTTGATTGTATGTAAACGACTACGTATTTTTATTGTACCATTTGCACATGTTTTTGTTTTTGTCATCATGTTTAAACTTGTGCAGTAGAAATGGTCGATTGTTTAGTTCGTGTGTTTATTAAAATAATTAATATAATTAATATTTTTTTAAATAAGATAATGTTAATTGAATAAATAAACAGAATACTAAATTAAGGTTGAACTGATTTTTTTTCTTAACCCCTGGTTAGTACATACAATGAGAATTTTAGAAAAGAAATAAGTTACTTACGCGGTTAACTATTTTTTCGCTAGCGATTCATGGGATCATATTGGACGCTTTTTGTAGATTTCTCGCCGTCCTATATGAAGAATTGTTTATGCTGACCGCGGTTATCGGTTGAAAAATAATATTGTTCACATACATGAGAGACTGGAGTTTTCTGTATGACTATGAGCTTGAAACTCTTGTAGCTGTAAAGAATCACCCACATAGAGTAAACTAGCAGAGGAAGAAAACCTGAGGTTCAACTGATTGCAAATACTCAATCTTGGAGGAAGCAGCACCTTCTACAACTGGTGCTGACGTGTAGCGGTGACGTGGCTATTATGTAGTGAATCAGAAGGGGAAAAGAAGAAAAATAGAATAAATGCAATGGATACGTACCAATTTAAGAAAGTGCGAGGTATTATATTACGTTTAGAGTATGAAATGGGAGTTGCATTGTTTTGGTTTCCTCAGAGCCCCAGTAAAGGATGGAAATTCCACATGAAATCGAACCGTTAGTTAAGGATCCGCTAGGCGCCGTAGAGGTGGTGCAAATTCTTACGTTGGTTAAGGTATGAATTGTTTCCTTTCCAGGACACTTATAAGATAGTCGTGGCCCCCGAATCTGATGAAGTTGGAGTATTTCTGTAAAATAAAGTGATAATAGAAAGTGCCTTGTGAAATTAGAATGCTGACAACTGAGACAAGTGGAAGAAAGAAGATGTATTAGAAGAAGCAGGAAGGCCACGAAATTAACACCGGGGAGGGGGAATAAATCTGTGAGACGGGATCTCGCCAAATATTTTGAAGAAAGGCGAAGGCTCGTAAAATTTAGAGATGGCACAGGGAGAAACTCAACATGATTTAAATAAAAGAATATATGAACACAAAAGAGATGTAAAAACAACAATACACTCATTTTAGTTTTAACAAAGCAACTTTCCTTAAACACATACATAACATATCCACACGACGTTTAATTGAGTCAGCTATAATCTCCCATTCCAGTAATATAATTAAACAAAGAAAAGTTTTTTCCCCACATAATTAGGGATTGCAAAAAAATTATTATTATATAAAAGGAAATTTGTCTTCGTTCCCAATGGAGCCTAACACAGTTGGATCGATTTTATCCCTATCTGTCGAGAATAATTATTAAAGAGAACAATTTAGACACAGGTTAAACTCGAAATATATATATTTAAAAAATCCACTCACAATTTCACTTCATTTTATTATTTTTATTTAATTACTGTATTTTATTTTATCGCTGTCTATTTTAAGATACCATTTTATCACCTCCTATTCATATCTTTAAACGCCATCTTTTAAGTTACTACTCTATTTTATACCAATTCAATTATCTCTAATTTATAAAAACTCCGTTCGTAATATCATTTCATTTTATTTACTTAGTCTATCACGGTTATATTTCCAGACGCAATCTTTTAGATCTCTACGATATATTAAATTTTAGACGTAATCCACTACGCTAGTTACTCTACTATATTTTCTCTCATAAAATGTATATGTGTATATACACATCTAATTTACATAAGGAAAACACGTCGTTCTCCCCCATCATTATATATAGCCCCACATCTTCCGACTCTCTCGTCAATGGCCATCCCTCTTGGAAAAGCTCGCATAAATCCGGCGAAACGTTGAGTATTCAGGTCCTTTCACATCCATTTTATTTCATATCGTCGGATTTAATCCACCTCAGCAATCATATATATATATATATATATATATATATATATATATATATATATATATATATATATATATATATATATATATATATATATATATATATATGTATATATATATATGTATAAGGAATGAAAAAATATACCAGCGGTGGTTGACGTTATGTTTAAAGAAAAAATAGAAAAAACCGAATGAAATTATTAAAAAAAATCAACGTTTCGTCCTTGTTTCAGAGGACATCTTCAGGATAATTGAAATAAAAATGTGATAAAAGAAAAAGTCATTTGTCTTTTTTCGCACTATCTATGACTTTTTCTTTTATCACATTTTTATTTCAATTATCCTGAAAATGTCCTCTGAAACAAGGACGAAACGTTGATTTTTTTAATAATTTCATTCGGTTTTTTCTATTTTTTCTTTAAACATATATATATATATATATATATATATATATATATATATATATATATATATATATATATATATATATATACATGTGTGTATACAGTCTTGGAAAGTTTTCATCCTTTAAAACTATAACAACACTTTTTAATTTATATATTTTTGTTTGATCATTCGTGAGTAAACTATTTAGTGTGTAAGTCATTTTACATCCTTCAATCAGTGCGTCAACTTACTCTCTCGAATTCACTAGAGTACTAATGGTAATTTAAGGGATCATCGTTTGTTTACCGTGAAAGATTGTTGCGAGGATTTGCAAAATTTATACATGCACACAGAGATATACGGAAAGAATTCAAAAGAAAACTATTAAGCCCGAGGAAATAAGCACATGGAAGGAAGTATAATAAGTAAGAGATACTTTGTTCGATTTTTTTAAATTAAGATATATTTGCATAAGTTATACTTGGTTTCGGTGTCACTTCTTCCAATGCGTGTGAACTCTCCATGCAAAAATCCGAGATCAGCACGTTAATTTCCTGAAGTTAGAATAAATCAATAAATATTTAAACTCTTTTTCTCCTGCTCCAATTTTCGTCATATATATCTGTATATCTATAAAAGTGAAATTGTGTGTATATGTGTGTACCTTTCCCTATCAAATTACTCTGTCAATTTTCAGTCTATAGACTAGAGATTTAATAAAAATGTTATTGCTATCTGGGAGAATATTTTGCATCAGTTTTCAGCTATAAATTTGGCTAAAAAGAGGTCAGAGTTCAACGCTTTAACCTTTGAAAATTCTACCAAACTTCTACGCAAATATTAGGTACAAACACTTGAAATTTTAGACGTAGGTTACTTGGACATGGACAAAATATTTAATTTGATATTGGCTCACAACAATAAATGTTAACCTGTCAAAATCGGCGTCAAATTTAAAAAAAACTACATCTTCGGTCTCTACCAAATTATCCAGCCAATTTTGTGTCTGAACATTTGGAATTTTACATACTATGTATTCAGCCACAGAGCAAGATTTTTATCAGTTTTCGGCTGAAGAATTTGCTTCCAAGGGTCAAATTTTAAAAGCTATAACCGTGATGGTCTCTAGCAAACTATTCAGCCAATGTTTGGTATAAATATTTGAAATCATACATAGAGTACACATACATGCAGGAAGGTTTTAGTCATTTTTGGGCAGTAATTTGCAGACTCATGCCAACTCCTCTGTCAATATTTACCCTAATCACTTTAACCTTATATGTAGGTTACGTAGATATGAGCTAACCTTATATATTTATATATATATATATATATATATAATGTTATGAACAGTTTGTATATATATATATATGTGTGTGTGTATGTATCTGCATGTGTGTGTGTCTCTGTGCGTGTGTCTGTGCGCATAAGAACAAGCTAAAAAAATTAACAGGCAGACCATATTAACATTTTTGAAATTTCATACAATATTTTTTTAAGACTTCGTCTTATTCCTATTTGAAATCTTTATATATATATACATTCGTAATCTATAAAGAATATAATCTTCGGTCCAAGTTTTTCCATTATTCTCTGAGGCTTTCTAATTAAATCGTAGGTCCAAGTTTTTCCATTTTTCTCTGAGGTTTTCTGATTCAATCTTTGGAATTGGATTCCGTCTTTTAATAGCAACGCAAACCTTACATGTACTCCATGAAAATTCAGGCAAATACGGGGTTATTTGGTTTGCATAGTATTTATATCGACACAAAACAAACAGGCAAATATGTTTTATATACGACCTGGTGTCGATAGTAAGATTTTCAGATTCATGTATCTGCGATCTGATACTGTCAATTAGTCGCAGGGAGACCCGGTGTTGCCCGCGATTGATCAATGTATGTTTCACACTCCTATACTTTTATTGTAATGGAAATCGACGAAATTACTTATTTTCTATCAAATCTGATGTGTGGAAAAAAAACACACACACACAACCAAACACATGTCAACCGAACTTGTGAGGTTAGGTTTTGTAACGTATAACTTTAGTCAAAATCCTTTGTTTTTTCTGTCATTCAAGGGATTTTTTCAGTTATTGATTATCAATACTTACCGAACGCATTCCCACCCAAAAGCTATCTAGAAGACACTTCCAAGTACGTGTGAAATTTCATAATATCGATTCAACTGTGTTAGACTCCATTGGGAACGAAGACAAAGTTCCTTTTATATAATAATAAATTTTATTGTAATCCCTAATTAAATAATAAACTGTTATGTACTGATACAAATTTAAATATTATTGAAAATGTGAAATGACCTATTGCTTGCTATATTTGCCAGGCTTGGATCTAAAAGAAAAACAGATTAGTCTTTCAAACAAGAGTAATATGAACATGAGATATGTGTCTGTCTCTTATACAATTATTTTCGATTCACTTGCTGAGAAGAACGATGAAGTGGACTATCAGAAGGATAGTGCATTTTGTTTTTAAGGAAAGATAAATATTAGTCGACGTTCCTTTGTATCCGTTTACGATAAGACAGTTGTTTATAATTATGCTCACTGCCTGTGAGATTCATCAACCACATTTGCTGTGGCAGGAATTAAAAACCCATATATCTGAAGATTTCTTAATCAAACCCTACTGTAAAATGAAAATATGACGATTGCATTTTCACTTGAAATTTTTAATCTGTCCTTCGGTGACCTATCCTGTCGAGTCCAGGCTCTGTTATGTACTCATTCAAATCACGGGATACCTGAGCTCAACGAAATAATAAATGTAAACTTCAGAATACATAAATAGACCTCTTATGATTATAAAGCATGTGATCAACTTATAGATGAAAATAAACCTCGGCCTATGGATGACTAGAAAAATATTTACCACAACGTCTTAGATAGCATTTATAATGGAAAGCCATTGATGCTCCGGATAGAACTGGCAAGACTTTATTAAACTTGCAGAAACTCACCTCATGAAGAATATTGCACTCGCAGTGGTATCAACTGGGATTGCATAAATACATTTGGATGGTGTTAGAACGGTTCACTCTATGTTTCTCTGCAACTAGATCATACGTGACACAAAAACGTTTTGTGTAACATAAAAAAAGATCCAGAAAAGGCAAAATAACTGCAAATCTGTAAATTAATAATCTGTAATTACGCAACAATGAACCACGAAAAAACCAATGAGAGCATTAGAATCTATATTACAGAATTGAAAAGACAATGAAAAAATAATGTGAGGTTTGGCTTTGGTTTTTGCTCGTGACTTCAGAAAATAGAGCTGATCAAATAAATGTATGTCTGAAAAAAATTCCATTCATTGCATCATATAATGAAAACGAATCCCCTCTTACTATGCGTGTGTATTGTCATGCTAGGAATGCTGCTGGTGAATTTGCTCTTACAAGTGGAGCATGGACCCATGGAAAACGATTCCTCTAACCAAATATAATTGCCCTTTAATGCAATCAAAACAGAAGAAAAAATGATCGCTAGATTTATTTCCCGCTTGCATAACAGGCGTACTAATATCAAATGGTTCTCTGGTAGAACACTTTTAGCACAAAAAGATTGGTTGTGAATGAAATGAATATCAGGATTTTGAATAAGTTACCCAGAGACACCAAATCACAGGAGCAGATGGTAAATTATCATACTGGGTTCCTTAACAGTCTTTACCCACCAGGGAGGCCTGTACATACTCTGTTACTGAAGCTTGGGACACCAATCATGCTGCTTCTAAACCTTGGTGCCTCCAAACTCTGCAATGCCCCAAAGCTTTGCATGAAAAAAAGTATGTTGCCCCATGTCTAGGAAGCAACACTTATGTCAGGAAAATATGCAGGAGTCATCTGCTTCATTCCAGGAATATCAATAATACTAACAGACGTACCATTTGAATTTGGATACCTACTATTTCCTGTAAAAATTAGTTTTGCTAGGACTACAAAAAATCACAAAGACACTCGCTTTAAGTTGTTGGACTCAATTTATCAAAACCATTCTTGTCACAATGACAACTCCATGCTAATCTTTTAAGAGTAAGAAACTCGAATGGTCTCTATATTCTAGCACCAGATAAAAATAGCAATAACATTTTCAATTCTTAGGCATTAATTTTCAAATCTTTCTTGATAGAAGGATTTATTAAAAGAATTATTATTCCAACAAACTTTTTAAACGGGCCAATTCCTCAAGATTTATTTGATTCAATACACCAACAATCGTAATGAGATTATTTTTTATCTATTTGACGAAAGTAACTACACTTATAGTACTGATGGCTGGTACATTACGATGCTTTAAGTCCTTCCCTACCTTATAAAGCAATATTTTCCAAGATTCTTTTGCATTATGTACTATTTCAATGCACAAACTTCTATATTCTATTCAGTTAAATCATTTGAACTTAATACCTTTTGATTTTGTTTATTTTGGAATTTTAACTAATTCGAAATGCTTATTATTGTCATGCCATTTTTCTAATGAAACTGATTTAATTCACATAAATTCTTATGAACGGTTTACGGCGACAATAATTGGTCAGTTTCGTAGTTATGTAATTTAAAAACACGATGCTGCTCCTAAAAAGTTAAGGGTCATATATAATAAACATTTCAAAGCAATTATAATAATTGTCACATATAAGTTTCGTTCATATTTCAATACAGAAGATTGTGTCGATTTTTAACTTATGTCATAACATTTGAAATTGAATTTATTTATAATGTTCTGTTATTATTTTTAGTAACATTAGTTTTTGTTTTCTTTTTTAAATGAAATTAATGAACTTTTCCAGGTTTAATCCGAGCCAGCAACATAATCAACGACCCAAGAAGGATTCAACCTAAATTGCAGCAAGTTCAACATTTTAGAGCCACGATGGAATTTTTGTTTGTAATTTTAGTTTTTATTATATAAATCAACAGTGCATATGTTTTTTTATAAGTTTACGCTCTGAAAGTACATTGATTTATTAGTTTTATCATAATTTTTATTGAATAGAGCTTATTTACATTTCAGTTTTTAATGTAAGCCAGAAACATTATCAACAATCCAACCAAGAGTCCGCCTCTATTATTACCTGTTCAGCATTTCAAGGCCACGATAGGTAAATTTCTGGTAATTTTAGTTTCTATTATATTGACACTCAATGTTTCATTTTTTATATTTAAAAAGTTAATGATTATAAATTGCGTTGATTTATTCCTTATTTTTGTCGTGAATTTTTTTATGATGCTTATTTACTTTTCCAGTTTGGAATGCAATCCAGAAAAAAAGTATTAACCACACAATCAACGTTTTAAGGCCAGCATGTGAAATTGCTATAATAATTTGAGTTTCTAATATATTATTAAATAATGTATATTTTTCATGTTTAAAAATTACGTTGATTTATTAGTTATTTTCTCATGAATTCTTTTATGATGCTTATGCACATTTTCAGTTTTGAATGCAATCCAGAAACATTATCAACAGCAAAAACAACGGTCCATCTAAATTCCTATTAGCTCAACGCTTTAAGGCCAGCAGGGGTATTTCCATGGTAATTTGAGTTTTTATTAAATAAGTAAATATTTTATAATTGTTTTATATTAAAAAAATAATGCTTTGAAATTACATTGATTTATTAGTTATGTGTTGTATGGATTTTTATGCTTATTATATTTTTCAGTTTTGAAGACAAGCCAGTAACAATATCAACAACCGAACAAAGAGTTCACCTGAATACCTATCAGTTCAACGTTTTAAAGTCACGATAATAATTTTTATTGTAATTTTAGTTTCTATTGTATTAATCAACAATGTACCAATTTTCTCTATCACACTGAGTTATTATTTAATTTTGTTATACATTTTTAAATGATTTTTTATACTTTTTTCAGTTTTGAATGAGAACCGGCTGTATTATTAACAATCCAATCAAGAGTCTACCTATATTTCCATAAGCTAAACTTTTTAGGGCTACGGTATGAAATATTATAGTAATTTATTTTCTATTATATTATTTGACAAAGTATATCTTGTTAATATTAAAAAGTTAATGCCTTGAAATTCCATTGATTAATTAGACAGTTTTCGTCATGAATAATTCTAATGATGCTTATTTTGTTTTTGAGATTTGAATGCACGCCAGAAATATTATAAACACCCAACCAAGAGTCTATCTAAATTACTTTCAGCTCAGCACTTGAGGCCACGATCAGAATTCTTTATAATAATTTAAGTACGCATTATATTGATCAACAGTGCATCATTATTTTTCATTAAAAAGTTTATGCTTATAAATTACATTGATTTATTAATTATATTTTGTCATGATTTTTTTATATTAATTCTTATATACTTTTTTCAGGTTTGAATTACATTCAGCAACATTATCAACAACACAACGGAGAGTCCCAATGCAATATTCATCAGCTCAATGTTTTACGGCAAATAGGAAACTTTTATGGTGACTTTAGATTCTATTATATTAGTCAACAATGTATCATATTTTGCAGCAATTTTAAATACTGTAATGTTTATACTATTTGTTATTCATTTGAGTATTTGCTTTGTTGAATACTTTTGTTTTACACAAAATGCATATTTTTCAATTTCAATTTTTATTTACAGCCATAACACCATAGTAGGAGTTTAGAACTGAGTATAAAAATTCCTTATCTGCAATGTGTTATGACATGAGTATCAGATTTCCTTATAGGTCTTTATATTGATCTAATCAACGATATCATTTTTTCCTTAAATCTAAAATAGTATTACAGGAATTAAGACACCCACAAGACCATTATATTGCACTTTTTTAAATTCAGATTTATCAGCAGTCTTACATAGACTACGGAGTTTCTTTCTCATCTATTACACGAAAAAAAAATTACATGTTAATGCTTTTTCATACTAAAGTGTCTTGAAATTAACATTGTTAATAACCTATTTATTTTCCTCATGACGGTTTTACTCCTTTTTGAATACATGCTATTTTTAACATTTATTTTGTTAACTTATCAGCTTTTTTATTAAAAGAAAGTATAATTTCAGCAAAATTCCAATAAATTAAAAAAATACAGAGTCTGCTAGATTTTTGCACGGATAAATGCTATCGATTATACAAAAAAAAAACCCAAATTCCCTACTTGCCTTATATGGTTATCATATCTATTTTCATTATGTTTTCTTGTGCTTTATTCCATGAATAATTAAAGATCTGATTATGTTCATGTTTTTTGTATTACATTGTGATATTTTTTTTAAAATAACGTAAATAACTGATCATTTCGAGCAAATGGCCCAGTTTCTACAAGAAAAAAATCTACCATATGTTTCAAGAGTAAAATATCTTTTGTGTGTGTGTTTTTTATATTATTTGCTGTTATAGTGGCGCAGGGGAAGTCAGAAGTGTTTACTTCAACACCAGAAACTCTACTTTTTAGCAATGGATATATATGAACTTTCTGCTACTTATTTCATAAATCATATTTTACAATTTCGATGCTGGCACACGGTAAGCAAGTTTACTGAACAATCTGCACACTACAAACTGAACATTTTCTTTGCTTTTTTTTAACTAATCGTTCTCCGAAATTAATTTTACTTTTATTTTGCAAAGTAGGTTTACTTCAGTTTATATTGTGTAGGATAAAAAGAAATTGCACTTTTCCCCAGTCAAAGCTCAGATTGATTTCAACTCAAATATATCACTGCTGCAAATTGTTAGGTACATATTCCTAATACGAAAGAACACTTTGGGATAGATTTTAATAACACATAACGAATGAGACATTGCTGTAAATGTTTCATTCCTTTATAGTCTTAACAGAAAAAAAAAACTTACTTGGTAAGCATATCATTTCTGCCACAACGTTTTGTGTTATCATCGCCCTTAGATTGGAAATTTATATGCTCTTATTTTATTTTCCATTAAATTGTTATTTATTCTAATATAGAAAATTTTCTCTTTTTCTATTCAAACAGAAAAGTTGTTTCGAATTTCATTTCTTTGTAATTTAACATCGTTCGGCATAAACTTTTCTTCTTTTAAATAGAGACAACTTACGTTGTAAGCTGATTAACTATTTTATTGCATTACAATGTAACTTTTCTTGTATTAAAAGATAGTTTTTTCGAATTATATTGATCGATTATCATTTATTTATTTATAAGCCTTTATCATTTATAATTCAGATTAGATTAATAGGAAGAAAGCCAGACTATTTTACAAAGTCCATTACAAATTCTTATAATAACAACATTTTTTAAAGAACTATAGGACAATTTCAATGTAACTCTTTTACCTATTTCATAAAATAACAACCAGTCTGTTTTTATGTAAAAAGTTTGAGCTTTTGGAATCATATTGATTCTTTTACTATTGTTTTCATGCTTTTTTGTGTTATATAGTTTTGGTGTATACATAACTCACTTTTATTCTTTTAAATTATTTTCTACAGAAACTAACATCCTACCAAGCCTACATACTCAAGCAGAAAACTTTCCTATCTGAGGCGTATTTGATATGAATATAGAATTTCTTGCAATAACAAGGTGAATAACTTTTTTTGAAGAATACAGTTATTATTGTTTGTTCTTTAGTTTTTCTGTTAGGGTAGAGAAGGTGATCCGGGAGTGCCTTTTCAAAACAACAGACACAACATAGAGATATACATATGATCCGTTATGATAAGAACACGAAAATGTATTTAAAAGTGTCACGTAGACCCATTCAAGGCACCATGATTAAACTGTATACACACGTACATAGATTGATTTAGTACGGTATATACGCGCTCCTATCAACATCCACCTCATCTATAAAACAATTTAAGAAAATATATATCAAAATCCTTGGGGACGAGTAATTTATATACTTATTTGATTTATTTTCCGACTGTTACTCCTATCTTCATTTTTTGTTTCACGACGTTTAAGCCAACTCATCTTTCAGGCTTTCGTCAATAAGTTAACCGCGACGAGATAGGAATGCAGACTCTAATAACTGTATCCTCAGTGATTACAGTTTTCCATAGTTGTTGATGTCTCACTGCGTTTTGGCCAACTTATAAAAAAATATTAATATTCAAATTGCTAATCGCAAAACAATTCTAATAAAATATTATACCATTCCGTTCAGATCCGACAATGGAAAACCAGTTGAGACCGAAAAACTTGGATTTGTAAGACTAAACAATCTAACTATGATCGCCATTCGGGGTTCGTAGCGTAGTGGATAGAGGCGTTGAATTTTTACGGTTTCAGTTGAGCGTTGTCTCAAGATAGCAGTTTACATCCTACCAAACGCAGGGGATTAGTTGACCAAATCGTAGTGAGACGACAACTATAGAAGTTAGTTCTTACTAGGGATACAGATAACAAACTTGGCATTTCTAAACACCTTAACCTGAACACGTGACGGAGGCCCGATGAATAGTTGGCTGAAACAACAACTATGAAGATAAGGATAACAGTTCGCAAATAAACAAAATAAATAACTCTGCTACTTTTCTAAAAGTTATCCTTACAATTGCCACGATACCTACATTCTGCCAGTGTAGCTAACAGTCACTAATATTTTATTATTATTACGTACGCTATCAACTAAACAGCTCGGGGATAACAAAATTTCTTTTTTATTAAACTTGTTACAATTATTATCTGTATATTTATACTATGAATAAATATTGATATTTGCATGCATGAAGCTCCGACTGTCGTTTAGGCGATCGAGTTTCGAACTTGGCTTTAGGTAGTTGCTTGTCTAGCCGCACCGATGTGCTGTGAAACAGCGAAACAGTATTGTATGTGGATGCCTTTATATATATATATACATATATATAGATATAGATATAGATATGTGTGTGTGCGTTCACGCGCGTGTATACATATATATATGTGTGTGTGTGTATATATATATATATATATATACATATATATATATATATATATATATATATATATATATATATGTACGTGTGTGTGATAATATATGAATCTACACTTAGGGGAAATCAAAGTTTGATTAAGATTTCTAAATTTTAACACATCATTAATTTCAGAATAATACATAATATAATGGTAATTTATATAATACATGTTAACAAATTCAGATAAGAACACTGCATTATTATATTATTTTTACCGATCGATTCAGGTACATGTGTAACTGTATTTGATGCTGTATTACAACTGTTTTTGATCATAAGATTATATGTTATATTATTAATATTTTTTCATTGTTTAATTCATTGTATACTTCATAGCATATAAGATCTATTGCAGGTATTTCGTGATGGTAATAGTTTCTGGGTCAAATATTTCGCCGGGTAAAGGTTCCTCTTTCTACGACTTACAAGTGTGTCTAGAGGTATAAAGTGTATTCATACCATATTTCGAAATCGTGGCTAGCAATCAATGTTGGTTGACCCTTTTCGCCAAGAAATATAGCACTTGTAGCGATCTATGTGTTATCTTTGTTCATCTATATGTTTACAACGCTATGAGAAAACTAAAGTAATGCATTGCTTACAGAAGAATATTCTTTTAAAAGTCATCGTTGTTTTAGTAAATTTTGATTTAAATTTGTTTTCTCTGGCGCCGGAAATATACATCACTGGGAGGACGAGACAAAATTGTGTATTTTTTCCGATGTTAAACTTGATATCGTCAGCAATTGTATCATAATTTTGAATCCCATAGTTACTGAATGCGTCAGAAATAGACATCTTCAAAGTGTCATGAGATTAATGTCTACTGGTAAAGTAGAAAGTTATACACCTGCGCTCAGATGGCATGAAAAATTTCCTTTGCTTATTGTTTCGAGTTTTTATATTGTGAATATAAATTGAGTATCTCATTCTAGACATATTGTCGCTGGTCACAATGGGGAATCTATTAGAACTGCGATCGTTACACATAAATATAGCGCATAATGAAAGTGATTTGCTAAGTTTTACTGGCATCGTAGTCGTAATTATTATTTTCACAGCGTTTATATTATCGGAATCTTGGGATGAGGGTTGATATAGGTTGTAATTAGGGTTATTCCGAAAACTGATGTCATCTTAAGTATTATTCTCCTAACATTTCCGTCAGATAGCCACTTTGTTTAGGTTTCTTATTTCAAACCTAGGAAACGTTTTTTAGATGTTGAAATTATGTACGGAATCTCGATCGTAATCTATGTATTTCTCATTTCCGCGTTCCCTCAGCAAATTCCGTGTAAGAGTATTAAGTAATGGCCAATGGTATTCTTAGTATACATTATACGCACTAAACGTTGAACATCATGTCTAAATATTAAATCGCTTCTGGTGAATTTTAGATCTTTATTTAGCACTTGATTAATCAGGGGAGGTAAGCTTACAAATACATTTGTTGACAATGTTTACAATGATACTAATTTGTCAATTGTAAAGATGTAGACTGATCGTCTTATTTGTAAGATTTCCCAATATATTTTTGGGGCGAGATGTGAGCTTCCTATATTCATGTATGCGGAATAAAGTAATGAAGTAAAAACCAGGTGGTGAGATTGCAAAAACTCATACATAGTAAAATAGTAATAATGTACGATCTAAATCTCTATACCACTATTTTTCAGCCAATCTGAGAAATTTTCTTCAAATGAATGGACTATCGCATAGCCTCCAGTCGTGTGACAAGACGGCAAAGGATCAAGTAGTCTATGTCTTGGGGTTTTTTTGCACGTTAGGCAGTTTGGGGATCCTGTTTGTCTTCATCTGTGTTTGTTCACTGTAATTCTGTGTTGTCTTGTTCTGAAACAGTTTGCGGTTTCCCACTGCTTTCTACAATGTGTAGCAAAACCTAGGATGCTCAAAATTGGGTCCCCAATAATGCCCCCTCTTTTAAAAGGATTCTTTCTTCTTCAATCTTTCCATGTCTCAACTGCGTTGAATATTTTTTTTTTTATTTTTGTAGAAGGACTTTCGAGGCTTAAGTCTTGATGTGTCTGGAGCATCATTTATATTTTCTTGGATTGATAAGTAATTGATGTTTCTTACTTGTTTGTAAATTTCTATGTCGGACGAGTTCATACCCCTTTGTCATGTGATTATTTATGCTCTCCTGGAACCTGGAACTTAATGTTTGCAAAGTTAATTCTCGCTGCATTAGCTTCGGCATGAAAACGACGTAGTTGCGCACTCTCTGTATATTTTTCAAGTAATTTCAATTCGTTGAATACATTCTGTATGTAGAAATCTGATAATCTAATTTTATTATATGATAATTATTTGCATTACTTGAATTATTCGGCGTGTTATTCAGAAAATATTGCCACTGATGTAACAGCACCTTCCTATAATCCAGTTACGATTTTGTCGCATTCAAGAACGAGTAATGAATCTCGAACACAACCCTTAACAGGGTGGAACAATATGATTGTCACACTATAAAAGACGACATGATTCTATTTCCATTTGATGAAAACCGATGTTTTTTTTGTTGCAGGCCACCAACTAGTTGGTCAGCTGTGTACAATACGATATCGATAGTAGACTTCTATCATGTCTGATGGTGACAAAATGTTCAACGAGCGAGATCAGAGATGCGCCGCTGTATAAAACAGGTTCCTTTTCAATCCGAGTTATGATAACAGCACCATAGCTAGCAGCTGAAAAATAAAAAAAATCGGACTCTTCATTGCTTTAGGGGGTGACCAGGGTGATTAAAACAATGATTTCGGCAACGGTTGTGGAGTTTGGTGTGGTTTCAAGTGATGGCTACATCATGCCACCTCACATTTTCGAAGTCAGCTTGAAAGTCAACACAAAATTGCACCTGGATATGTTGAATGTGGAGACCCCATTGTTCAATTTATTGATCGCCGGCAGACACTAGGTGTGGCAGCAGGACTCGGAGCCTACCCACAAGCCCAAAAAAATCCATGCTTTGCGTCAGAAGGAGAACTACGATTATATACGAGTCTCCCTCGACCATACCCACTTTGATTACTTCGTTTGGTCATATGTCGAGAACATCATCACCATGACCTACCACAACACCAGAGCCAGCCAGATCACCGCCATTCGCAGAGTATTGTCTAAGCTCCTGCCAGCGCTTGAGGTAAAGTTATGCTCCCAGTTCCGGACCCGTATGGAGGAGGTGATTAAGGCTGAAGGAAGCTATATTGAATAGATAAATTGTTATATTCATTATGGGTAGCATAATATGACTTCATATTATTATACAATGCGTCTGTGTTAATTAAAAATGAATAACCAAGTACTTATATTTTTTATAGCAATGATAGGCACTTCCTAAAAGTCAAGTTGGTAAAAATATGAGAATAGTATCAGTAAATACATTACAATACACTGTATTAAAACGCCATTTTTACAATGAATGTATCATATAAACTATATATACACTACATTAAACAAGGAGATATTTCTGCTAGCTTATGAGTATATGCTCATGACAAAAACACAAATACTACTCTAAAAGGATCCTAAAAATGCTAGAGTTGTACATTTACTGTAGCATTACTTGATCACAAACAAAGCATAATTTCATTAAGTCGTAAGGGGTTACTATTTGGGACCTGATTCATCAGGATACTATGTAGATAGTTGGACAGCGAGATGTCTGTTCACATTACGCTGCACTTCTGCATGACAGTACAGTCAAGGCAGCAGGGACATGGGAGGGATTTCTAAATTATAGGAGTTCAAGGGAAGAGAATAATTGGTAGAGGGTTTTATGGCATCTAGGGATCCTTACAGTTGTGTGTTGGTGTGGGATTTTCATAATTGTCTTGTTTGTCGAGAGTAGTTAGGTCGAGAGTGTCCAAATGCTTTGAGTTCGTGTGAACATTTACCATTAAATGACTTGCAAAACAGGAACATGTTGGTAATGGAACAGAAGTAAAATTTTAGCGAGGAGTATGGGACCTATTATGTTAGTCACTATTTTTTGAACGCTAGCTCAAAGCAAGAGATTAGTGACAGATGCACCAGCCCACCTGTAACACCAATATTCTATACTTGGGCAACTTGTTGGTTTGTAGACATTCAGGATAACTCTACGTGTGTGTAACTTTCTAGTAAGGTAAATAAAACCAGTTCACTCTATAATAAATGAGTGCACAACATGATGAATGGAAAACATATAGTACTTAAAATTAGGATTAAAAATTGGTAAAATTTTCTAAATAAAATGTTACACAGAAATAAGATATAAAAGATAGTACAATACCGCATTTAAATAAATAGAGGCATAGATTTACTTAACATTATCTACCAGTAATAGATGAAGTTGTGTATTCAGTATGATTCTTATCGAGCGACTTGGCGTTTAATATCGGGTTGTAACTGAACGCAATCAAGATACGTGAGGATTTGCTTAAGAATTTTCATCAATAATAAAGTAACCATCTGCAACCGTATAGTGACAGATAACACTTCACCCTTGACAACAATATATAAAGACCGATCGCGTGCAGAGACGCTGCTGTAAGCGCAAGTAGTATTAGCATTCTGTCGAGGTCACATTTAATGTAAAAAGAGCATTCCATGCGAAACGGGATCAATACGTTTGTTTACTGGTCTGCTGCTCCAGTTTACGCAGCGCGTAATGCCCTTTTGTAATTTCACTTTCACTCCAATGGAGCTGAACGCTTTCATATGAGCGCGGAATTAAAGCTACATTGATATAAGATCAAAGATAAGTCGGATGGGAGCACGTAAACAACGAATGCATAAAGTAATCTGCGCTTCAATCAGCATTAAGAAATATAATGCTGGGACATTGTAATATATCGACTAACAGACGCACAAAGACAAATCATATATATCCCTATAGTATATTATAGCTTACACATTCTCTTTTATAATATATATATATGTGTGTGTGTGTCTGTGTGTATTATTACTTCATTTAATTACATAAATTAATATACGAAAATATAATTTTATGCGTTAATTTGAAGTATTTACTTTCACAGTGCTCAATACACTGGTAGAGGTAGGTAGTAAGTTATAAAAATATATATGACAATTAAGCTACACAGAATATTCCCCGTTTACTCCACGATCGGATTCGTCAGATGTTGTATGTGTGTGTGTGTGTGGGTGTGTGTTGAAAACAAAAGAACATAATATACCGACAAGATAGAAAGTGTAAAAAAAGATAACCAAGTGTATATATTGTTCAAGGTTTCCGCTTTCTGAAGATAAACAGGGAGGAACTTGCTACAATTTATCGTTTTTAATATGCAAAATTACGTTAAAAAATAAATTTATACGCAGCTTATTTCACTCATAACAAAAGTATTACATATCACAATTAATATATGCGTATATATATAAATATATATATATATATATATATATATATATATATAAATATATATATATATACAAAAGAATTAATAAGACAAAGATAGAGTCCAAGAATTTACAATTACACATCAAAATTTGTATTATACCGGCTATATTTATAAAGAAACAACCTAAATTGCATCCTAAAAATATCTGAATCACTCAAGGATATTATACACTTTTTGAAATACCAACGGCATTTTTGTTGCAAAATAGAACAAAGACAACATTTTTACTACACCTATATTTTCAAATACTGTGCAAGTATTTTATCATCTTCAATTTAATAATCCCAAGGAAGCCTTGCTATAGATATTAAACGTTGATGAATATATATATATATATACATATATATATATATATATATATATATATATATATGTATCCTTGGATGTTTTTGTAACCTGGAAAACTATAAAAATATTTTTTTTTTTAATTTAATATTTAGTGTTTCGTTGGAGAACTATATTTAGTAAGTCATTTAATCTCCTTAAATCGTTGAATGAATTTGTTTTATTGAGGTTGCACACGTCTAAAGTTTTAATGGATCATCAGCTGTTTACCATGAAACTGTATTATTGTAATTCCAAACGATGAAATGTGTCTTAATTCCCCCCCCAAACAAATCCGATCCATAAAAAACAAAGACTCTAGTAAGTTTCTATCGTGAAAAAATAATTTCGTGTATACAGAAAAAATGTTTTGCTTTTTTTTAACATAAAAAAACACCCACTAATACACTTAAAATACACTTACGATCACACTTACGAATAATCTAAAAGGATTTCATTTGTGGGATTTTACCAAGAAAAATGGAATTCCATTGTTTTGTTAAACGTCACTTAAAAGTCACGTAGGCGTTAATGTTTTAAATATTTTTTCCGTTTCTGTAGCCATCAATCGTCGTGGTGCACTGGGTATAAACTTCTGACAAATAAGCTTCTCTCCTTCAGTTTCTTTTTTCCATTTGAGTTTCGAGCCTGCATACGCGATTGGCATTTTTTGTCGGGTACTCGCTGCTATTTTTATTGAAACATAAGTTGTTTTGATGCGTTTTTTTTTAAAATTTTTATTGGAGGTGGGATTTCAACGAATGGTCAACAAAAAGTGTTCAATATCTGGAGAATAGCTTTGAGTCTTTGTATTCCTTCTGCCGAAATATCTGGTAAAGAGGGTATCACGTACTTCTTTTTTGAGCGATTACATTTACATGTTTTTTATTCGTTCTTTTATTATTGAAAATCTGTGGGAATATCGACATTGCCCAGGATGAAAATGATTAATATCCCACGTATAGCAGGTGTGTTCTAAACGGAACTTCATTATGACCCGGGAAACGCTGGGTACCTATGCTTGTATTATAATAACAATCAATGAATTCATACATTATTTATTTGCTAACCATCAAGATAAAGCCTGGAAAACTATTATAAATTAACGTATTTTTTCAATGTTTTGATAAAGGCTTACACCATTTCTTTAGTTTATAATTGTCATGTTTTATCTATCTATCTATCTATCTATCTATCTATCTATGAAAGTGAACGAATCTGTGTGTCTGTGTGTGTGTCTGTCTGTGTGTCTGTTTACATTTCCCTACGCAATAACTCTGTCAATGTTTAGTCTACAGACTCGAAAGTTGATATACAGAGTACTGAGATATGGGAAAATCGATGTGATCGGTTTTCGGACAGAAATGTGGTGGCTAAGGGGACAGAGTTCAATGATACGACCTTTGAGAACTCTACCAAACTCCTCCCATAATTTAGGGTCTAAACACTTGACATTTTAAATATAGGTTTGTTGGACAGGGATCTAACTTAATAATTCGATTCGAGCCCAGAACGATAAATATTAAGGGGTCATAATAGTGGTCAAATTAAAAAAAAATGACTGTTTCTTTTTTTTGCTCAGCTTACACCTCCAAATACCCGGGCAACGCCGGACACCCATGCTAGTATATCTATAAATTGAACGTGTCTGTGTGTCTGTATGTCATCCTGTCTGTCTGTGTCTGTGTACATTTCCCTACGCATTGACTCTGTCAATTTTTAGTCTACAGACTCGAAATTAGATATAAAGTGTACTGACATTTGGGAAAATCTGTGGCGGGTTTTCGCCCAGAAATTTTGCGGTTAAGGGGTCAAAGTTCAACGATTTGATCTTTGAGAACTCTACTAAAATCCTCCGACAATTTGGGTGCAACCACTTGAAAGTTAGGATATAGGTTCCTTGGACATGGATCTAACTTAATAAACTTAATTTGAGCCCAAAACAATAAATTTTAAGGGGTCATAATAGGGGTCAAATATAAAAATAATTGACCGTATTTATTTTTGCTCAGCATACACCTCCCAACACCCGGGGAACTCCGGGCACCCATGCTAGTATATCTATAAAAGTGAACGTGTCTGTGTATCTGTCTGTCTGTGTATCTGTGTGTCTGTCTATGTTTGTACATTTCCCTACGTAATTACTCTGTCAATTTTCAGTCTACAAACTCGAAATTTGATATACAGGGCACTGAGGTTTGAGAAACTCGATCTGATCGGTTATCGGCCAGGAAATTGGCGATTAACAGGGTAAAAGTTTAACGATTTGACCTTTGTAAACTTTACCAAACTCATTATGGATTTCGTTTTTCAGACTCAGTTCATCATCTTTGGTGTTTTTCCACTACGTTTCGGTTGTATCATCAATCGGCCTTCTTCAGGTGTATCTCGAATAAAGGTCTTAACTTCGTAATAACCAACAAATGCATTCAATACCTAGATATAATAACTCATATTGAGGAGGTAGCCTTGAGAATCCCCATTAACCAAGGCAATGAAATAAGCCGGAATGTGAGACAAATATTGGAGAACGCCAAGAACCCCAAAATCAAATATTACACGGAAATATAAGCTGGCTATACGATCCCTACAGAGTGACAGCAGTATAATAATACTGCCAACAGATAAAGGTAACCCACTGTGGTAATGAACATGTCGGAATACTCTGAAAAAAAGGCACACCAAATTGCAGATGGCAGATACGGTAAAATAAAGAAGGGTCCACCTCTGAAAACCGAGAGGAAGCTGTCACAGCGAAGTATAGTATATGGTCCAGCATTACAGTAAGCTACCACACATGTACGGTCTCCCCAAAATACACAAAGTCGGTATTCCACTAAGACCTATAGTGAGCTGCCGAGGCTCAGTATTATATCAACTGAGCCGCTACCTTGGGGATATAATAAACACATTGGCAGGCAAATAAGCAACACATGTTAAGAATTCAGCCCACTTCACAGAACTGATCAAGGATGCACCCATCGGTTCGCACGAAATGGTTAGCCTTGACGTAGTCAGCCTGTTTACCAAAGTCCAAACTAGTAAGGCACTAACTGTAATTAGAGACAAATTAGCTGCGGACCCTATCATACAAGAGCGCACGTGTGTACCACTGCTGAACATAATGGAAATGCTGACCTTCTGCATGGAATCATCCTACTTCAGAATGGGTATTGAAATATATCGACAAGAAGAAGGCCTGGCTATGGGCTCGCCGTTGTCTCCGGTAATGGCGAATATATACATGGAATACTTCGATGAAGTGGCATTAGGTTCAGCTCCTTTAAAGCAAACAATGTGGCTCAGATACGTTGACGACACCTTCATACTCTGGCCTCATCAGAAATTTGTCCAGATACTACTGGATCATGTGAACACAATACAGCCGCCCATACACTTCACAATGGAGAAGGAAACAGATAACCAACTGGCCTTCCTGGATATACTCATAACACGCACAGAGTGTGGGTTCAAGATATCTGTGTATCGCAAGACCACCTTCACCAGATAATACTTAAACTTAAACTCCCATCACTCATACAGTGTCAAATATGGAATCGCACGCTATCTACAACATCGAGCACAGGCAATAAGTAGCGACCCTCATACGTACAATCAAGAAATGAATAGGTAAAGAGATACCCTACGACGTAACAACTACCCCGATAGCACACTATCAACAAAAGGTAACAATAGAGTAAGGGAAGAAAGTGAGTCACAAAAATTTCCAACGGTCTTCCTACCATACATACACTCATGAACAAAAAAACAATGGGCCAGGAAAGAAATTTACAATTTATTGCACAAAAAGCTCCATTACACACAATGCAATTAAATAATAAACGAAAATGAGTAAAAAATATAAAGAGCAAGATATTTACTTTAATAAAAACTTAGTATGGAATGGAATTGCCCTTAGATCTTTTTAAAAGATCAATTCTTTTTATCATGCTCTCAACCAACTTGGAGCACTGTGAAGAGAAGATGTTATTCCATTCTCTTTGTACTGCTTCCCATAATTTTTCTTTGTTGGAAAAATTTTTTTCTAACTAATGCACGATATATTATAGCCCAAATATTTTCCATTGGGTTTAAATCTGGGCTTTGGCCAGGCCAAAACATCACATCAATTGAATTATCAGTAAGCCACTTCTTTGTGACTTTTGCTGTGTGTGCAGGGGCATTATCATGTTGAAAAATAATGTCATTGTTCATTTCTAACTTCTGGATGCTTGGTAATTGACCTCTTTCTAATATTTGAATGCATACTTTGGCATTAATTGACGCATCACATCTGATAATTTCACCAACTCCTGCAGCAGAAAAGGTCCTCCATACCATTATTCCTCCGTTTCCATGTTTTACTGTGGTTTTTATGCAATTCGGTGAAAATCTTTCTCCGGATCTTCGGATGCAACGTTCAGGGGCATCACTGGCAAGGCAAAATCTTGATTCGTCCGACCAGAAAACATTTCTAAACCAATCTGCATCTTTCGTACCATAACATGATGCAAATGTCTTTCTGTCGCTGATATTCTTTTTAGTTAAAAAAGGTTTTTTTGCACATCTTTTTGATGAAACTCCTATTTCCTTCATCCTTCTGGATATTGCCACTCTAGAAAGAGAATTTCCTTTTGCTGTTTCGAATTGTTTGCTATGGTCAACATAAGTTTTTTGCGATCCTTTAAAACGGTCATTTTAAGCCTGTGATCGTCCTTCATTGTGGATGCTCTGGGGCGACCAGAACCAACTTTCCTGCTCACTGTGCCTTCAATTTCGAACCTTTGCCCAATGCTCTTCACAGTTGAAAGAGATGTTGCCACCTTTTCTTCTTTCAAAATGTCGAAAATCTGCTTGTAAATCAAATTTGCCTGTCGTAATTCTGCAATTCGGTTTTTAATTTTTTCGTCAAGATGTCGTCTTACTTTTCTTGGACTCATCTTTAATACTAATAATGTGAAAAATACCAAATAACAGCTAATTATTAGCAAACAAGCGATAAACATTTTAAAAATTGTTTTCTTTCCAATTTCAATCATGCCCCATTTTTTTTGTTTCAATTTTAATCATGGCCCATTTTTTTGTTCACGAGTGTAAAAGGCGTCCTCGAAAGAATTCAAAAGATATAGACCTCTTACAACATCAGGGCGGTATTTAAAATGAGTCAACTCTAAGAAGACACCTAGTCAAAATAAAGCCACCAATGGAGGAGAACCAGACCAAGAACTGTATATGTTCAATCCCATGCAGCTACAGCAAGTTTTACAACGGTGAAACATGCCGCCATATTAAATAAGGTTGGAGGAACATCGAAAAGCAGTGACTAGAGGGAAGACCATCGCCCCCTCTGGGATGAAGTTAAAATAATAAATAGTGAACCCCACTGGAAAGTGCGAAAACTCAAAGAAACAGTACACATGCTAGGACATAACAATCTCCTGAGCAAACCAAGTATAGAACTGAACATAATTTGGGAACCTATTTTTTTTGTTTTTTTACAAGGTGGTCACCACTTATCAATCCCGGAAGCCACTCAGGGATAAGGGTAATTATAAGTGCAGTACGTTAGTGTGGATATTTAAAGTGTCTACATAAAGAGGGCGATTCATCAGGAATTTGTTTACGTAGTACTTGAAGACATCCAAGTTGTAGTCAGGAGGGAAGTAGACAGACGGAACAGAGTTCCACAGGCGTGCAGTTCTAAAAAAGAAGCTTTGCTCATTGAACCTCCGTTTTGATTAAGGAATAGATAAAGAGTAGGGACAGTTTTAGACAGTGAATTCAGCTAGACGGGTGTTTTTTGCAAAAGATTGGCGAGGGGGGCCATAGATTGGAGTTCAGACGAGCGCCTGCCATGAAAATAACGATAAAACAAAGATAGGCTTGCAGCGTCTCTTCTGTTAGAGAGAGAGGTTGCAGGGAAGAGAAAAGGGCATTCCACCTAAGCCACGGATTTTGTACTCTGTCAAGGCAGGATAGACTGTTTTTAGCAGCTCCTGCCCAGATATGGCAGCAGTATTCCATCCTTGGACGCAATTGGCTTTTATATAGATAGAGGATTGCATCAGCAATATCTTCTGGAGCGACCTTGGCAACAGACTTGATGCACGTTTTCCATGTTAGATCAGGAGTGCAGGCCAAGCCCAGAAGATTGTCAAAACAAGGGGCTTGTCCTAGGCGAAAGCAATCTATTTCAATTGATGACAGATAGGTATCAGAGCGCTGATTATATAAAGATAGGAGTTTGTTTTAGATGCATTAAAGGTAACCAGCCACGTCTTCCCCCACGGAACCACTCGTTTTAGATCAGAGGAGAGAGAATTAGAGAGAGCTTTGTCATTTACAGGTTTTGATGTGTTGCTGTAGATTGTCGTGTCATCAGCATAGATGTCAAGGAATGGTTTAAGTATGTGTTTAGGGAGATCATTGATGTAGATCAGGAAGAGAGTTGGGCCCAGGATCGACCATTGAGGGACTCCAGCATTAATACTGCAGGCCTCTGATTTTGGTCCATCAACCACTACTCTTATCAGCCTATCAGAGAGAAACGATTTAATGACCGAGAAAACATTTCCAGTTATACGGTAGCTGGAGATCTTGTGAAGTAGGCCTTTATGGCATATCTTGTCGAAGGCCTTTGATATGCCAAGAGCAATTGCACTGGAAAGGAAACCTTATACAATAGATTCACTTATCCTATGAGATATAACCGTTAGCACATCTGCGGTAGATCTTGCAGAACGGAAACCATATTGCGTGTCACTAAGAAAGTTATTTCTGCTTAGGTGGTTGACTATTTCTCTATTTAATACGGATTCCAGCAACTTACTCATCACACACAGGAGACTTATTGGTCTGTACTGAGAGGGAGATGACTTATCACCTTAATTTTTAAATACAGGTCACATTGATGAGGTTTTCCAAGGTGTTGGAAAGCACTTCTCCTTAAGGCAACGTTTAAAAAGTTTCGTAAGTATGGGAGCAAGTTCTGGTTGAAGCTTTGTTAACACTATAATTGGGATGCCGTCAGGGCCAGTAGCTTTACTGGGATCAAGGTTCTTGATTAGCTTGGCGACCTCATGCACAGATATCTGTATGTTACCTAGCGTGCTCTATATTATAGGAGGAAATATAGGGAGTTGATGGCCTTCGTCGCATAGTGTAGAATTAGCTGCAAAGTTCTTGGCAAATAGTTTGGCCTTGTCTGAAGCTGAGGAGATAACCTCTGGTCCGTTGATAATGGTTGACATAGAACGCACGCATCTGTTCAGGATCCTATTTGTTATTTATAACTTGTGGGAAACAAGCCACTGATCAGCTACTTTGGATTTAACGGACTAAGCATATAGGTTTCTTGCATGTTTTATTACTCTTTTACAGTGGTTGCTGGCAGTCCTGAAAGCAGCTTTAGTCTCAGTGCATCTATTACGTTGGTAGCTATGGAAAAATTGATTTCTGTGCGCGATGGCAGCACCACATTCTGGGGAGAACCATGGCTGGCTGTGAGGTTTTTGCTGGAATTTTTTAGATGGTATGAATCGGCCTATGCCTACAATGGCATCGAGCTCACATAGTGTAGTAATGTTTGAACATCTTCCTGATGGGGCCAGAGTCTGAATGTATCACCCGTATATCGTCACCACATTGTTGGCTTTAGTAGTGTTGATCCTAATGCCATTTCTTCAAAGTATTCCATATAATGATATGCTTATTTAGATCAGATAAAAATGTACGGCAGCTATCCCAGTCAGCCATGGAGTATCGGTATACAGTACGGTAGAGGGGTACGTCTGGAGACTTATTACATTTCATTTTTATCTTAACTGATACGACGGAGTGGTCGGAGGATCCTAGAGGAGAAAGAAAGAAACATGAACATAGCACAGGGGAAGTTAAGAGAAAAAGGTCTAGGTGGCTTAGTTAATTTATTTACGAGTTTTTAAGTCAAAGCTGTAATAAGAAAACAGTTAGCGGTAATTAGTACAAATTAGGTTCAAAAGATGAAAACATTTTTTTAACCTTAGCTAAAGAGTTTGGAAACAGACACCTATCCTTTATTAGGGTCATACCGGAAGTGGGAAACAAGCAGACTTTTTCTAGGTACATGAGGATATGGTGGGCGGCGCTGTGTGTGTATTTGGAGGCGGACGGGTAATGCTTTTATTTATTTTTTATATAACTTCTTTGTCTATTTTTAATCTTTTTTGCTTTATCTGTCGGGTTTGAAATATTCGAGCTTCACCTTATAATTAAAATCCAATAATTAACTTTTATCAATTTGTGAAGTCGGCTTAATATTAATTTACATTTGAGTTAGATAATTATTCAAGATTTTAATTTGTGATGTTCTCGTTTCCATAGGTGACTTTTTTTTCTAATCATAAG
Organism: Euprymna scolopes; assembly: GCF_053919585.1. Classification (NCBI taxonomy): domain Eukaryota; kingdom Metazoa; phylum Mollusca; class Cephalopoda; order Sepiida; family Sepiolidae; genus Euprymna; species Euprymna scolopes. The sequence goes on from NC_136501.1 coordinate 41,346,865, forward strand.
AGAGAACCTAGAAAAACAACTTAGGTTTAACAGTCCAAAAAATTGATACATCATCGTCGTATTGACACATGGCCGAGGCGTCTAAGACGTTTAATTCAGGATTGAACTCAGCACCTTGGAGACGTTATCTCCAAGGTGCTGAGTTCAATCCTGAGCGAAAGAAGTGGCAGTGACAACACAATGACAACGAAAGCGATAGACGCAGCAGCAACAGCATTAAGCGGTCGCAGCAGGGACGGCCTGAATGGAACGAGAACATGGTACCCTGTAACAATAAAGGGTTATGTTCGAAATTCCAAAACCACAGTTCGCGATACACCTACAGAATGCCGAAAGATGATACAGCCGAAACGTAGTGGGGGGAAAAAAAACACTAAAGATGAGAAAGTGAGTCCGAAAAATTAAATCCATAATGAAATCACCTCATCCCAGAACTATGGAAATTAATATCTACCAAACTCCTCCGGGATTTTTGGGTCTAAACACTTGCAATTTTAGATATGTTTCTTGGCTATCGATAATAACTTGTGTTGAACACCCCCCCAAAAAAATAAGTTAAAAAATTGACCGCTTTTATTTATTTATTTTTTTATTTTGCTCAACATACATCTCCAAATACCCGGGCAACATCGGGCACCCATGCTAGTGTATATATCTATAAAAGTGAGGTCCAAGACTGTACTTTCGCCCTCATTTGGGCTCACCAGTTAGATACATCCGAACTCAGGATTCGAAGCCCGAGTCTCTTTCATGCAAGGCAAGCACTCTACCAACTTTGATCGGTTGGTAGAGTGCTTACCTCGCATACCTCGCATGCAAGAGACTCGGGTTTCGAATCCTGAGTTCGGATGTGACTTACTGATGAGCCCAAATGAGGGCGAAACTCGAGTCTTGGACTTCCGGTTCGTTGACTGGCATGGTTCTTGTGGGCTGCGACGTTGGTTGGCTGTGGAATTTTACACCCCCCCCACACACACACACATATATATATATATATATATATATATATATATATATATATATATATATATATATATATATGATGTTGCTTTGTTAGCAAAAAACAATGAAGTTCTTTGACAGAAATTCACACAAATATTTTCTTTATCCGCTTGGTGGACTTTAAATAGTCAACAGCGTATCAGACGCTACCACCATTTAAAAGTAGGCAGTAATTGCAAAAAGCCGAAGAACACGTTACGAAAGCTGATGTGTTTCGAATTCAATTCTCTTTCTAATCGTAATCGATGAACTAGCAAACCATATTGAAAGATTACTTATCCATTATAAAACCTGCAAGAGGAGAACCAATTAATATGTGTTTCTTTTCGCTCACTTCTCATGAGAAGCACGTAGTGTTATGCAGAAAATGCTTTGTAAAAACTAAATTTCTCTCGATTCGCAACCAATAATGTTGTGTCCTTGTATCAGTAGGGGAGTGGTAGAAACAGACTTTCCTCCAAATTGAAAGATACATGCAATTATCAAATAATAAGCGCTTCCTAGTTTATGTGTATATTCTATTTAGGTGAGATGCCCTTTTAGAATTATTTGTTTTTGTCGGAAGATTGGATAGGCTCAAACATCCGGAGTCTGGTATTCCCGAATAGTAAATGATAAAGTACTGATTAAGCTGAACGAGTAATTAACGGGAGCCAGTATGTCAATTTTATGTTGACTTTATATATATATATATATATATATATATATATATATATATATATATATATACATCTTATCTTGTGTGTAAGTTTCAAATAGTTTCGATCCATATAACCTCTAATGTACTTCAGGCGTATCTTATCTTACCTTTTCCGAACTTGGGAATCTATCTGTCGAGATATTGCATAGAATCTGCTGACGACACTACACAAATACAGATATGAATTTCTCATGATTCTTTGAAGCCATTGTTGATAGACCGAAAGCGTGCTACGTCTGTGGATTAAATAAAGGATGACTCTGAAATTTCGTGACGGTTAACGAGTTCGACAGAATGATACACGCCTAAGTTCGACAAGATATAATTGCATATAGTAAGAGGTTTGTTATAGTCTATTTCTCAGACATTCATTTTGATACTTTTATTTAGTATAATTTCTTTCTAACTGTCTAGCGCAATTTGCCAAAGTTTGATGTATGATGGATATTTATCTGGCTAACCAACTCGCTGTGTATCGTAGGACCTAAGCCTGTGTAATACCAATCGAAACGATTTGAATATAATTTTCGTTAAGAACAGCAGTTGAAAGACTCCAAATATGACTAATTTACGATGTAGAAAGGAAGTTCTCCCTATAAGTTTACACGATTTGTAACCCCTGAAGTGAATCTGTAAAAAAAAAAAATAGCCAATATAAAGAAGATACATTTCGTCATCGAAATCGATTGATTCTATAATCATAATAATAATGATAATAAAACATAATAAGACCTTTGCACTTTACTTGCCATTGATTATAAACTACAATATCGCGCTCTACTTTATGGATCAATATTTGTGGGTCCATTAAGACAAACACGTATCCATGTATATGGGATATTTATGTAAAAAATAACTATCAAAACACAAGCAATTTAAGAACATAGGCTCCCAGCATAGCTTCATGTCTCAACTCAGAGCTGAAATTAGGTTGATTAACACGACTAATAAGCTAAAGAGCGATATTTACAAATATCTGCATGATTCGTAGCTAAATGATGGATGGACTTATACAAAATAAATTATTTACGCATCCAGTTTGCTTCTTCGTGACGTAAATTGATTTTTCCTTCGTAATTTTTTATTGGGAATTGACATCTAAATAGTGATTTTCTTTTCCTCATATATTTATACAGGAGAAAATACATCGCCAATCTACTAAGTCAGACGAGAATGGTTATATTAGTTTATTGGTGAACTTGTTATCAACAATCAATAGCCACAAGGGATGACCAACGAATTGGAAAAGCACAATGATGAGAAAATCAATCGTAATCTGCATTGTAACGTATTGGCTTTGGAATCGATTAACACAGTCCTTATGTGGTTTTATTTTCTATTATGAAATACGTTGGCGAACCAACTGCTGGGTCAATATTCTGGGGACATTACATTTCTCACACTCCTTGTACATCACCATTTGCACACACACGCATATAAACTGTATACATGTGTGTGTATATATATATATATATATATATATATATATATATATATATATATATGGGTGTATATATATATTTATATATATATATATATATATATATATATATATATATATATATATATATATATGTGTGTGTGTGTGTGTGTGTGTGCTTATACATACTTAGTAGGTCATTATTAAATAACGATAGATTGACTAAGACTGAGTTGTTTCCATTTTCTTTAGTCTTTAGTTGTTTTCTCGACGCGGCGACCCATTTTTTGTATTTGGATCAATAGATGATATATTTCGGCTCAATGTACTCCTATTTAAGCCATTGCACAAGCGATTTCTATCCCTTGATCGTCATCAGAAATAGTATATTAATAAGAAGTGTTCTTTGTTTTATTTTATATCTCTATCTACTTATGTATAAAAGGCACTTTGTGTGTGAGTTCGTTCCCTATATACTTGGAAACAACTCGGCTGATTTATATGAAATTTAACAATATTGTACTTAATGGGTTTGTGAGAGTCCTCAGTCTTTGTATGCTTCTCGTAATTATCGAAAACTTATTCGATAACGGAAAAAATCTGATTGAACAGCCTCATTTTGAATAAGTCAACACGTTATGAAGGTTAAAATTGCAAGTGCATTTGAGAAGTTTTTCACTACATAAGCAGAATGGACTGGCGTATAAAATCAACAATTGTTTTTTTTTTTTTTGCATAAAACAAAGCTGCTTTTGAAATGAAATTTGTATTACGAACACAATTTACCGATGATTCTTGACTTTTGCATTTTCAATTTAATTCAAGCCATTACATAATCTATCTATCTATCTATCTATCAATCTATATATATATATATATATATATATATATATATATATATATATATATATATATATATATATAAAAGCGAGCATGTGTGTGTGTTTGTTTGTGTGTATGTATGTTTGTGTGTCTGCTAAAAACTTTTGACAGACACAACAAAAATTCACAAACTTGGTCTTATATGAAAGCCTCACCTTCCGGACGACAAATACCGACAAATTGGCTCAAAGTGACCATCAGAAATGCGTAAACTGATCTATTTTCTGCAGGGGGGGCCAAAAAAGTGACATTTTAATGTTAAAAATTACATATTTTTAAATCGATTTATAACTGCCCCCAAAAATACGGCCGCCAACACTTCTACATAAAGTATACACGCGGCCGTTTATTTTGGGTCAACTTGTATTTAAAACCCGCTGAATCCTGTCACGTGATCTTGACGTCAGCAACCTCTAATGGCGGTCTTAATTTACAATTTAAAAATGCTGTTATCAGTAAAAAAAAATTAATTAAAGCTAAACTATGAACTTCTACGCTATGGCAACGTTACCGAAGTTATTACCACATTCAAAATAGGTAGATACGATAGTTCAACGAAAAATAAAGTTAAAAAAAAAGTGAAGTAAATAAAAAATACGCTTACAAAAATGTTAACGATCGAAGTTTTTTTAAAAAATAAAAACAGCCAGACGCCATTTTCCAGTTTTAGAGCTAGGCAGACGAAGTGAGAGAGAGAGAGAGAAAGAGAGAGAGAGAGTGAGAGTGAGAGTGAGAGAGATGTCTAGACAGATTCGACAGGGGGAAGGGTCAACAACGCATGCGTCAGATGACGTCATGACGTCGTGACCTGATTTACTTTAAATAGTTGATAAACCGAATAAACTTTATATTCGCCGCTTTAGCGCAGGTAGTTAAGGCCTTGATTCATTATCTAAACATTTTGGGTTCGAATCGTTGTGTGAGATGGGTTTTTTTTTTCCAATTTTTAAAATTTAAATATTGGACCCTGTATTATTTAAGCCACGTACGTTCGTTTGCCTTACGTTTTTTTTTGTTTTACCCCCCCCGCTTAATTGAAACGTTGTTTTCTTTTCTTACGTCGCTTATACCGATGCTTACATCGTCATCGTCGTCGTCGTAACGCTTGACGACTTTCAAACATCTTTCACTTCTGGCTGGCCGATTTTATTTTCAAACTTCGCCTCAGGTGTTCGGCTTCGATCCTAACACCACACACCCCTACATACACCCGGGCAACGCCGGGTACCCCTCACTAGTACTTTAATAAATCAGAGTCCATTTTCTGTAGGCTGTTTTTGAACCCAGTCAATGACGGGTACTTTTGCTAGTATATTTATAAAAGAAATCTTTTTTTCATTCTCCTTCCCTTTCCAATAAAACTGCGTCTTAACGCATATGTTAGACGTAAACGTTACACTTTAAATCTGACACACGAAGCTCAATCCGTTAACCGAAATAGAAACCATTACATATAAGAGTCTTTTTTTTATTGATTCGAATATTTCGTTTACTTGCAAGGCAGGTAATATTAGTCACACACTAGTGAGAGGGGGCAGGTAAACATAAAACAATGTCGAAATATTGGCACCGAAACAGTGCGTATATTCTCCAGAAAAACTAACATTATCTGCAACCCGATACTATACCTTACAATTTAAAACTAATTAACGAATAAAATAACAATAAAAAATGAGCCGCAATCCATATTTCTAGCCTTAATATGCGACTCTAAGTGGAAACGGAAGGGATAAACTTCATATTTCAAGCCAATTGTTTAGATAAAACCCACTGAACAGACGAATTATCGTGCATTTCGTTTCTTCAATTTTATATATATATATATATATATATATATATATATATATATATAAACTCAGAGGATTAAGAACTATCCACTCATTTTGTGCTTCCTTTTTAAAATTAAACATGTTTTAAACTCTTTTCAAATTGTTTTTAACATGTTTTATTAACAAGTTATTCCTATATATATATATATATATATATATATATATGTGTGTGTGTGTGTGTGTGTGTGTGTGTGTGTGTGTGTGTGTGTGTGTGTGACCCTCTGTTCAGTAGAAGAAATGTAGTATTCTCAGTCTGTAATTCAGTCCCATGATGGTGGAATTTTTTCAGTTGATTCATAAACGCTAATGCAATGATAAAGCGTTAAATATCCGCATAGAAATTAAACTTATTGTTGTGTCGGACTTACCCATGCTACCTACAATAAAAATGCTCCCTACACAATAAATACCAAAAGATAAAGTCTTGTCGCAAGAATAAATATCTGATGGACTACCGAGGTTTTTTTTTTCGAAATGACGAACAAACTCCAATTTTGTATGTTCCTGTCAATAAAATGTGTTACCCTATTCCCGACTTCTGTTTTCCCTGTGATCTTTTAACAGGGTCATAATGCTTATTTATGCTGTAAATATTCTGTTTCGTTTTGCAAATTGTTATATAATCTGGAATTTAAACAAATATTCATCCTCTACTCCGTTATTTTTAGGCGAAATATATTGCGAAATATATTAAATCACACCAGGATGGCTATAGTAATTCATTCGCAAAATAGTTAACAACGATCGATTGCCAAATGACGAAGTACAATAATAAAAATCGCTCGCAACCCGCATGTTAATATATAGCATTTTGCGTGTCGACTTGTTGGTTCCCCAAAATTTTTAATAGCACTTTGGAAAGTGCCATGATAAAGTACAAGACATCGATTTCTGTTCTTTCTTTAGGCGACTGTAGTTATTATGTACTCATGAAAGGAGTATTCTTATTATATCTGCTATTTGACATGGCGCAGTAATATATCATTATATCTCGTGCATGGTTATACTTTAATATTAGCCGGTGATGAACAGTTTATGCAGGAGAGTTTACTTTAATAGTAAAATAGATATTGCCAGCTATATATTTTCAACTTTGACATATCCACGTATATATATATATATATATATATATATATATATATACATATATATATATATATATATATATACATAAAGGAGTAATTAGTAGATTAATTTCATTGCTTTTCAAGTTAAAAATTGCCGTTAGGTCTTTTAATGTGACACAATCGACGCAAAACTATATTCATTATGAATATATGTAAATTATACATGTGAACATCCTTATATTCACTTTAAACACCTTTGTGTATTTCTGTTTTTAGAAAAAAGTCATATCGATAAAAATATGTTTTCTTATACTGTATATGCAAATAAATAATAGAACCCCGGCATATGGTGGCCCTGGAATACGATTTCTTTTCAGCTTACGATGTGGAATACGATTTTTTTCCGGCTCTTGTTTACGATATTTGCCCCGGCTTAAGGTGTTATTTTTAATGTGATTTGATTAAATACATGTGTATTATATACTGTACTGTATTTTGTTACTAATTTTTTATGATGCAACCACGGAGTTCTACTGTATAAACGCGAGAGAGAGAGAGAGAGAGAGAGAGAGAGAGAGAAAGAATACAGAGAGACAGAGAGACAGAGAGAGTGAGAGACAGAGATGACAAAGAGCGAAAGAAAAATAGATACAACCATACAGACAGGTAGACGGAGAGACGTTATGTACTAAACATTTCACAATTCTTCACTTCTATTTATTATGTTTAGAAGCAAACTATTAAACTAGACATGACACAGCACACTACATATATTTTCGCCTCTTACTTTCCAAACAAAATAATCGAGTGTTAATTCGCGCAAACAGGAAAAACACCCATGAGACAAATTAGAAAAGAAAAGCATTGTTTTAAGAGAGTTCTCTCCCCATGGATATCTTAAAATAACATCATCGTAGATATTCGGCACTATGATTCTCACAAAGAGATTCTATAGTACATCCATTATATTATTTGGAGAATTTGATACGATATAAATTCCTTAACATAATTTCGAGTTGAGTCATCTACTTCTATCATAATTAAACGATGATACTGCTTTCACTATTAACAGTTTCTTTTTTCTATACAAAATAAACATGAATTAATTGGATATGTTTGTATAAGAAATGTAAGGTGTTATTAAGACATTATACCTGCATTAAACATAAGTTAACATGCAAATATAACGGCGCAAACGTGTACATGATTTCATACAATGCATAAAATCACGCATACTTAATTATATATGTATAGGTCTGATTGTATACATACACACACAAAAAAATAAATATATATTACATGATGATTTTTATGGGACTCCTTTGATATTAGTCATTTTTGTATGTATTTATATATTTACAGACTGCAATCCTAATCTTCCACAATAATAAATGTAGGTAGATGAGGATAACAGCCCGCAAATAAATACATTAAACATATATATATATATATATATATATATATATATATATATATATATATATATATGTGTGTATATATATGTGTGTGTGTGTTGGGGGTGTATATATACATATATATATATATATATATATATATATATATATGTTGTGGAGACGCCTACTAATTAACATAGGTGGGGGAGTGAGATATATAAAGGTATCAGTCACCAATACCGGTTGAGTCCGGCAACGACCGCCAACAGGCAAGACGCTTATGCTGCCTCCAGTAAGGCATGCAACACGCCGCCTGCCGGAATATCTCCAAATGAAGTATATCTGAAGACATGTAAATATGCATATAACTTTTCTTCCTAATATATTGTTGTATACTTTTACTTTCGTGTTTTGTAAATTATTTGTGCAGACACAACAATATATATATATATATATATATATATATATATATATATATATATATATATATATATATTAGAATTTTCTGAATGTGAAAGATTATATCAATGGATGCTTTGAACATAACATTATATGGAATACTTTGAGGAAATGGCATTAGGATCAACACTACTTAAACCAACAATGTGGTGACGATATACGGGTGACACATTCATACTTTGGCCCCATCAAGAAGATGTTCAAACATTAATACACTATGTGAGCTCGACCGTCCAACTATACTCTATGTATGCGTCACCAGTTGGGGGTGTACCATAAGCATTACCCTAAAACTTAAATGCGTATATTATTAATATTGGAAGTGAAGAAAGGTAAGGTGATGAGAAAAACAAGAAACAAATAGCTGAATAAAGAAGAGAAGACAAAGAAACCGATGCGTTGCGTTCGGCGAAAACCAGAGACTACAATCTTATTTTCATTTATCATAAAAATCGTAAAAAGTGGGAATTACAGGATGGGTTTTTATTACTCTATACTGGCATTGGACAGCTGTTTTGGTTAGGTGATATGATAAAAAATAAATCAATTTTCCTTCACCAATAAAATTGTGTCGAATTTATCATTTTTCTCTGCGACATTATCTATTTACAACGTGTTGGATCCTTTAAATAAAAATAGACGCCTGCATTATTGAAGTTACTCTGGACAACGTAAGGGAAGTTTATTTGTAAGATGTATTAAAGCGTACAAGTAGAGCAGCGCAATATATAGAGAAAAAAGTCGGGGCAGGAATATCACCTTGTTTGACACGATTGTCAACTGGGATTTCATCAAACAATTTTCAGTTTAACGAGACCCGAGTTTTCATACCCCTATGCAGTTCCTTGAATATTCTACCAAAGGTTGGAGGACATCCTATTTTCTCTAAGATCAACCTGAAAGCATCCCTGTTGACGGGATGAAAAAAACCTATCCATAGTTCCTATGCTAGACCTAAAGCCACCTTGTGACTCTGGAATATCATTAAGACAAATATCCTTCAGTAACCTGTTTAATAAATGTCTGCGAGAACATTCCCAGCTGCTAACCAAAGCGCGATCCATGGTACTGGTCACAAACATTCTTCTGTCCCTTTCCTTTAAAGAGGGTAACCAAGACATTAACAATCCAATCCTGTAGGGCAAGAGCACCCTCCAAGATTTCCTCAATAAAACCAAGGAAAGAATTAGCAATATTCACACCTCAAATCTTAAGAATTCAACGGTAACACAATCTAAACCAGGTACCTTGCCACGGCTGACGTGTGCGGTATCCAACAGCACCAATACTAGACAAGGAAAACGATCCATTCTGAATATGATATCATATTGCGGTAGGCCATTGATTTCATCAGAATCTACTGCTGAGGGATTGTAAACTCAGAGAAGTCAAGTGCTCTTGCGATCTTTTAAATATATTTTCCTGATCCTAAATGACAGAAGACACCACCTTTTGACATCAGGAGAGATATTGAAGAGGTAGAATGGCAAAATACTTGTCACAGGAGGAATTAAATCCCTTTAAATATAGATACTACCATATACATATAAACGATCACATATACGCATAATTATACACATATATACGATCACATAAACGCATAATTATACTCATGTATAGAGACATATATACATAAATACATATATATATATATATATATAAATACATATATATACACATTAAAATAATATAAATATGAATATATACATATATAAACATATATATACATATATATACAGACATATATACATATATTTATACAAATATACATGCATATATATAAATACATACACACATATATATACATACACATATATACATATCTTTATGCACACATATATACAAACATATACACACACATATATATATGCACATATATAACGAAATGTATATAAAAATGCATATATATATACATACATTCAAACTTGCCACAAAAATGCATGCACACATGTGCGCATATATATATATATATATATATATATATATATATATATATATATATATATATATATATATATATATTGAGTATTTTTAGGTAGCATATTCTCCTTTAAGCATATATTGTTAAACAGCACAGCATTTTCTTGTTTGACAATTTTCTGTTTTATTTTTTCCAGTTTTCGAATAATCCTTCTTGTGTTATATGTAAAATGGTGTAAAAGTGTTCCGTAGTCTGCGAGCGCTTTCGGCGTTTCCGCCATCTTCAGGCTGGTTATATAAAAAGTCTTTTTAAAATTACGTCGAATGATAAGGTCGTGTTTTAAAATTACATCGTACTATAAGATCGTTTTTGGCTTATGTGGGCTATTTATATACAAATTTATTGACAGTTTTTTTATATATACATTAACAGAGGCATTTTAAAATATTTTTGCTGGATTCATAATTTATATTGTTTATTTTGGGTTGTCTCACTTTTATATAAAATGCCTCCAAAACCTTCAGTCTCCTAACGTTAGAGTCTGTTTGTAAAATTTTGGTATTTTCTACCATGATGTTTCTAAATTGAGAATGCTGGCAACCATGTTTTTTTTTTAAATGTTGTGCGATAGAGCTAGTATCGGAAAGATGAAGCGTTAGTCTACGGGACAACGTGTTGGTAGTATGACCAATGTAAGAGGAACAGTTAGATATACACTCTGCTATTGGCCAATTAAATTGATAAATTACATTGTTCTTTTCCAACACTTTGTCCGCTTGCGAAATATTGTTATTAATTACGAGATTAGTCGTTTTCCGTTTCTTATAATAGATAATGAACTTCAACTCTCTACCGCTGCTGGGAGATACGTATCGTCAAATTATGTCTTTTAAGACCCTTTCGTCTATGTGATAGTTTTTTATGTAACTGGTTACAGTAAAATATATTAATGGGTGACGGATTATTATCCCTTTCCCTACCAGCAGCATGACTTAAATTGTTAATAAACAATTTAATTTCTTTATCCACTAGAAAGTTTGGAAAATGATTATTTATCAGTACCTGTTTTATGTTTCTTAATTATCTGTAGAAGATTGTTTTACTAGACGAATTTATTTTTGCACGTTGGATAAGGTTTTTTATTACTGCTACCTTATAACGAAATGGGCATTCACTTCTATGATTTAGGATACATGAATTAAGAGATGTGGGCTTTTTAAACACTGAAGTAATAAATTCATCATTGTTGGAATCAATATAGACGTCTAAAAATGGTATCTTGTTATTTATGTTCAGCTCATAAGTAAAGTTACGGACGGAGCTAGTTTGAAATGTACATCTTAAATCCTCTATCTCTTTGATATTATCGGCAAGTATAAATACATCATCAACGTATCTAACATAAATGTAAGGCTTTTTTGTAGAGTTGAATATTTTATTTTCCAAGTTGGCCATATAAAAATTACTGAAGGTTGGGCCCAGAACAGAACCCATCGCCACGCCGTCTATTTGCGTGTATATATTCCCGAGGTGATCATAGAACGGGACCTCAGTGGTACACATTACTAATATCTTCTTCAAAATCATTGCGTTCATTTTAAGTGGTGGAAGAACTGGATTATTATATATATTATTAATAATAATATTAATTGTCTCGTGTACTGGCACGTTAGTAAACAAACTTTCTACATCTAATGAGTCAGTTATTTTATTATTAGTTTTTGTGGGGTGAAGGATCTGTAAAAATTCGTCTGTGGATTTTACACTATATTTGCAAGGCAAATATGGTGAAATCAGTTCGTTAATTTTTTTAGTTAACTTGTAAATTGGTGTTGTTACTTGGGAGATAATAGGGCGGAGCGGGTAGTTGGATTTGTGTATTTTTACGTTACCATACAGGTAACCGGGCTTGTAGTCTCCTTTAATTAGGGGTAGGTTTAAATGGTCTATTGTAGTATTATTGGCTGTGATTAATTTATTGACTTTCGTTTTTAGATCGTTGACAGAACTTTTTCTAACTTTCTTAAATTTATTAGGGTCATCTAAAATAGTTTGAAGTTTCTGAAAATACTTGGCTTTATCAAGTATTACATATATGTTGGTTTTATCACCTTTCCTAATAATAAGATTAGGGTGACTTCTAAGTTCGTTCGCGGATTTTTTTAAGTTACTAGATAAGACGGTATTGATTTTCTGAAATCTGTTTTTTATGGCCTCAGCCTAAAGAATATATTTTATATTTGGGTGTGTGGTGATCATTTGTTCTTTTTCCAGATTAACAATGTTTTATATAAAAGTTCGATTTCAGCCTTTTTGTTATAATGGTTGTAGGTACTGAATAAATGGAAGTTAGGTCCTAGTCCAAGAAATTCTTTTTGGTATTTAGTAAGTTCATGGTTAGAGAGATTAATGTAGTTTTGTGTGTGTTGGGGGAGTACTGTATTACCTTTGTATATGGCGTTGAGTTTCTTTTGTAAGGTTATTTTCTGTGTTGTTTGAAATTGGTTAATGATTTCAGAGAGGCAGTGTTGGATAGAGGAAAGTTTTTCGGAGCTAGTCAAATATTTGAGTAAGTTTTCTAGGTTGTGAGCTTCAGAATTGTGGTGGTTAATATTTTCAAGAGCAATATCAACTTGCCTCTTAATCAAATTAACCCTGAAATTCCGCGTGTTGGGTTCGTTTTGGACCGCTGTGTCGTGCAATTTAAATTGAGTATATTTAGGCAGCATATTCTCCTTTAAGTATATATTGTTAAACAGCATAGAATTTTATATATATACACATTTGGATCTCGACATATACACATGCATATATGTATTCGCCCATGCATATGTGTCACATACATCTACACACACAAATTATACATATATACACGCATATATACACACAAGTATAAACGTACACCCACATATACACACACATATATATACATACAGAAATGCGCATGCCTATACACACGCAGATGTAAATACATATATATATATATATATATACAAATCTATCTATCTATCTATCTATCTATCTATCTATATATATATATATATATACATGCACACACATTTATATACATGTTTACAACCATATACGTGCATATATACACATAAATAATATGCATATATATAAATATGCACAAATATACATATATATTTACATATGTGTGTATATATATATATACATACGCATATATTTATATATATGCACACACATATATACATACATATATATACAAATAAGTAAAAGATGAATATACCCACATATATATATATATATATATACAAATACAAATGTACACATGCTAAACACAGAGATATAAAATATATAAGCACATGTATATATATAGCTATACACACACTTATATATATATATATAGACATATATAGATATATTTACAAATATGTACACAGATAAAGACGCATATACACATATATATGTATATACAATACCTATATATATATACATATATGTATGCATATATACATATATCAATACATATGCACACACATATATGTATATATACGCACGTATAAATATATATATACATATATTCACACGTATATATATATACACATATTTGCACACGCATATATATATATACATATATTCACACATTTAAAAACATATATTTACACATATGTTCATATACACACATATATAAACCCATATATATATATACACATACCCACATATATATATACACAAACACACATATATATACATATATACACACATGTATATATATGCATATATACACACATATATATAGATATATACACATGATGAGAATTGCTGCATATTTCCAGATGATTGCCGTCACATTGAATTATGATGATGATCGCTGCATGTTTCCAGGTGATCGACGCCTCACACATGAATACATACACACATATATTTATATATACACTTATATACACACATATATACATATATACAAATGCATATATATACATATGTGTACACTTATATATACGTATATATAGACACATATATATACATATATACACATATATACGCATCTGTCCACACATATATTTATCTATACACACATACACTTAATTACGTATATATACATATATAAGGAAATATATACATATATACACGTATATATGCAAATTTATACACACATATATGTACATATATACATATATATATACCTACATATATGCACACACATAAATGTATATATACATACATATATACACCCATACACCTATATACACGTATATAGACACATACATATACATATACACCCATATTCATACACATATGTATAAATTCATTTCCACACATATACACATACATATATATACGTATATTCATATTTATACTACATTTATATACACATATTTGCACTCGGATCCATATATATATATATATATATATATATATATATATATATATATATATATATAGGCATATATATGTTTATATAGACACACACACACACACACACATATATATATATATATATATATATATATATATATATAAATATATATTAGGCTACCCGTGGCCCCTTGGGTCAGTATGTTGTATTGGCTATGTAATTAATGTATGTGCGTGTTACTTGTGATGTAAACAAAATAGTCTTTTGTGACATGACAAAAACATTTCTGTGAAAGTATATTAAAATAGAAAAAAGAATATAGATAGATTACTATGAGTCGTTCTTTTTATAATTTTCTATTTTTGAAAAAAAGAAACTTACAGCTATTGAATTATAAGTAGTTCACTATACTTATAGGTAAATCTGCACTGAAAAGATACCATATAATTAAAGTTAAATGAAAATTCGTAATATCTTTTTTATTTAAACGCGAAACAAAACTATTAGGACACACAAATCGTACAAAGTACAACAATGCATTTTAATTTTTCGTTGATTGTAACGCAAATTTAAACAAAAAAAAGACACATATGTTCGGGGTTATTTATTCATGTTGATAGTGTAGAAGAAAATGTATAATTATTTTTTGAAAGGTATATTAAAAATGGAGAATAAATTAAAAAAAACAATAGTAAGACGGTGGGAAAATAACCGTTGTAAAATGCTCCTATGGTTGTCAACTGGTAAAAGTAGATTTATTTATAAGAAAATAGCGTTAACATGACTTAAACATAATAAGAAACTTAACGATGTAAAAATATGCAGAAAGTTAAACAAGCGTTCTTATTTATAATGTAAACGCTGAAAAAACAATTGGGCCGCTGAAAACGTACACAGTAAAACAATATATTTTATTGTCGCGTTGATTATCTGTTTATGTACGCATTCGCAACCGGAAGTCGTAAAGCGGATGTATGATAAAAAATACCCTTTACATGGTCAGTTGAATTTTATAATTATATATATATATATATGTATATATATATATATATATATATATATATATATACATATATAATCTATATTTATAAATAGTGATCCACATACAACACTTTTTTATTGTATTTCAACTCATTATCTGAGAATTGGACCAACCACCATCGCCTTGGTTTTCGCCAGTTCTACACACTGGGTATAAATTGGATCACTTCTTTCAATGACTTCACTAAATGTCCATTGAAATACACACTTGCCCCCCTTTTACAGTTCTCGAGCTTCTGGATTTTCAAAAAAACATACATCGATTTTCGCTTTATAACCAATCGAATAGTATGCGAGATACATTTAGATATTGCTCTTTCAAAGAGGAGAACTTAAAATAATATATAGTCATTTACACTGCCATTACATCGATGTAATTTTGTGCTGTGTTTGTGGAGTAAAAACACCAAATCTGCCAACACTGTTGTCGGTATTCCATGCACTTTGAACGCGTTTTTTCATAATAAAAAACGAATTATACTAGGAAACCCAAAACAAAAAAAAAATAAACAAACGTTAGAAATAGAGCAACATGAAATATTTAATTTAAATAGTTACAGTCCTAAGCAAAAATGCCACGTCTGGAAATCATTACTAATCTTTACATCGATTACATGCTTTTTTTTTAGATCAAGTTGCCGAAAGCGTCTCAACTGTCCCCTCCCCACTATCTGTAAATGAAACTGACAATTTTATTTTGAACACCATTTACTGCGAATATATATATATATATATATATATATATATATATATATATATATATGCATATATATGCAACTACATTTTATGTTTTATTAGATACTAAAGCGAATGAACTTCAACAGTACAAACATAATTGCTTTAAGATGTGGTAAAACAAAAGCGCGAAGCCATTATTTAAAAAAAACGAACATATTTCTTGTGAGAATAGAAAGTTGTAAAATAAAACATGTACAAAAAAGAAAACAATCTATTATGGAAAAGTCAAAGGGTAAATAAGATTTTAAAAGCCGACACACAGAGGAACAGATCCCCAATATCGAACGGTTCCGAAAAGGTAAGTTCTAAAATAGCAGTCATTTGAGGCAATAAAAACAATACAACACAGGAAAGAAAAAATACATTTAAAACAAAAACAATTTGCATCTAATGAAATTGTACTTATATTTTCATTTTTTTTATCTTAATTTTATTTAATACTGCTCCTCTGGTTGGATATTTACACTGTATTTCTAGCGTTTAGGTTTGACCGTGCAGTTTGTGCCTTGCTACAGTAGTCTGAGATGACTTGATGGCCGGGTTCGAATCTCTCGACCAGGGGTAATCACATTGCCCTTTAATGGCTATTCACGAAAATATGAAACACTAGTGCCTGTAGATATTAAAGCATCAAATATATATATATATATATATATATATATATATATATATATATATATATATTAATATATGATCGTTGTATAGATTGGTTCCTTAGATATAATTCCATAAAAACCTTCACAAGATTTCCAGCTACGGTATAACTGGAAATGTTTTCTCAATGATTAAATCATTTCTCTCCGATAGGCTCAAAGAATAGTGGTAGATGGACAAAAATCGGATGCAATATAAATGCTGGGGTCCCTCAAGGGTCAATCCTGGGCCCAACTCTCTTCCTGATCTACATCAATGACCTCCCTAAACACATACTTAAATCATTCGTTGACATCTATGCTGATGACACGACCATCTACGGCAACACATCAAAGGCTGTAAATAACAAAGTTCTCTCTGACTCTCTCCTCTGATCTCGAGCGCGTGATTCAGTGGGGGAAGATGAGGCTGGTTACCTTTTTTTGCATCTAAAACCAAACTCCTATCCTTACATCATCAACGCTCTGATCCCCATCTGGCATCAATTGTGATGGATGGCTCTCGTCTGGGTGAGGCCCCGTATTTTGACAAGCTTCTGGGTTTGACCTTTACTCCTGATCTAAAATGGAACACGTACATCAAGTCTATTGCCAAGGTTGCTGGAAAGATGGTGGGATCCTTCTACCGCTCCAGAAGATATCTCACTACTGATGCAATTCTCTATCTATATAAAAGCCAAGTACGTGTAATGATGGAATACTGTTGCCATACCTGGGCAGGAGCTGCTAAAAACAGCCTATCCTGCCTTTACAGAGTACAAAATAGACTCCGTGGCTTAGTGGGGGATGCCCTTTTCTCTACCCTGCAACCTCTCTCCCACAGAAAAGATGTTGCGAGCCTATCCTTGTTTTATCGTTATTTCCATGGCAGGTGCTCGTCTGAACTCCAATCTCTGGTCCCCCCTCGCCAATCTTTCACGAAAAACACCCGTATACCTGACTCCACTGTGAAAAATTTCCCCCACTCTATATCTGTGCCTAAATCAAAACGTGGATTTCATGAACAAAGCTTCTTTCTTAGAACTGCACGCCTGTTGAACTCTGTTCCGTCTGCGTACCTCCTAATGGACTACAACTTGGATGTCTTCAAGTCCAATGTAAACAAATTCCTAATGAACCGCCTCCTTAAATGAACACTTAATCAAATCTCCACTATAACGTAATGTACTTGCAATAACCTTTATCCCTGAGTGGCTTTCGGGCCTTGATAGGTGGTGATCAGTGTGTTAAAAGACAAACAAAACACGTGTAATCATTAAAAAGCGCTCAATGTGCGACAGCTCTGTTATATAGTCTGTTTATTATAGACACATTAGTGCATGCATGTTTCAGTGAACACCTGTTTATGTGCATACATGTTTTAGTGGATACCTAATTCAAGGAGATCAACCTCATCAGACCAAAGCAAAGGAGTGATAATGAAAAGAAAGTAAATATTTCATTCGTTTATATAAGATAGTTTAGTAGTCGAATGGTTAAAAAAAAATCTTACTAAATCAAAAACATGTAGTGCATTAACTTTACCCCGTCACTTATGTTAAGCGGAGGAACATAAAATTATTATCTTGCAAGACCGTGTCAAAGGATTAAATATAAAATAGGATCAGCTATAAGCTGCAAACAATTTGGAGGATACGCATTAAATAAGATCAAATCTGTTGCCAGGGACGCTGGGAAAATGGTGGTGTCCTTCTACCGCTCCAGGAGATATCTCACTACTGATGCAATTCTTTATCTGTATAAAAGCCAAGTACGTCCAACGATAGAGTACTGCTGCCACATCTGGACAGGAGCTGCTAAAAACAGCCTATCCTGTCTTGACAGAATACAGAATAGACTTCGTGGTTGGGTGGGGGATGCTCTTTTCTCTTCCCTGCAGCCTCTCTCCCACAGAAGAGACGTTGCGAGCCTGTCTTTGTTTTATCGTTATTTCCATGGCAAGTACTCGTCTGAGCTCCAATCTCTCGTTTCACCTTGCCAATCTTTCACGAGACACACCCGTCTGGCTGAAACTACTGTCAATAATTTGCTCCATTCTTTATCTGTGCCTAAATCCAAACGTAGATTCCATGAGAAAAGCTTCTTTCTCAGAAGTGTACGATTGTGGAACTCTCTTTCGTTCGCCTGTTTCCCACCTGACTACAACTTGGATGCCTTCAAATCCAACATAAACAAATTCCTGATAAACCACCCCCTTAAGTAAGACACTCTATCAAATCTCCAATACTAATGATTACTACAATACTACCTCATTGATTACTGTGCACGCAATAACCCTTATCCCTGAGTGACCTCCGGGCCTTGATAAGTGGTGACCTCCATGTAAAAAAAAGATGTAAAACAAGAATAGTGATTCCTTCAAACCAGTAATACTAAAAGTTATAACTCCTTACTCTCAATCTCTTAATTAATTAAAAAATAAACCAAAGGGGAAAATAAAATGATATAAAATAATCCTGATACACCGCAAATCATTAACAAGAGTTACTAAAAGTCGACACACCTTTAATTAATTTATAAGTACACTCAACGAAAAGATTCGAAGATTAGGAAAA
This sequence comes from Euprymna scolopes, assembly GCF_053919585.1. Classification (NCBI taxonomy): domain Eukaryota; kingdom Metazoa; phylum Mollusca; class Cephalopoda; order Sepiida; family Sepiolidae; genus Euprymna; species Euprymna scolopes. The sequence continues at coordinate 41,366,850 of NC_136501.1, forward strand.
CATGATGAGCTTTATTAAATTAAGGAACGAAACTACCTCTCGTTACCCCTGAACACAATCTCAAGGGCTACCGTTTAGTTCTAAGCAAAAAAAGAAAAAAGTAGAGAAACACACTGTGCCACTAAATAAAGGTAAGTGAAATGTGCATACTTACTAATTAAACACCTGAAAATGATTAACTAATATAATCCAAGGTTCTAGCACGCTTGTAATTGGAATGTTGATCTATAACTACGGGGAGTAAGATTGTAGACAACATTGTATAAAGAAACCAACCATATAATTTATCCCTGACGATAACTAAGTACTCTAACTAGAGGCATTGGGAACGGAATATTCTACGAATATAGACAAATATATGCTATTATATACCTATTTACATGTATATGGCAGGGAAATCCTATCTCTGTAACGAAGCATATAAACAAATAAAATATATCTATGCTCTCATATTAACAAGTTAAAAAGTTAACAAGCCAAATAAAAGAATCAAAACATCGAAGATACGTTTATATTAAGAACTAGCAAGAAAGGTGCCCAACTTTGCCCGCGTGCAAAATACGTTTAAATATGAAATTAATATCTGCCAGATTTCGTATATATCATTAGAGAGTCGTGATTTAAAAAGTAAAAGAAAACTATTTGAGCTAGAATCGAAACCGAAACTGTTAAAGCTGGTGACGCTACTACTGTACCAACGTGACGCACATTGGAATTAATTAAGAAATATAAATAAACTAACATATATAAAGTGATATATATATATATATATATATATATATATATATATATATATATATAGAGAGAGAGAGAGAGAGAGAGAGAGAGAGCTGATTATAAAATATGAATAAACTAACATATATATGTAACCTAACTAATGTATAAAATGTATAATATTTTTTTTAAATTTTAACCTATTGTTAACTCATTAAAATCTAAAGACCCATATAAGAACGACCCATACAAAATCTAATTATTTGAGGCCCCTAGAGCCGCTCTGCGATTTTTGTTTCGAAAGAATAAAGTTTGAAAATATGGAGATATACAGATAGATATAAAGCTTGTCATATATTATATTTAAAAAAAAAAAACTTTGCCGCTGTAAGTATTTTAGACATCCCGGCAGAGTGGAAAATATCTCGCAGTATGCAGCCTTTATTTAAATCATATAAATAGGCTGTTATATCAATTCACTGATCGTTCATTTGATTATATAGAAATATATCTCATAAATACACAAATAAAAATATAAATAATCCGAAACCAAGAAACAAATGAACTGATAAAATTGAGAAATATAATAAATAAATAGAACTTAACAATGAAATAAATGGATATGTAGGCAGTGCCAGAAAAGAAAGAAACAACAATAAAAATTAAAGATAGTGAAGTTAACAGCGATGAGGGCATACTATTACTTTATATAAAAGCGAACACTTAGGCTATTAAACAGCCGCCAAGGTAACATAATATCAATACCTCCCCACTGCTACAGCTCGACTACATGACACCGTACTTCCCCCTGTGTTCCCTCAAGTCCTCATCCACCACACCTCTATCTAAGACACCTACTGCCTGCAATTAGAAAGTATATGCACCACTTTTTCCAATGGCAACAGCACCCGAATATTTTATGAGAAAACGAATGTAATCTTGACTTTCTTTAAAATATCCCTTCTTTTTCGGTCTGATAAAGTGATCTCCTTGAATTACGATACTTATATTAGGTAACAGGTTACCGAATTCTTTCACACTTTACTGAAGTTTTAAAGAAGACTATGTTTTCTTAAAAATTACTTGAGAATATCTTAATAAAGATAGGAGTGACGAAAATGGACTTTTTCTCTTCTTGTCAAATCATCCGAAATATCCGATATATCAGGACTAACTAGTACGTTACACATTTATTACTTTATTTTCTTCGTAATAAAGTTTTACCCATTTGCTTCTCTCTCTCTCTCTGTCTCTCTCTCTCTGTCTGTCTGTCTGTCTCTCTCTCTCTCTCTCTCTCTCTCTCTATATATATATATATTTTTTTTTTTAATTTTTTTTTTGTTTACTATAATTATTCAATACCTACATACACTAGTGTTTCATCCTTTCGGGAATCGTCAGCGCAGGGTGCCACGATTAATACCAGTCAAACCATTCGAAACCCGCATCACGAGACATCTCTGGCTCAATTAGCGAAAACGTAATCCATTCGGTAACCATTAACCGCGTGAAATAACGTCGAATTTAAATATTTTTATTTTAAATATTCATTTACGTCAGTCAGAGAGTGATCTAATCGTTATACAATGATCTATGCATATATATATATATATATATATATATATATATATATATATATATATATATATATATATATATATATAATTCTGCCGCCGTCTCCTCAGTTTTCTTTCTTTTGTTTAGTTTTTTTCTTTTCTTTTCTGATGTTCGAAACAGAAAATAACCCACCAATTTGCTTATCAATTGCAAGAGTTAAACTAAATTTTGATTTTTAAGTGTGGATAGTCAGCTCTCTGAAAATGTAAACACTGCATGGGGACGAAAATATAGATTTACTAAGTACAGCCGGATATATTCCGCATTTACTGGGAACAGAATTAATGAAGTACATCAACGCATACTAATCATTGGCATTAAACAAAATGCCAAAGAAAATTGTACGAATCGGTTTAAAAAAGAAATAATTGATGTAAAAATGTGCAACATCCTTATTGCTTCTGTTTGTCTCTATATTTAAATATGCATCATAAAAATAAAACTCTATATACTAAAAAGATACTAGAAAAACACTATGAATTTTATGACTAAGAATCTAGATTCAATATTGAGTTTACGTTCGATTAAAATAACAAATCGTTATAGGTGATTTCGCGGCAATAATTTTAAAAACTATTATTATGTTTTTGAAATTGTTTATAATTTGCAAATTGAATATAATAAAAATTACAAAAATGTGAAAGGAAAAGATATTAATTCATGGATATCACTCGAGTGCTATCTTGTTTTTCATATATTATTAACCACCTGATGAAAACTTTTTTTTTAATTAAATTACGATATATTGTTTTTTTTTACATGGAGGTCACTACATATCAAGGCCCAAAGGGCACTCAGGGATAAGGGTTATTGTCTATACAGTAATCAATGAGATAGTATTGTAGTAATCATTAGTATTGGGGGGTTTGATAGAGTGCCCTACTTAAGGGGACAGTTTGTCATCAGTTTGTTTATGTTGGACTTGAAGACGTCCATGTTGTAGTCAGGTGGGAAACAGACAAGCGGCAGAGAGTTTCATTGGCGTGCAGTTCTAAGAAAGAATCTTTGCTCATGGAATCTATGTTTGGATTTAGGCACAGATAAAAAGTGAGGAAAATGGTTGACAGTAGTTTCAACCAGACGGGTGTTTATGTCTTGAAACACAACGTTGGCTGGTGATAAATGTTTGCAGTTTTATAAATTACTAAGAAGTTCTAATATTAAATCTCACTGTCGAACAACATTTGTCAATGGAGTTTTATCTCAGATTAATTTTAACCTTGCCCCTTTAATTTTTACCCTTTTCTTCGAACGTGGCTTAAATACTTGCTGATGTAGACCTCATATCATTAACTCCTCAGAACTATACTCGACAGCTACTGCAAGAAATCAATTATCATCATGAATATTTATGTAGTTAGACTAAGTGTGATAATATAATGATAATTCTACGCGTAGGTGATAAACGGATGATCACGCATTGAATGTAAGACTTGATTTATTATATTTATGTAGTGTCTAGTTCAGACTTGGATAGGCAGCGAAATGATTTCTGTTCCACTCTTAATTTTCAGAGCCTCGCGCCTAATTTGTAAATTACAGTTATTTTTGGATAAACGTAGACTAGCCAGACACTTCAGAAGGATTAAAATAATCATCAGTGGTTGCTAAATTCTTCCTTCTTTATTCTGAAAAAAAGAACGTACCAAGCGGTTTGTATGGTTGTTAAAAAGACAAATCAAACTTTTCATCAGGTTTTGCGAATATATTCTTGTTATTACAAGGCGTGAAAGGAACTTCAAAATAATGTATCCCCGTGCTAACAGAGTCTAACCATGCTAGGTTGAAATAATTACTCAGCTTATATTTCTACATTGAACTTCGCATTTTCTGATTTTCCCGGATTTTCTCACCATGATGTTCATACATTTCTTTTAAAGAGATGAAATCGTCGATTTCAGAGTCATGGCAGATATATAGAATGTTGTGTTTATACTACCTCTCTTCTAATATATGGTTAACAACCCTGTCGTGTCGATGCGTCTTTTTAATTCTGTTATGCTGCTACTGGATTATACGATTGTATTCCGCACGCACGTGCTTCTCGGTTGCTATCACTGCTACTTGGTTTCCCCACTTCTCTGTGACGTCAACCTGCGCCAGGACTGTGTAAGTTGCATACGCCTAGATGTTGCTGCTGATGTTGCTGCTTCACACGTTTACATGACATCGTTGCATCTTTCTGTCTATCTCAAATTCTTTACAAGAATTTATGAAAACCTGCGCCGAGATAAATAAAACATTGAGAACCCCCCTAAAATAAATAAATATATTCAAATAAAATATTTATTATATAGTTTGTTAAACCTTTTCATTTTAACTTCTTCCATTTCATCTTTTCTCTGTCCGAATTACCCTTTCATATATGTTTATTATTTTCTGAAAAAAATGAAATTCCTACGTATTTCCTTACTACGTAAAGACAGCGTTTAAATACGTTAAAAAGGGTAAAACTTTCAGTTAACTCGTTTAAATACGGGAATTTACTTTTCTATGTTTACAATGATTACTGAATGCGATCAAAATGTTGGAGCTATGTTGAGAAAAATTTAAGTTTGGAATGTTTACAATATGCTACACATGCAGTTAAATCGAGACAAAAAGACGACCGGTTTCCGTTTAAAAGTTTTTGATTTTTGTTAGTCTGGCATCAGTAAGGTCCCAAGACTTAAACGGAGTATTTTTAATTATAATGTGTCACTTTATTGCCTGTCCTGACGTTCTTCATAACAGATATATTTTATCGTCAGTTGTATTCTAAAATTCGATTGTTACGTTCTTACGCTCGCATGAGTTTTCTCATATTTCCTCACCACCTTTAAGACTGTTTACCCATCGCTATGATTGTCATCATATTAATACTTTTCTCCTTGTGTTCAATATTTAGATTTCCATGGCGATTGCCATAATACTTTTCTTTGCTTGTAAATTGATCTTTTAAATTCATCACTAAACTAGTAAGTATAACCTACGGCAATGTTGTCCCTTTGCTTCCCGACCTACTGTGGCTTCATTTTTCCAGACAGACCTATTTAATCTAAGATTTTCCTTAGTCTTACGACCCATATTGTCTCAACTACTTTGCACTTTGTGGCGAGATTATTCGAAACAATTACGGTTGACACCTGACCCAAAAAGCCAAAGTCACTATCCGTGTCCACAACTTTATCATATATCAAAATATAATGCAACAATTATTGTATTGTTTTAAGTTGCCACATTCAGGTACTACTCAACGGAACTAGAGTTAGCTTTTATAATTATCTTCGATCGTCCACATATACAACGACAGCACTGATTGCCAATGTATTACATTTATAATTTTCGCTATCTTTTAAGCCACTTTATGCGTAAACCGAATCCTCAGAAAATCCCTTATTAACTTCCATTTCTCTTTTATCTCTAATGGCAAAATGACGTTCCAACACTAGAAAATCTGATTCGTTTTCTGGATATGCTCGGCAGATTTTTCACGGAAAAACACGCCGTGTTCCACACCCTCTATTTCTGTATCCAAGCATTGTAATCAATTTATATGCTTATTGGACGCTTAACTGCGTCTTTTTCACATAAGGAGCTTTTGTTTTCAGAATAATGTTTTGTTTTCAGAATAATGTTTCGTAACATCTTAAATTTATCGACTTTTATTTTGCTTTAATTTTTAAGAGTAAAAGTTGATTTAAATATTTATACTTTAGTGTAGAAGAATCGAAGAACAGAATAACGAAAAACAAAAGCACTAGGAACGGTTTAAAACCTTACAAATATTTTTTTTTAAATGAAAATAAATTACACAACATATATTGTTCTAAGAAATAGACAAGGACATTAATCCGTAAAATAAAATTGGAGAAAGTAATTATTCTATAGTATATATATATATATATATATATATATATATATATATATATATATATATATATATATATAGCCGCACTGATGAGATGTGATATAGAGAAACAGTACTGTATGTGGCTATATATATATATATATATATATATATATATATATATATATATATATATATATATATATATATATATATATATATATGTATATATACAGTGATGATCATATTTATTGGCACGGTAAAATAAAAGTTAAATTTTGTCTAATAAATTCTAAAAAAGGGATTAAATTAAAGAAAATAACAAAGTATATTATGTATTTTTAACTGGCCTTTCCGATGCAGCAATCGGATTTTAGAAAAAATAAATAACAAAGGAACAACAAACATAATTGCAAAACACCCTTGTTCAAAATTATTGGCACGATTTATTTAATAATCAATTATATAGCCGTTGGCCTTGATTACCTTCCTCAGTCGCTTTTCATAGTTTACAACCAAGTTGTTGCACTCTTCAGTAGTAATTTTAGCCCACTCTTCCTTACAATAATCCTCCAATTGAATAAGATTCTTAGGCTTCCTTTGCATTACCCTCAATTTTAATGTTCTCCATAAATTTTCAATTGGATTAAGGTCTGGGCTTTGTGATGGCCACTCCAAAACATTAATATGATTGTCCTCAAGCCATTTCTTAGTCAGTTTAGCCGAATGCTTTGGATCATTATCTTGCATGAACCACCAACGACGACCAAGTGAGAGCTCTTTAGCAGAGTCTTTCAGGTTTTCATCCAATATTTTAACATAATCTTCCTTTTTTATGCTACCTGTGACCTTAACAAGTCGCCCTGGTCCAGAGGCAGCAAAGGATCCCCAAAACATCAAACTGCCTCCACCGTGCTTCACTGTGGGTATGGTGTTCTTAGGCAGGAAAGCTTCGCCAGATTTTCTGTAAATATAAGACACTTTATTATGGCCAAATAACTCTATTTTCGTTTCGTCAGTCCATAGAACACGTTTCCAGAATGCAACACCTTTATCAATATGACGTTTTGCAAAGGCTAGCCTTGCTTTCAGGTGCATAGGCTTCAATAAGGGAGTCTTTCTCGGTCGACATGCTTTTAAACCAGCTCTCTTCAAAACTCTACCAACTGTATGTCGAGATACATTCACTCCAGAGGTGCTCTGTTCATCAACAATCTCCCCAACAGAGATCCTTGGGTTTTGTTTTACTTGTCGAACAATTTTCCGTTCATCTCTTGGGGAAAGAATCCTTTTTCTCCCTCTACCCTCTAAACTCATAACGTGGCCTTGCGATTTGAACTTGTTTATTATGGCTCTAACAGTGGATTTGGGAAGGTTTAGCTTCTTTGAAATCTTATAATAGCCCTCCCCATTGGTATGGCATGCTACAACAAGCTTCCTGACGTCTTCGCTGTGTTCCTTAGTTTTAACCATGGCGATTGAAAATTATAATTTAGTCACTTATAATAGTTTAAATAAATCGCTTTCTAAAAATTATCTGAAAAAAATTATTCACTGAATTAGCGTTAAACAAGCATAATATGGCTATAAAAAAGTTCAGAAAGCACGTAAACCGGAAATTGCTTGATATTATACTGATACTAAAAGAAAAACAAAACCGTGCCAATAATTTTGAACAAGGGTTTTTTGCAATTATGTTTGTTGTTCCTTTGTTATTTATTTTCTCTAAAATCCGATTGCTGCATCGGAAAGGCCAGTTAAAAATACATAATATACTTTGTTATTTTCTTTAATTTAATCCCTTTTTTAGAATTTATTAGACAAAATTTAACTTTATTTTACCGTGCCAATAAATATGATCATCACTGTATATATATATATATATATATATATATATATATATATATATATATATATATATATATATATATATATATATATATACATATAGTATGTTTACTATGCTAACATTATTACGTATGTGCATACAAGCTTTAATTTAGAGTTACCTACCTAATCAGACTGACAAAATGAGCGAAATGAAAATCCAAAATAAAGTTCGTTCACTTTATATAAAAAACACAGTTTTTCCTGATATAACGTAAACCCTGGAGGGGGAGGGGCGTTTTGTTCGTAAATACAGTTAGGTGAGGTTAGGGGGTAAATATGCAGCAAAGAAAAGAATAGAGTGTAAGAGGGAGGGAGAAAGGGAAATATATTCCCGCCTTGTTAAGATATGTTAGCACAAGTGTTGTTGGCTATATTTTAGTTTTAGGCCATGAGTGTCTATACTTTGATCACAAGTGGTTCCAGAGTTATTTGTTTTATTCTTATTGGGGGCGTTTTTTTACTTTCTATCTATTTTATGATATATAATATAGATACACTAAAGTGTATATATATGTATATATATATATATATATATATATATATATATATATATATATATATATATATATAAAGTGGAATAGAAGAGTAGTCTAAAGAGCAGGGTGTGCTTTAATGTGATATTAAAATCACTAATGTAATTAAAATACAAGAAAGAACAGTGTTCGGTGTGATGCAGATATATAATAAGCAACATAGGCATATCCCCTAGAGCTATTTTAATATTCAGTAAGATGATTGATAATTTGTAATTAAAATTAAAAATTAAAAATCGGTTTCCTAAGAAGGAACACAACAAAGCCAATAAATTGTACGATCGTTTCGGAAACGGTGTTTTTATTGAGATAGACATTAAATCATGTGCCATAATTTTTAGATGTAGTTTTTTTAAACAATTTGGATCATTATTATTATTATTAGTTTATCTGATATATTTACCATAATTTTCTATTTTATTTAAATATCTATTTGAATTTAACTTTTACATTTTACTATTTTTATTTAGTTCCAGAAATAATTATTATAATTACTATTATAATATTATCATTACTTTTATTTAATTAATACAAATAAGATTCTTTTATAAGGCAACAGTAACGCGGATTTTCTCTCTTTGGTTATTTTCCTAGCCAAATACGATTATCTCCATTTGTTTTTTGAAATATATTTTTAATTTGAAATTTGGCGTTATTATCTAATTATAGCCGATAAAACTATTCCATTTGCGTTCCCTTTGAAAATTCAACATTTCAACATTCATAAGCTACACTTAACACCCAAATGAATGCTTTGACGATTATAATTACGAACCATTATATATATATATATATATATATATATATATATATATCTTTGTTAAGTTGTCTTAAGATATTTTATTATAATATTACATTTAAACCCAATACAAATTTATAATTTTATTCTAATTTTTATTCTCAATTTATCTTACTTTGTTTGTCAACCTCATAAAGTAACTATTTCCCTTTATATTTAAGTATTTTCCATATACATCTGGATTACTAGAAAAATGGTAGGTTTATAATGGGTGTCTTTAATAAAAAATAAAAACAACACAAAAAAACTCCCAATAGTTTTACTGATGAGGAGACTTTGTTTCAAAAAACTATATGTGAAAATTATTGTCAATGACTTAATGTCTATCTCAATAAAAATGATCGTTTCCGAAACGATCGTACACTTTATTGGCTTTGTTGTGTTCCTTCCTATGAAAACGAACGATTTTTAATTTTTGATTCGTAATTTTAATTATCAATTATCAATCCTCTTACTGTATATATATATATATATATATATATATATATATATATATATATATATATATATATATATACTAGCGGGGGTACCCGGCGTTGCCCGAATGTTTGTTTCCGGGACGGGGGGGGTTAAAAAATGTTATGGTAGGTAAGTAGGAAGGATCAAACCCGGAGTCATGAGTAAAAGTAGGAAAATAAAGTGTGAAAAAAAAAACATCTGCAACGTTAACAGTTCGGACACCAAGAAAAGTCCAATCCAGTTGTTTAGGAAAAAAAACGACTACGGTAGGTCGGCGCGAACGTGAAAATATAATGTGATTTGTCCAGCACGCTAACCACAACGCCACAGAGCACTGCAGCTTAGTTTAGTGATTTTAAATAACTTCACATGAAAGAACTACGAAGCCAAACCGGTGTTCTCTTCTCAACTGTTCCTTGTGAACGAACTCCAACGGTGTTAAGTGGTGGCAGGGGGAGGAGGAATTTATTAGAGAGAAAATATTTTACCACTTCCATTGATCCTAACCGATTTTGGCCGTGACTTCTCAGCAGAAAAAGTATAGAAATCTAAGATTATCGAGGAATTTGAGAAATAATAAGCCTATAACACACCTCAGATATTGTTCTGCCGTTTGTGCATATTATATTTGCATGAAATATCTTGATTTTTAATCCTATTAATGCCAAAATCAGATAACAAATGAAACAAGCAGACATTGATTTGTTTTATTAGAAATTGTTCATTTACAACATCATCGAGAGGGGCCACGGAAGGGTTATAAATCACATTTACAGATTTAACATAGATTCACAGTTTTATTTTTTTATTTACTGGTCATTTGCCTATTCCCTTATTAAACTTTTCGCACTGATTCATTAAAAGTCTAGATACCCCTATCCGAGGAAGTTCACTTGATTATTTAAAGGTTAAATGCTCTAGACCGCGTTTTAAAATTTCATTGGCGCCAGCTGTAAATTGCCAGAGCCTTTCATCAGCTTCTGAAAAAAAAATATAGTGTAATGATTCTCATCTTTTGACGCAAGGGAAAATGCAGGTGAAAAGCTCCTATGAGTTTATCATAAATCTTGAATGATACATAAAGAAAACTCGTCCATGGAAAACTTTTGTTTTGCTACGTAGAAAACTTTGTCAATTATTGAATAAATATCAATTGAAGACAGCTTTTATGAGGAGCTATTGTTTTTAAAAAGATTCCACCTCCATAATGTTTTAAAAAATATGTTTATAGTTTTACTATTCTTTTAAAAAAGATAAAATCGATTTACTACCTAGCTGTTCGTTTTCTTCCTAGCTGGATAAGTTTTTAAGTAGTTTAACTTATTCAGTTAAAAAAAGAGACTTCAGACGGCATAATACTTTTTTAATATTTATACTTATTTACTGTTGTTTTAAAAAGAGCAAAATCGATTTTTTTTACCTAGCTGGCTAAGTTGTTTGTGGTTTAACTTATTTTAAAGCGTTTATTAAGTAAAAATATAGTAGCGGCGAGTGTTACGTGAGAACTAGACACACTGTTAGACATGAGGGATCACATCTTAGAAGTCTTGATAATCGCTCAAAAAATAGACAATTAAAGCACATATTAATGGAGATTAAGTTTAATTTTCGATACGTTGAACTATTTAAATTTAATAGGATCAGTGAGAAAAACTTTGGTTCATCTGAACGTAAATTTATACATTATTATTATCAGTAGTAGTAGTAGTAGTAGTAGTAGTAGTAGTGCTATCTATATATTAATATGAAAGCGTGTGCATTATTTTATGTGTCACGCTTGCAGCCAGGTCGTTTAATTGTTATGTACTTCCATTTCTTTTAATAAATAATTTTACCAACAATTTTCCATAAGTTTTAGTTTCGGTTTCGATTATAAGTGATGGCATGTCAGTTAATGTTTTTATAAATAATTTTACGAAGAATTCTTCATAATTTTGTGTTTCTGTTTAGATTATATCTGATGGTACTTAAGTTATATATCTTTTTATAAAACATGCTACCAAGAATTCCTTATGAGTTTTGCTTTCGGTTTCGAGTATGGCTAATTGCACTTTAATAACCTATTTTTGTAAAATAATTTTTATCAAGAATTCTTCATAAGTTTTGGTTTCGGTGTCGTTTTTTTATGATAGCACCTTAGCAATCTATTCTTTATAAATAATTTTATCCAGAAGTCCACATATGTTTGAGATTCGGTTTCGATTTAAGCTGGTAAACAAAGGTCATATAAATATCTTTTTTTTATTTTTGAAATCGCAACTTTATAATATATAAATATCGACAGAACATTAACTCCACAATAATATATACGAAATCTACAAGAATTAAAATCTCATAGATAAGCGTATATTTCGACCTAGCTATGCTGGGCGTCCCTACTAGCTTAGATAAATACATTTGCAGTTTTAAAGGCAAAGCTACAATAATATCAAAACTTTTCCATTTACGCTGAATATCTGTAGAATGTGAACATCAAAACATTACATATGAATGAGCATCCTGTGGAATTTCCACAGGTGCAGCTAGTTAGTGTTATTATTATTATTATTAGTAGTAGTAGTAGTAGTATTTGCATCTCGTTTTAGTTTTTGTTTACAGCAAAGCAAACCAATTTAAAAACAATATTGTTCATAATGAAAATAAAATTTTAACTTTATTCATAGAAAGAATGTACAGAATAGTAAACAAAGCCCATGCCCTCCCCATGTTAAAAATGGCTATCTAAATAGTAACATTATTTAGAAATTCATTCGTAACAATGGGAGGGGTGTTGTTAAATATTATGTTCTGACATTGTTTTCTCAATTTGCCTTCAAATCGACGCTTATTTTCAACTGTTTATGAAAACTTTCAAGTAGCATGTTGTACACTAGCGACGAACTGATACAATCTGTCTTTGTTTAAAAATTAAAGTAAATATTTTGTTGTCTTACCATTTTCAATCAATTACAAACAAAACATTTTAGAAAAAATATACACTGAAATTACCCGGACATTTAAAAATTTCAAAAAATAATTAAATAAAAAATAAATTAAAAAAACAAAAAAAACAAAAAACAAATCACTAATTAAATATTCATTAATTTTAAACGAAATCGGAATCGGAATCGGGAATCGTATGTGAATTGGAAATTTAAGGCGGAATCAGTAATTGTATCGGTAACGGAAACGTTTTTAAATCGTCCCACCATTAATATATATATATATATATATATATATATATATATATATATATATATATATATATATATACGATTAACATATTTAAAATATTTCAACTCTAAGGAATACAAAGTTGTATAAGTTTTTGCCTATATCATTTTTATATGGAGCTAGTCTACACTTCTAGAAGTTCCGAGATATCACACTAAACTTTCAAGATTCTAATAATCCATAGCTACGAAAAAATAAAAAAAGCACTGATCAGTATTTTACTTATTCAATATAAGAAGGCATTCACATGGATGGAGTTATGCAGAAACACGCATTATTTGAAGACAATGCAACCAATAAGTACTTTAACTTCTGGTAAGAGATCTCAATATTAGTTTTTCAGTGAACGAAAAGGAGAAAAAAACTGTCCGTAAAATTATGAATTCAACATAGAAGTAGAACCACTTCAAAGAAATTATATGGATACACACGCGTCTAGACGGATCGATAATATCGATTCTACACCGAAAAAAAAACGATGTTGAAATAGGATGCTATTCCCGTCTCGAATAAGAACAATTGATTAAGATTATCATGTTATCCACGAGTGCAGATGAAAGGAGAAGCTAAAAATATTCCAATAAATTCTTTTTAAAACATGGATTCTATTGATATGTTCATTCAAGCGCTGCTTGACTATGCTAAATTCGGACGTTTAAACGAAAATGAAATTTAAATGGAAAATGTTTATATTATCAAAGCAGAAGCTTTATCTCGTTAAACGATATTTTCGTACGCTTCATTCCCTCCGTTTCTTCTTTATAAACAAATATGTCAGTCGTTTATTAAACTTATTTAGGCAGCGCTATGAACAGGCATTTCGCTTGATAGATTTATATATTTCATTCCACTAAGTTTTACACACGGTAATGTTTTCTGTTCATATCCATCTTGTTTTTGTATCGCATGGAAGCAGTTTCATTAAACGTAGATGTATATATATATATATATATATATATATATATATATATATATATATATATATATATATATATATATATATATATATATATAGACCATCGTATAACGATAAAATCACTGTCTGACTGACGTAAAGAACATTTAAAATTAAAATATTTAAATTCAACGTTATTTTACGCGGTTAATGGTAGCCGAATGGATACGGTCTTTGCTAATCGAGCCAGAGATGGCTCGTGTTGCCGAATTCGAAACTGTCGACTGGTGTTAGCCGTGTCACCCTGCACTGAAGATTCCCGAAAAGATGAAACACTAGTGTCTGTAGGTATCTGATTATTATATATATATATATATATATATATATATATATATATATATATATATATATATATATATATATATATATTTATTTATTCATGTACGTATAATAAAACTACTCCCATGCGATACAAAAGACAGATGGCGGAGTGAGATTTTGTATGAGAGCAATTCTCAATTACATACTTTACGAATTTTTGATCTACACACATGTATTTTTATTTATAAGGTATTCAGACATGTGAAAATGTTTTAATCAATTTGCACCCAACAAATAGGGCTGCTAGAGGATCAAATTTGAAAAAAATTGGAAGGTGTGTGTCATCGGATTTTTATCTGTTTGTTATCTATTTAACAAAGTCGCATGCGTGAATAGTTCACATATTAAAAATAAGTTAATTTAACAATTTATTTTAAATAACTTTTCAAGCTGGTCTAATGGTTATTGCACTTCTATCAATATCTTTTGATTTTGAATTCAATCTCAGTTCGATATGTTTTCCAGACAGATGTTAACTGTTTTGAATACAAACATAATAATCTCATGCACATGTCTCAATTTTTGTATAAATTTAAATATATTTATATGTATTTTACGACCGGCCAATGCAAATATATAGATATATAATATTAATCGTGCATTAAAAATAATATTATGACGCTATCGTTTCCTGTGGAGAGTTATTTGGTTGTGAAAGGTCCTGGGAACGCAATAAGATCCGCGGGTGTTAGATACGATATCCAACGATAGGCACATAGAAACAGCAACTCAACAGGTCGAGATGTCGACGGCTATAACCGTCTGGCATGGGTTGCTTCTTGTCTTCATTGCGTCGTTACAGGGACCGTTCATCGTTGGCATTAATGGCATGCTGGAATTTAATGCTTATACAAAAATAGCGAACAAATGCATTTTTATAAAAAAATATATATATAATTTATTTAAGATTTTACAATGAATACCATACTTTTATAAACACCAGTTGAAACACAATGCATACTATGCCGCATCCGCCGACCCCAGAATGCAAACATCAACTGTTTGAAAATAATAGAATTATATTTAATTCTCGCTTTCAATAAAGAAAGAAAGAGAGAGAGGGGGAATGAAAAAGAGAAAAAGAGCAAGAGATAAAGGGAGAATGATCGAGAGATCGAGAGATATGTTTCATCGCTCATATTTTGTTTTTTCAAATTATATTGTTAGCATGGCTTAACTTTCATGTTTACTGGATTCATAAACACCTGTCAATCTTCGTGTGCCGCCAATTTTTAACCTTAAAATCTATATGTATCTATATGTATATATATGTATATATATATATATATATACATATATGTGTATATTTATGTATAAATTGTGCCAATCGCTTTATTGCAGATTTGTAAAATATCAATATTTCACTAAATATACATCGCACAAATAAATTTTGTATCATTGAATGACTGGTTAAAGGTTAGTTTTTTCCCCAAATTTTTATTCGAATCTATGAGATATTCGCGAGGTTATGGCATCTAGTTTATTAGTAAGCAATTTAAACTTTCCATCGCTTTATTGCAGGTTCTTTTAAAAAGCCAAAAAGCGTGATTAACGGTTATTGAAAACGAAAGGATTGTTGCTGGATTTCAGAAGGATTGTTCATCCAAGATGTAGCTGAGGAGCTTGAAAGGCATCCATGGACGTAGGCTTTATTTGTGAACAACCTCAGCACCAAGTCGAGAAAGGATAAGGGCACCAGGCGAAACCTTCAACATCGTGATATTCGGGAAAATCATAGGGAAGTCAATGGAAACTCAAACATCATCAGTGCTTCACTTTTTGCAAAAACTGGAATCGCTCCAAGATCCAGACATACCTGATGTAATGTGTTGCATAACATGTCAAGGAACATCAAAACTATTCCAAGGCCTTCATTGAGTACAAAACATAGGGAAACACGAAAAGATTGGACTCATAATTCTATGAAAATGGAATTCTAACGTGTCCTATGTTACAGATGAGGCCCGTACTAATCTTGACGGTCCTGACTAGAACTCAAACAGAACTCCCAACCCTTACAGAATCTATCGCCAACGAGGGGTTGAGTCGTCATGTTTTAGGTGGAACGTATTGGGGATAGCTTGGTTGGGCCATTCCGAGTTCCAGAGGGTATAAATCTTACCAGCAATGCGTACACGGCATTTTGGGATAAACATTTGTCCCCATGGCTAGATGATCTACCATTGTCACGTCGCTTTCAGATGATGTTTATGCATGACAATGCACCATCATATTCTGCGAAGGGCGACTGCAGCCTTTGTTTTATCTATAGGCTTCTATGGAAAAACTCTCATTTCCTGATCATCCTGTTCTCCAAACCTTAACTCCATTGAACATCTCTGGTCAATATTAAAAATAGGAGGTTATGAGGGAGGAGAGCAATTTACTTCAAAGCATGTCTTGTGGGGAACATTGTTGATACAGCTAGAGCAATAACTCTTTTTTGAGATCAAACAATTGACTTCATCGGGGGACAAATAGTTGTTTTAACTTATTTAAACAATGGTGGATATGTCGATAAATAATTCATTTATTTAAGGCTTAGTACCTAGGATGTGATAGGATGTGCTTGTTTTCATTATTCTTTGACAGAAAAAAAATAATAAATAACGTTCGCATGATAATAACATTGTATTTTTGCCCTAAAACAGCATTTTAAGAGACCTGCAATAAAGGGATGACCGGTGAAAATTCTACGATTAAGAATTAAATATCATAACTTTGTGAATATCACATTAATATGAATAAACTTTGGTAATTTAACTAACCTTAAGCAGTCGTTTGATGATATAATTTTCATTTTGTTGTGACGTATATTTAGTGAACCATTGATATTTTACTAATCTGCAATAAAGTGATTGACGTCGTTTATATATATATATATATGTAAATGTATATATACATGTGTATGTATATAACTATATGTATATGTATATATACATTTTTATTCCTATCTGTTTGTTTGTTTGTTTTGTGTTTGTTCTCAATTAGCTTAATATATACAAACAGTGTCTTACTTTAATCTTTCATTGATTTCTTTATATAGTATTATACTTGCAACTCATACAAGTAAGAGATCCATTTATTTGCATATGCCATTACGAAAAAATCGATTTTAATAAATAGCGGTATCTTAGTTAATGTTTTCGGCGAGAGAATTATTTCTAGCATTCTATTTAACATTGTTATTTAATAAATGCTCAACAACAATTATATTGATAATATATTTAATTTAATTTTGTTTGGAATTAATATTTACAACAGAGATATCTTTTTTATAATTTTTTAGAGTTATTTGCTCCTAGATGCTATCCATTCAAAACAAACGTTTACTAAATATTATTTGGTAATTTCATTAAGTTTCTAGCTGGAAAAATAATTCCGTGTAGATAGAAAATGTTTGGCTTTTATTGTTTAAAAAAAAAACCCAAAAAACACTTACGAAGCGTCATTTAATACCGAAAAAATGAAGATATACTGCCCCCTCTTAATTCCACAGTTTACATTTTTTTCATTTTTCGCGTAAATTTCATTGATTACAAACTTAATTTTCTAATTAAAAAGGTAACTTTATACGACGTGCAATATAGAGACCTACTTTTTTCAGCCTAATACATTTAAACAGCATTACAAATATTATGAGAGAAGAAATTTTAAAATTAAATAAAATAAAATAATATGTAAAAGAGGGGGGTGGTCACCTTTCTATACAAATTAAACGTAAAATAAGCACCCACGTTTTGGCCACCAAGTGTTCAACGAAACATGTAACTTCTTGCATTTTTTCAAGTTTGGCGATTGAGGGGGAGGACAAATCTGACAACTACAATTTGTTTTTTTCTGGTGGAGGCGGGAATTACATTGGAAACATGAAATAACGAGAAGTTTAATTATTTTTTATTCACTACTTTCACCTAACAATTTAATAAACAAAACAAACCCTTAAATATTACAAAGTCATTTTTTGGGGGGGCGGGGAGAACATTAGAGACATAAAACAACAAATAAAAATCCAATCGAAAAGCACCCTCCCCTAAAAAAGAAATCGAAAATTTCCTTTGATTACAAAAATAAAAACGGTAAAAAATAAAGGTAAGTGTGTTATTTATCAGTGTAAATTATTTGACAGACCAAAAATTATAAAAAACTATTTATTTTATATAAAACATTATTAGATCCAAAGGCTGAAATAAAACAAATAAAAATAATTGTTATGTCCTGTTTATCATTTTCATTAGATATATTGTGCACGTTTTACACGTTTAAAATTTGGCCACATTTAGGCTTCACAGATTGGCTTTTTAAGACCAAATTTGACCTTTTTTACGCCCTTTCATTACAAAAAAAAATATGGTGGCCAAAACATAGTACATGAAAGAGCTTAAAAAGGCAACATTTTAAAAGCAATATAGCGGCATCGAATAATAAATATAAATTATAAAAAAATAATAAAAATGACATTTTTTCTGGTTTTATTTCAGCCTTTGGGTCTAACAATGTGTTTTTAATAAAAATAAATAGTTTTTATATATTTTTTGTCTGGCAAATAATTTACGCTGCTAAACTAAACATGTACCAAAATAAAAAAAATAAACACACTCAATTATGTTTATAAACGTACTATTTTAAAGTTTCACAAACTCGTGAGATTTTTTAGGACATTGATCCCTTCTACCGAAATATCTGGTGGAGAGGGTATCAGATACATCTTTTTGGAAGCAGTTATATTTACATGTTTTCATGCGTGCTTGTATTTTGAAAATTGTTGTGGAGGTATCCACGTTACCCATGATGAAAACAGTTAGTATAGCAGGCGTGTTTCAAACGGAATTTCATAGTAACCCTGGCAACGCCGGGTATTCATGTTATATATATATATATATATATATATATATTTCTGGACAACAGCTTTTGTGACAGGTTTGCAGTTCTCAACCCAATTTTTCGTAAAAAACAAAAAACTCTGTACAAATGTCTTTGTTTGCTCTGTAATGTATAGCAGCTTGTTGAAATCTCTCAACTATCCCTCGCTTTCAAAGCCTTTTCTCTTTTTTCTTGTAAATAGGACCCCGCCTCGATCTCTCTGTGGTCCTTTCTCATCATCTGCAATTTTATAGTATAGATTATAAAGATCAAATGAGGTAGTAAAAATTATATTCATCTTGTTGAATATGCTCACGTAGAGTGATTTCAACGTACACCTGAGAAGTTTCCTTGGTTGCATCTGAAGGTCAAGCCATGATGAAACATGCCTGGAAGTGAAGCGATTCTATTCAGCAATATTATTGTGACATTAATTCTGTGCTAAACTGTCCTGCCTATCAACTGGCTCAGGTCATTTCTAACAGGATCATTCATTCAAAAATAGATCCATTCAAAATGCTAGGTCGATTCCTGTCGGGAAGATCGCAAAGTGTTACAGGATACACTATAAGGAGATCAGAGGTTCAATCGGCGTTAACGTTGTAAAAATAACACTTAGATAGAAACGGTCAGATTAAAAGAAAGAACACTGTTTAGCAATTCTCATCTGAAGAATTCAATATCATAATACGCATAATACATTGATTATCTTACGCGCTTATGCACACACACATACACACACGTACACACATATATTTATTTATATTCCTAGGTATAAGGTATACACTATTCATAGCTTTATCTTTCGTCTTCTTTTTTGCAAATATAGAGATTAACTTTAATATGTTATTTTCTTTAGTTCTCGTTGTGATGTCAGTTGAAATTCCATTAAGCAATGAAATATTGCTGCGGAGATTTGAATCTGAACTCCCGGCCATAGAATCAATATAATTAAAAAGGATATTCTGCAATACGGATGTTTTGTTCCGATAAAAAAAAATCTTCTTCGAAATCTTTTTACATCAACGAACATTAACTGAGTAATATACAAAAGAAAACATAACCTAGATTAAATGACAATTTTATTAAGTCAACACCTCAGAAACCATTTCTATAAAATGAAGTTCCAGTACCTAAAATACGATATTTCATATTAGAAAATATATTCAAATTATTACTTGAATTATTATTTCAGAGTTTAATAATCCCTTTCATCGATTGCTGTGTGTATAATTTGTTTAATGGATGTTTATACAGTTTAGTATATCGGTTTAGTCGAGTTCAAATTCTTCCTGAATTTTTGTATTTCCTAACATGTGAATCGGCGTAAGAAATGTTTAACCCGCACTTCAAACAACCGACAGACGAGGGACTTGTTTAAATATCAATGTTATTTACTCTAATTACAGCACGCTTAATCGCTTGATATATCCGTTAATTAGACATAAATAAGCATTTATCACCGGACATATTTTTATTATAGTTTTATTACTTTAGTCTGAGAAGAGGTAAAGCGTATATTATGTGAATGTGTGTATATGCAAGTGGATATACATCCGAAAGATTTGCTTTCCGTTTTCATTCTAGTAATATAAACATTGGAAATCTGTCTGATTTTTTTGGGGGGGATAGAATGCTTTGTAACAAATTGTTTAAAATGTATTCTGTAACAAATTAGAAAAAAAAATCACTATCTGCTTTGTGTATATCTTATACGTATTTGTACATTTTGCTAGGATTATATGCATATGTATATCAACACATACATAAATATATATGTGCGTGTGTGGATTTTCTTGTTGATTTTAAACGATAATTAAAAATTTCGAAATCAGCGTCTCTCATCTAAGAGATCAGGGATGTAGTTTTCCCTTAGAAAGATCGCTCCTAATTTTTGGACGTGAATAAATAAATCTGATATATAAATGTGAATAAACGTGAATAAATAAATCTTTTACTGATTCTATGCTCCAGCAACAACATGGCAAAAATAAGATGAAAGACAGACTGAAGATGAAGTTTTACTTTGAAATATATTTATCAATACCAATATAATTTTCAAACAAAAAATATAATGCGTTGTTTTGGCTTCAAACGTATCTAATACGTATTTGTTTTATTCAAACTCAACCAGCGCTTCTATTCAAGGAACACAAACCCTTACGTGAAATATTATATATAAATGTGAATAAACATATATTTTTAACGTGAATGAATAACGTTGATTTAGAAACGTGAATAAACGTAAATAATTGTATAATTTTAACGTGAATAAATGAAGCTGGTATATAAACGTGAATACACGTATGCTTTTGTACGTGATTAAATAAATCTGATATATAAACGTGAATAGACGTATATTTTTAAGGGGGATAAATGAAGCTGATATATAAACGTGAATAAACGTATATTTTGAACGAATAAATGCATATTTTGAACGTGAATAACTAAATCTGATATATGAACAAACGTGAATAAACGTATATTTTAAAGCTGATATATAAACGTGAATAAACGTATATATTTTTTACGTGAATAAATAAATCTGATATATAAACGTGAATAAACGTATATTTTAAAGCTGATATATAAACGTGAATGAACGTATATTTTTTTACGTGAATAAATAAATCTGATATATAAACGTGAATAAACGTATATTTTTTAACGTGAATAAATAAACTTTATATATAAACATGAACAAACCTGAATAAACGTATATATTTAAGGCGAATAAATAAAGCTGATATATAAACGTGCATAAACGTATATTTTTTTACGTGAATAAATAAATCTGATATATAAACGTGGATAAACGTACATTTTTTAACGTGAATAAATAAACTTTATATATAAACATGAACAAACCTGAATAAACGTATATATTAAAGGCCAATAAAGAAAGCTGATATATAAACGTGCATAAACGTATATTTTTGAACGTGAATAAATAAAACTGATATGTAAACGTGAATAAACGTGAATAAACGTATATTTTTAAGGCGAATAAATAAATCTGATATATAAACGGCTATATGTCTGTTTGTCTGTCGATCTATCTGTCGATATCCATATTTTCAAACTATCCCCACCGAAAATAAAAGTCGCAGATAGGCGCTAGAGAACTCAAATGATTGTACTTTTACGGACTGGCCTTTTATTGGTCTTTAATTTAAATTGTTTTTAAAGGGGAAAACTTGATTACAATTGTAAAAAGCGTTTTACCAATCAATTTAGTTTGTTTTTGATTTTTAACATTTATTCGGCTTATATGAGTGTCACTTTGGTGCAATGGTAACGTCACTAGCTTTCAATGCTGTGCCTTTGGTTTCAATTCTAACTGATGGCAGGTAAATACTTTTTTTTCTTACTTTTGAAATTACGACTTTGTAATAGTGTACACGAAATGTGGACAAATAAAATATCATAGCTAAGCATATTTTACGCCCGGGCAAACCCCTAGTATGTATGTGTGTATATATATATATATATCATGAAATAAAAATTACAATTAAGTTTACCAATATAATCTAAGATGGTAAATCTAAGATATATTATAAATATTAAAGAGTTAATCTTATAAAGTAATCTAAACCACACGTAAAAGCTTGATAAAACCAAATAGCAAATATAGCTTATAACAAGACTTATTTTTCTTAAATCAGCCTTGACAGCCGTCTTTTAAAATCCCTACATTTCTTCTTGCTAGCCACAATTTCTCTTTCTTTAAATATTATTATTTGAACTCATTTCCTTTTTTCCTTGCACCCATTTGTTGAATTATTCCACGGAATTCTGCGTTTTGGATTACTTTGAACCATATTTCATTAACGCAAACCCTTGGAATTTTACTTGTAGAAATTGCAATTTTATACCGGTTATATATATATATATATATATATATATATATATATATATATATATACATTTTGCCGTTATTAGATATGTTACCCTTAATCAAACAATCCATTAACGTGAAATGACTTTTTTTTCATTCCCCTATTCCCTCTGCTTCACTAGTTTTTACCAAGTAAGATCTATGACTTTCTTGTAGTTTCATTAAATACTTTTGCAAGCAAAATCCGATCCCGAATTTTGCAATCCCTACCCTCTGATGAGAAGGAAAGTATTTCTTCGAAACTCCGCAGATTAAAGACTATCCACTTATTTTGTGTTTCCTTTTAAATATTAAATATGTTTTTAACTCTTTTTCAATTTTTTAACAGGTTTTATTAACTACTTGTTCTTATATTTATATATATATATATATATATATATGTGTGTGTGTGTGTGTGTGTGTGTCTGTGTGTGGGTATTCTATCATAAACAAAAGTCTACGCACCCGTTTTTCGCCGCTCCACTGGTCATCTTTGTAGCCTGGCTATACTAGAGCACAAATCTCAAACTCTGCGTTCTCGAGTCCTAATACCGTTTCGCTACAGTCCCAGGGTAAAGTTACATGTTAGTTTTTCTTTTTTGCTTTTAAAGTTAAGTCGGTTGTTTACCGGTGCTTTTAAGGATAACGAAACAATTTTAACAGGGCCCTGTAGCAGAACCGTATACGCACTTGCCCATAGAACCTGTGATTCATTGTTTTGTGTGGCTATTGCCGAACCGCTTCCCTTATCAGAAAAAAACAAACCTCCGAGAAATTACTTTATTATTTAGCGTAGAGTAGTGTATGTTTGTTGGACATAGTTCAATTTATGTATGTATTAGCGTATCTAGAGTCTAAGCGTAGTATCAATTCCCTGGCGAATATAGCTAAAGGTTTACTTCACAAGATCTCCAGCTACGTTATCGCCGGGAATGTCTTCTCAATTATTAAATAATTTCTCTTTGATAGGTTTAAAAGAGTAGTGGTTGATGTGCAGAGATCAGAAGCTCACAATATTAATGGTGGAGTCCCTCAGGGGTCCATCCTGGGCGCAATTCTCTTCCTGATCTACATTAATGATCTTCCAGTTGACATCCTTACATCATTCATAGACATTTATGCTGACGACACTAATATCTATGGTAGCACATTTAAGGCCATAAACGACCGCGTTCTCTCTCATTGGTTCTCCTCTGATTTTGAGCAAGTGGTACAATGGGGGAAGAGGTGTATCAAAAAAACAAGCTTTAATCTTTACATCATCAACACTCTGATCCGCATCTGGCATCAATTAAAATGAATGGCTCTCGTCTTGTGTTTTGACAAGCTTCTTGGCTTGAACTTTACTACTGATCTTAAATGGAACACATACATTAAATGCGTTGCCAAGGTCGCTGGAAAAAATGGTGGGATCCTTATATCGATTCAGTAGACATCTCACTGCTGATGCAATTCTCTATCTATATAAGAGCCAGGAACGTCTAAAGATGGAATACTGTTGGCACATTTGGGCAGGAGCTTCTAGAAAGGACTTATCCTGCCTTGATAGAGTTCAAAATAGATTACCTAGCCTCGTAGGGTTTTTTTCTATTCCCTGCAACCTCTTTCTCACAGAAAAGATGTTACGCGTTTGTCTTTACTTTATGGTTATTTTCATGGCAAGTGCTCGGCTGACCTCCAATCTATGGTCCCACTCACCAAACTTCCAAGGAAAACACCGGTCTAGCAGAAAGCATTATCAATGATTTCCCCCACTCTTTATGTGCCTAAACCTAAACGTAGATTCCATGAACAAAGTTTCTTTCTTAAAACTGCACACCAATGGAATCGTCTTCCGTTTTTCTGCTTTCCAGCTGACTAACATAAGGTTGTCTTATAGTCTAACATAAGCACGTTTTTGATGAGCCGTTCCATATAATTTACCGAGTTTCCATTACTAACGATTACAATATTGACTAATTTCTACTGTACACTCTTTAACCCTTATCCTCGAGTGGTCTCTTGGCCTTGATATGTCGTGATGCCTATGTAAAAAAATAGCTTCGTCCCCGGAATTGCTTACTATTTTGTTAAGAAGTCCTGATTGATTGGTTAGAATCTAGTATTCCCTTATATTTTGAAATAGTATCATAGTTCACTAATTATAAGCCATAAATATGGATTGCATAAATGAATTGCTTTTTCTAAGTCAACAACTTTTTTTTATTTCCAAGCATATAACTGCGTATATTACAGTTAATTACTTGAAGACAAGAACGCAGCTTTAGAGACAAATATTTATATTTTACTGTTTAAGAGCATGTGTCGTAAAGTAGTATATACTTGAAAAATACCCGGCACCATTACTTTAAATAATCTACCATATAATTAACTGGTCAGTAAATATTTGCAAGTTGTTCGGAAATTTAACATCGGGACATTTTATGCTTTTTCGAAAAAAAAAACAAAACATTTTATTTTTCTAAAAGAGAATTAGCAGACGTGGGTTTTATAAAATGTTCGATAATGAAATATATCCTATTTAATTATGTTTATACTATGATGAAAATAATATAAATAGTCAGTTTTCAAAATGTTATAAGATAATCCGACGACAATATTCTGGAACCAAAGATCAATATTTTTTAGTGTTGGATAAGGTTCCCCCATCTGACCTAGGGCAAGGCATATATTAGAATTTAAGCGAAACTCAAAGACATCTTGAATTCTATCACATCCGATATAAAATAAAATGTTCTCTAATCATTTGTCAAATTGTTTGATTTAATTCTCTGTATATATATATATATATATATATATATATATATATATATATATATATATATGTGTGTGTGTGTGTGTGTGTGTGTGCGTGTGTGTGTGTGTGTGTGTGTGATTTTGCTGCGGTTGCTTAATCTGTGTTAGTAGACATTTTCGTGTGCGGCACGTTTGCTCCGTTGGCAGAATCCTCGCTCGCATGCCATAGGCACGGGTTTCTAATCCAGAGTTCGAATGTGTCTAATTGATAAGCCCACATTGGATTGCCGGTTTGTTGGCTGTCATGGCTCTTGTGGGAGACGAAGTTGTATGGCTGTGGAAATATATATATGTATATATATATATATATATATATATATATATATATATATATATAGATAGATAGATAGATAGATAGATAGATAGATAGATAGTATTTTATAAAATATTTATGGCGATTACGTTAAACTGAATATTCCGCGTTTCATCCACTCTAGGACACTTCAGGCTGAAGAGTCCTAGAGTGGATGAAACGCTGAATATTCAGTGTAGCTTAATCCCCATATATATTTTATAAGTTACTAACTAGCTCTACCTACGTATTTAGCAATTTTGAAGTAAATACTTAAAGTTTACGCATACATCTATACTTTCGTATATAAATTTTATGTGAGTAAGTTAAATAGTTATATATATATATATATATATATATATATATATATATATATATATATATATATATATATATATATGGAGGAACGGAAAATAAAAAAAAACAACTTACATGTTAAAGATTTCCTCGTTTGCTTAAATTGGAGGATATAAGATAGCAGTTCAATATCTAAAAGTTTACTTTTTGTGAAAAATTGTGTTTGTTTTATGTCTAAATTGAAATTATATATACGCTGGTGAAACTCAACATGAACTTGATAAAAAAAAACTCAATTAGCATGAAAGAGATAATAAAAAATAGCAGTCTACTGAATGCGTTATTCTCTCATTCATTGTAGCATTATCATTGGTTTAAATTTAAACAAAAAACATCGTTAATTTTATTTCAAATAATTCGCGACGAAATTTATTTAATCAGCGCGTATCGCTAACTCTACCTCAATATAACAGAGAAGATGTTTCTAAAAACTGATGCTAAAAGAACCGAATTAAATGTTAGGCCCATCTTAATTTACGGTATAAGTATATCACCTCTAATATGTTGTATCTATAAGCATAACAAATATAAACATATTTTTATATATCGAAACGTCTATATAACGTGAATGTCTAACTGACTCTAAAACGTCATATATATATATATATATATATATATATATATATATATATATATATATATAAAGCCTATGACATTTTCATTCTAACATAGAAGACATCTATTTCACAACAATTATATTTTGAAATATGGTACAGATATTTTATGTTGGAAATATGTCTGCAACATGGGCATGTATCTTAAATGTAGGCACGTACTCTATATTTATGTCAATTGTGCGGGTGGGGTGTCTGTTTGAAGTTCGAATATATTTTAGTGGAGAAATCGACTAATAAAGCAGTTGATTTTTGCAAGTTTCACACAGGAAACGTTTGGTCCCCGGTAATTGCATTTCACCGAATAGAACTTTGGTACGTAAAACCCTAATGCAAAGGAAACATTCTTGAAACATTGGTGTCTACATTGGAGGATGGGGGTTCTGGGTTCCCCCTTGATTTGTTTGTTCGAATTATTCTTGATTGTGGAAGACTTATTTATACTAGAGCAGAGTGAAAACCAGGGAGAAAGATTAGGGACAAACAAATTACTTGAGAAAAAACGAATTTATAGACTATTGTAAAGGAAATGTTCGCAGGAATATGGCTCCGAAAGAGCCAACCAGCATCTACTACATTGTTCAGACTCTATTTACCATATTAAAATGCAGCAGCCGGGGTATTATGCACTATCTAATAAAATAGCCGCTTTCGGAGTTATACCAAAGCTCGGACCAAAAGTTATCAGTGGAGTTAATGGCAGCTTAGTAATTTTTTTTTACTTTCAGCACACTTATTAGGTACATGGCAACATTACGTAGTGATCTCTAGTGTTTGCTCTAACAAAACTACCGATTGAGTATGCATCTTGTTCCCAATTTGTCAGGAACATTGTTTAATAATTTTATAGAAGAATTGAGGGACGAGTTAAGGGGAGCGAACTTTCTGGGCTTTCGGAAATACCTCTACAATACTTTTCTATTCCCATTTGCAAAAATTTAAAAAAAAATAATATCTATTATATAAAAAGAATTTTATCCGTGTCTGTGAGTTTTTTCCCTACCGATTCTAAAACGGCTCGTTCGATTTTTATGAATTTTCACACGAAGGTAGTTTATATAGCTGGCAGTTATTTAAATATGCTTTGTTTTAGAATATTTTGGATTAATATCGATGATCGATAATCGAAAAAAATGTGATGAATGAAGGTAAAGAAGTTTTTGACTAAATATAACATCTTACGCAGCCTTACACCACAAGTGCATTTAAAAAAGTGTTATTTCTCAACAAGCAAGAATGCCCTACATATAAAATCAATAGTGTGTAATCTGATATGACAGGGGTGTGTTCGAAATGAATGCTTCTGTTTAAAAGAAAACCTCACCATGATACCAAACGTTTTAAACTAAAAATCAATTCATTAAAACCACACAGCGAGTAAGGCCAACCATATAAAATCAACCGATATGACAGTGGCGCGTTTGAAATAAACGTTTATGTTTAGAGCAGAATTAAATCTTTACACGTTACTTTCGCATCGAAAACGTCAAGACCAGGCGTTATTATATATATATATATATATATATATATATATATATATATATATATATATATATATATATATATAAATGAATAATATAGTATAATAAAATCAGAACGAGGCTCTCTATAATGCAATATATACTACAATATATTGTAAACAATCTCGCTGCAAGAGATTTTTAAAAAGTTGCACCACGATGTGTTTTCAAATAGAGCACAAAATCAACGATTTCATTGAAAAATAGGTGATTTTAAGAAATTCGATGGCAATACAAATATTTAAGTGTAGAAAATATGTTGACTAATCAGTTCTTGCAACATCGGTTAAACCTGGCTAGTAAAAAATAAAATTAAGTATAATATAGCTAAATCTATATCTATCTATCTATCTATCTATCTATCCATCTATTTCTCTCTCTCTCTCTCTCTCTCTCTCTCTCTCTATATATATATATATATATATATATATATATATATATATATATATATATATAGATACATATGTATGTTTATGAGAACATATGCTTATTCAGTTATATTTCTCTTTTTATTGATACCAAGCGTTTATTTTATGAAGCTAGATGTAACTACTATACAAATAAATGATTTAAATTTGGAGATGATATCCATCCTTTCGTTTATTTTTTAAAGCATGTTTAATCCTTCAATCTTGACAACCCTGAGGCATTGGTCAGAATTAGTCGTGTAATTAATGTGTGGATTCTTGAATTTGTTCCGCACTTACTCATCAGAAGAATAGAAATTCATAAACTTTAAAAGAAAAATAAAATATGAGCATGACTTCAAAATCCAAGAATCGAACTTAGCCATGCTAAAAGAAGACACAACTGCTAATACTTTTATAATTTTCGGAGTTTTACTTTACCTGGAAAAAACAGACACACACACAAATAGAAAATACAGAACAGATCGGAAAATTTTTATTAAAGAACAAAAGGCTCTAATCCCAAATTTAGTAGAAAGTACAGGAAAGAAGAAAAAGAAGGATTAATAATTGATTATTCAAACGAACACACACACACACACACACACACACACACACATATATATATATATATATATATATATATATATATATATATATATATATATATAGCTATATGGTGACTACATTTCTCGGGAGTATTCAGACTTTTATTTTAAGAACCTAATTAGAGCTTAACTCGAAATACGAAAACCAATATTCTTCGTTAATTTTCACTCTATGAGTTTCTTTTTTATCGGAGTTTGTATTTATTTCATTCAACAATATTAGTTACATCAGCCCTCTTGGGAACGCCAATCATGCAGTGGTAATGGTTGAAATCTCCCTAAACTCTACAGCCTAAACTGAGGATCCACTGCTCCAAACAACGAGATATTATAAAAAGGCTGACTGGGAAGCCATCAAGGATCTCATCATGGACACCCCTGGCAAAATATCTTTTCACTTCCTGCTGAACATTCCGCAAATGAGACCACTGAATGGTTAAAATAGCAATTGAAGCACGTGTTCCCACGCGCAAATTATATAGCAAACCCCACTCTCCCTAATGGTTTACTTCTACTTGTGCAGATGCCATAGCGCAAAGGCAGAATGTGTATCGCCAATTTAACCGACATAAGTTCAGATACACAGACAGAAGTATAAAGAAGTCAGAAATAACTGCAAGAAAGAAATAGCGGCAGCTAAGAGAGAATTGACTGAAACCACCAAAAAACGTATCGAAGCACAGAAATTAGGAACCCATGGCTTTGGAAAATCAACAAGTGTAGTAAATAATGGGTAATAAACAAGTCCCCACTATCCAACAATCACAAGGTTTTTGCCATGCAACTGATAAGGTTAACATGCTGGGCAGAAGGTTTGCCTCCAACTCCACACCTGACCCTGCTTACCACCCCCTACCTGACTTTCTCTTGCGGACAGACGCCACACTAGACGATCTGAAAATTACCCCTTGACACTTCAAAAGCATGTGGACCTAATCTCTTCCCGGCTGTGCTATAAAATGTGCATCGCCGATGTAGCTCCTTTTCTCTCCAAACTTTACAATAAATGCTTTAACGAATCTTGTTTTCCTGCCTGCTGGAAAACTGATTTTGTAGTACCAGTTTTCAAGAATTCTGGCGAAAGAATCGATTCAGTAAATTATCGCCCAATTACCATCCAAATTTTCGCCTAAATATTTGAGACCATACTTAACCAAGCTCTAGTCCATCACTTTACAGATGCTAAACTTCTGACTGACCAACAGTACAGATTTAGGCAGGCCCGTTCCACAGCAAACATCCTAACTGTAATCTCAGAACGTATATACCTTTCACTGGACAAAGCGGAGGAGGGTAGAGCGGTAGATCTTAATATATCTAAGGTTTTTGACAGGGTATGGCATGAAGGTCTTCTCAAGAAAAGCAGATCATACGATATCACTGGAAGAATATATAACATAATAAAATCCTTCTTAGATAAGAGAAACCTCCAGGTTGTCCTTGACGGTCGTACATCTAAACAATATGATATAAATGCGGGAGTGTCTCAGGGGTCTATACTTGGACCTCTATTATTCCTAATATTCATAAATGACCTCCCTGACAAAATTGTCTGTGAGATGGGTATATATGCTGACGACACCACGCTCTATAATAGACATGACAGGAAAACAAATGAACACATATCTAAATAAATGGCAGACACACTGCAGGATGACCTTCGACCCGTAGTGGAATGAGGACAAAAGTGGATATTAACATTTAATGCTGCCAATACTAAACTTGTTTCCTTCAATAATTACAATAAACCTTCCCTACCACAAATAGCAATGGCCAATGCCTCTTTATCTGAAAGTACATCTTTTAAACTCCTCGGCCTAACGTTCAAAGGAAACATGAGTTGGAACAATTATATTGATTGCTGGGTTTGTGCATCCGCCACTAGTCTCTCGTCCTTAGACAAGATTCAAAAGAAAGTCGCCAACCTGATAGGCCCTGAATTGTCATCTAAACTTCAGCCTCTGTCACATCGACGAAATGTTGCACCCTCTGTCTGTTCTACAAGTACTTTAACGATGAATGATCTGACGAACTGCAAACACTTGTGCCCCCCTCGAGGTAAATACCCCCGACAAAACCGATAAGCAGCTAAATCCCACCCCTTCACGGTAGAGATCCATAGATTTAAGAGAAAGTTCTACTCCAGTAGTTTCTTCCCCAGAAGATCTAGACTTGGGAATTCCCTTCCGGGTCCCTGCTTCCCCAACTGTACTAACATGCAGAAGTTCAAGTGTAGTGTGAACTGACATCTTGCTGCCTAACTCCCTACACAATACCCCTGATACTTATGCCCCAGATAGTCGTCGCCTACAAAAAGTTGCACTGTGCCTTGTTTGGAGTCAAAATGTAATTAAAAAAAATTAGAGCTTGGCCCTGAGCACATTATAAAAGAGTTCTCACGGGAGTATTCTAAAACCCTCATTAACATTTTTTTCTAGCTTCAGTTGGCATTGTATCCGTTCATTTTTCCTGTAAAAGAATGTTCGTCTGTAATTATGAGGCAAGTGTTGTGTAATACTAACTACACCACTCCTGCGTTGGCATTGTTTTTTCATGTGGCAAGAAGATTTACAGGATTACTAAGAACAATGGCGAGGTAAACGGGGAGCATATAACTTACACGGTATTATTTTTTTTACTGATTTGAACCAACATCCCTAAACATCGGTGATCTAATATGTATCAGGGTACCAGTGTTTACACTTGTAATAGAATGAGATGAAAACTATACTAAAGAGACGGCAAATTATATTGTATCACTAACACAATGCATACATTGTTTGCAAATGAGTTAACTTTCTAAAAAAAAGCTAAACTTATTAAAATTAAAACGTTTCAACAACCACATTTTCAGTGTGGTTATCTGCACGTTTCTATGTTTGATGTTCATGTTGATAAGTTTGTTTTCTTTTTGATCTGTTCACTTAGACCTCTTCGCACTCTTTAGTGTGTCACAAGTATATAATACGTAAATAACTAATCTATATTAATCAGGAAGTTTGGTAAGAGTTTATCGGCTAAAATATTGCTTAAAACACACATATTATCACTGATAATAGAAATATATTGTGAAGATAACGTATATAAGTAATGTAAAAAGTTGATAGAATGCTCACAAAAAAATGATTTTTAGTTTGCTTTTTTATATTTTCTTTCATTCTCTGCATTTAAATTCTTTGAAACTGCCAATAGCAATCATGTAAATGATAAGTAATTTTCTCATAATTTATATCTATCGGTTAGCTACGTTTATATCTGATGATTGATTGTGTCTACCATAGAAATTGCCAAGTTCCAATTGATATAAGATTCTTTTTTGTTCTGGCGTCTTTCAGAGGACGAAAGGTAATGTCATTTCGACGATTGATCGACTTGCTTTTAATAAATTTCTTTTCATAAAAAAGAAAAGCAATAGTAATTTCACTCTGTAAAATAGTATATTAATTCACTGCTTTCCTGATCAGCAATATTATTTGTGAATCTATAAAGACATATTAAAATATGTTTATATATATATATATATATATATATATATATATATATATATATTTGGTAGAAATGGTAATTAATAAAAACTGAAGAAAGTGCTCAATACTCTTGTGGAGCAAATATGCGTTTATTTTTCTTTTTTATTACCGTATTTTTCTGTCAAGTTACAGGGTTCTGTAAAAGTCTGAGAAAGCTACAGACGGCCAAAAAACGGCCGGCTAGCTGAAACAATAATGTTACTTAACAGAAAGATACGATAATAAAAAATAAGACGTATATATATATATATATATATATATATATATATATATATATATATATATATATATATATATATATATATATATATATATATATATATATCTACCGTATATTATATTTTGATTGCAGAAATTTCTTTCTGGACAGGTTCCCAACAGCAGATTCCATATAGAAATTTATAGTATCTAGACTATTATCCATTACATTATGCAACTTTTATACTTCATTATAGACAGATTTAGTCCTTATAATAAAATCCCTCAATTCATCCAAGAGAGAAATCATCACCATTACCATTATCATTAGATAGAGTAGTTCTTATTGTGTGCATGCACAATTTGATTGCTTTTAAATGTAAGATATATTTGTTTATTTTTAATATTGATCCTGTTATATTTAATTGTTCGCTTACATAAGTGTTGGGGGTGGGGTTACTGCCCTTTGTTTATTTACGTCGATTTTTTCTTGAACGTATTATTATTATTTTTATTGATACAATTATTATAAGAAGTAGTAGTAGTAGCACTTTTATTAATATTATTATTATTATTATTATTATTATTATTATTATTATTATTATTATAAAATATCCCTGAACATATGATTCTGAATATCACTATTCGTCAATATACATATCCATACATATATATATATATATATATATATATATATATATATATATATATATATATATATATATTAAAGTTTTAAAAAGGATAAGTGGAGTCATTATTAGAATTTCAAGGATGATCGATGGGGAAATGAAAAAATTAATAGACACGAAAAAATAGTCAAAATCATCGGGGTACCTTTCCTCCGACTCTTGTCAAAAGATTACGTCGGCAGCGATTAAAATAAAACACTTTACACATAATTGAAAATGGAATATATATATATATATATATATATATGTATATATATATACATATATATATTTGTAGTGACCGACATACAGTCCTGTTTCGTTGTATCACAACTTGTCAGTGCCGCTAGACTAGCATCTTTCCAAAGCCAAGGATTGTACCTAGAATCTTCGCGTTGGCAGTCGGCAGTTCTCCCAATTTACCATGAAATCGACGCCCGTAAATAACTCGTCGGAATGTCTATTTAAATAGACACCCGCTACCACTTTTATAGTGCTCAAATCGCCTGTTCGTAAACAAACAAACAACGAGCTTCGCATTTTCAGCCAATTAAGTAGCGGGTGAGATTATTTACGACAATGCTCTACCCAAAGAGGGGGGGGCTTAAAATATATTTGTAGTCATCGACCTTTTTTTTTTTTGCACAGTGATCACCACTTATCAAGGCCCGGAAGCCACTCAGGGATAAGGGCTATTGCAAGTACATTAAGTTATTGGGGAGATTTGCTGAAGTGTTTACTTAAGGGGGCGGTTCATTAGGAATTTGTTAACATTGGACTTGACGACATACAAGTTTTAGTCCGGAGGGAAGCAGGCAGACGGAACAGAGTTCCACAGGCGTGCAGTTCTGAGAAAGAAGCTTTGTTCATGGAATCCGCGTTTTGATTTAGGCACAAATATAGAGTGGGGGAAATTTTTCACAGTAGATTCAGCTAGACGGGTGTTTTTCGTGAAAGATTGGCGAGGGGGGACCAGAGATTGGAGTTCAGACGAGCATTTGCCATGAAAATAACGATAAAACATACAGTCCTGTTTCGTTGTATCAATTGAACAATTTCCTATATATATATACATATATATATATATATATATATATATATATATATATATATATATGGAAATTGTTCAATTGATATACATTTGTTTTATTGATACCACTTATATTAACGTGTTATCCATCAAATTCTGTGAGTTTTTAAATCTGTGTATTCATGCATAATATACCGTTTTCGTATAAATATTTCTACGACAAATAGATTTTTGTTTGTTCACTGTCTGATACTACAAGAAACAGGTGTTAACTTTTCCTAGTTTAGAAACTGACAATATATGTGTACACCTACGCAACTTGGATCTCTAGATTTATGTATACTCTCTCTCTCTCTCTCTCTCTCTCTCTCTCTTTCTCTCTCTATACATATATATATATGTGTATATATATACATATATATATATATATATATATATTTAAATGTATATATCTATCAGTGGTATAATATATATATATATATATATATATATATATATATATATATATATATATATATATATATATATTACGATGGTGCAACCAATTCTTCCTCTTCATTGTAGGGCTTCTTCTGGGTAAAAAGGTTTTACAATAAAGATGAAACCTTGAATAACACATAATTTCGCTTGTTCTTTTCTCTTTCTCTCTCTCTCTTTCTTTCTCTCTCTCTCTCCGTATATATGTTATGTAGGCAGTGGTATTAAGATGACATATGTATTATTCTTTAGTGTTGACTGTTCGTATTAGTCTTAGTGTGTTCATGTGTGTGATCATGTTGTGAGATGCTAGATATTATAAATATTCATTGTAAATGTTCATATTGTCTTAGTATATTCATGATTGTGGAGATAGCATATTGGAAGCATAAACAGGGTATATATAAAGAGAGAGACAGTTCTTGTATATAACGAGACAGACAGAGTTCAGGCTTCTACAGGAGCACCAATCCTGTAATTCAACGAGAGGAAATTTATGAATATCTTGATAGATACACCGAGAGTGCGTGTGACATTTACGGTTTGACAGTTGTACATATAATAAACACAAAGTTCATATTAATACAATTTCACTTTACCTTTCTTTTGGTGATGATAATTTTCCCAAAGTTCTTATAATATAAATTGACAATATGGTATAATAAATTATAGGGTTTATCTATTTTATTTTTACTTTTATAATATTTTGCTTTGGCTTTGATACCCCCAAATTCGAAGCTATCTCTTTAAACCCTTCCTTTTCATAACCTATCATACTTTCATAAATCAGGGTTCATTTTCTTTAGGCTGTTTTTGAACCCAGTCAACAACGGGCACTTTTGCTAGTTTGTATACATATATATGTATATACTACCGAAGGGGGCGGCTTTGCCATGGCTTAAAATACGCTTTCACGTGATATTTGTATTTACCAAAATTTCGTATATATTGTTATAGAGTCCTTATTTCAAAAGTCAAAGAACATAGAAAATTTACATTTCATAAGTTAGAATCGAAACTCAAACTGTAGCATTCAAAGCTGGTGATACTACCCCTGTACCTACCCGACACGCATATGAAGTGATTAAAATTAAAAACACTTTAAATAAACTAAGATGAATGTACAAAATGTATAAGAATTTTTATAAATTTTGACTAATTTTTGACCCCTCAAAACTATCTAACCCGGCTAAAGCTTTTAAAGAACAATCTGTGAAAATCCAATCATTTGAGGCCCCTAGCGCCGCCCTACGACTTGTAGTTTCGGGGAGGATAGAGTTTGAAAATATGTAGACGGACAGGCATTTATTATTTTATATATTGGATAATTATAAATTAATATAATCTTTTTATATAACTGCAGACACGAGTTATTCTTGATGTCGCAATCATCAATAAAAGGCTTCCAACTAGTGGCAGGATTTGAACTCTGCAATGAAGTTACCTTTGGCTCCGATAGTGAGAAATAAAGTCCGTAGGCCGCGGTCAACCCCACGGAATGAAGGGGCATTATAATATTAATAAAGCATAACATTTAATCAAACTATCTATAGTGATCAAGTAACAGTGGTTAGAGATCTCGAAACGACGCCAGTTTACTGACTTTTGTATTTCCCAAGTAATGCGCAACATTTAATAATTTACTTTTTAAAAAGAAGAAATACATATAACTTATAAATTATTATTTGTTCTACATATATATATATTAGTGTTCTGTGTTTTCCTAGTTCTCAGTGCAGGATGTGACAATTGCCGCTGATAGAAATATTTGAACTCCCCAATGAAACTACACTTAGATCGCGAGTTTTTATTAATGTGAAAGCGACAGAACGATAAGTTGATTAACCTACAATAAATATGCAATAATTTCTCTTTTTTTTTGTAAAAAAAAAACAAACTTCAAAAAAATTGTTTTACCGTCTTTGATATTTATTTGCGCTTAAGTTGATGGGATATGTTAATTTCTTATATCATTATGAATTTCTGATCATTTTTCCCCGTCATTTCTAGCTTGCTCGCACGTTGGCTAATTACCAATTAAGGATACGACCAGACAGTTTATTGTGGAAAGGTCGAAAGAGTCATGATGATGAGCGAATGGACTTATGTCAACTTGACATGTACGTGGATGCACTTCTGGTTTCATGCAGGAACAGATATTGAGGTTTAGAGCGGTTTTATAAAATGCGTAATCAATCAATATCTGAACATTATCATGAAAATCTTTTTAGTTTCGAGTTAGTTAGAAAAATTGCATTAAATATTCAAACATACTCTTATTTTTCATCATATATATTATACATGCGTTGCGTAAACCAAAGTTTCCCACACTTCAGGAGTACTTGGATCCCTTCAGTAGGCAACAGTGTTTTCACGAAGCACTAACAAGATCATTTCTTCAATAAATATGAAAAACATTAATTTTAACACTAACTAATGATATTTTTGCGGCCATTATTTGTTTTTGATTATTCAAAAGTTGTTGAATTTTTAGCTAATTTAAAAAAAAAAAATGTTTTTCTCAATGAACCATCCTGAAATTATTTGCACATGTAGTTATGTAGCATATCTCTTGCCAGTAAAAGACATATATACATAAAATATCTGCAGTCATTTTATTTTTCCATATAAAGCATTTGTTACTTTATAAGAGATCGCGTCCGGAGCTCCCCAGCCAAATCCATGGTACTAAAAAAAAAAAAAAAGCCTTCTTTGGGAAACACTGGCTTAAAAAATCAGGTAGACTACCGGTTATCATCTTCTATAATATAAATCATACCTGTCTGTTTTAATGCATGTATGTATGTATGAATGTATGTATGTCTGCCTAAAACTTTCGACAGAAGCGACGGATTTTCACGAGATCGATATCGTATTAAAGCGGACAACCCGGACGACAAATATCGAAAAATCGGCTAAAGATATTAATACCTCCGTCCTCCACTGGCCACTTTCTACAGGGATGGGTCAACTTTTTCGCCGATATTTGCGAAAATCATCGCCTGTTTTCGATAAACTAGCCTTAATTTTAAACTAGGTCACTTCTGGTTTGTCGATGAGCGCAACGCCAAAGACGTCTTATTTATATTCTTTTCGTCCTTCGTTGTACAGGTTACATCCTGCATACATACTACCAATTTTTGCCCAACACACCTCCAAGCACCCGAGCAATGCCGGACAAGCTGATTAGTAAATTATATTGCATAGTTTTTCGTTACAAAATATCATGTATAAAGCTAATTCTTCCAACTTTATGCAATACTTTAAAATAGACATGGTTTCCCTTTAAAAAGTATGCACAATTAATTTTACTTTTTATTTTGCAATGAATAGCTTCATTTTATATATTTTAATCACATAACGTGCATGCAAAGACGATTTTCTATTTTTAGGCTAATATACGCGAAAGAAAATATGCATTGTAATGCTGGATTTAGCCTTTCTTTGAATTTAACTCACAATTCGACGAATTTATTATTGGGATGATCAGGCTCATCCTCTCTCACGACACACACACCCATACATACATACACACACACATACACACACACATATATATATAATCTTTTATGTCTAACTCACCATTAAAAAAGCCGACATTGTCTCTAACTCTGCCCTCTTCAGTAGTTTTATTATTATTATTATTATTATTATTATTATTATTATTATTATTATTATTATTATTATTATTATTATTCATAACTAATAATTAGATTAGTTTTACTGTTAAACAATTTCATTTCTATTCCATTATACATATTGAAATCAATTGCGTCTCATTTTTGCCGTTTCAATTAAACGCTTTTACCTTGCAACATCATAAAACATTAAAAAACACAATCTTCTTCCACAAAATGCTAAAATAATTCCCGTGCACTTTTTCGAACATGATTGGTAGGAATTAAGGCTGTCCACGCTACAAAGCTTCACTTCTTTCAACGGTTTTCTTTTTCTTTTTCATTTCGATACTTGTTTGTGACCAAAGGCAGAGGCCCACTGGAAATATAAAAAATAACAATAAAACTATAAAATACTAAAAGTAACATAGTTTCTCATGCTTCCAAAAATCTTCATAACCTTTAAATCACTATATATATATATATATATATATATATATATATATATATATATATATATATATATATATATATATATTGTATATTTAGGCAGCATGTTTTCATTTAGATAGATATTGTTAAATAGCAGGGAGTGTTTTTGACTAATTATGTTGTTTTTTGTTTTTTTTTTTGCAATTTCCCCATTTTTCGAATGATCATACTTATGTCTGGATCAAAACGTAAAGTGACTAAAAATAATAGGAGTATTCTGTATAAGAGTCAAATAACAATATTACCAATGTAAATTTTGAAAAATGTATTAAAAGTTTAAAATTCCTGGGTACGTAAACATCCAATATATATATATATGTATATATATATATATATATATATATATATATATATATATATATATATATATATATATATATATGTAGTAAGTTATAAAATATATATGGCGATTCAACTACACTAAATAATCCGCGTTTCATCCACTCTAGGACTCTTCAGGTTAAGGCGCATAAGCCTGAATAGTCCTAGAGTGGAGGAAACGCGGAATATTCAGTGTAGCGTAATCGCCATATATATTTTATAACTTAATAACTAGCTCTACCTACGTATTGAGCACTTTTGAAGTAAATACTATAAGTTTACGCATAAATTTTTACTTTCGTATATTAATATTTTGTGAGTAAATGAAGTATTTATATATATATATATATATATATATATATATGTATATACATATATATACCTATGTATATCTATGTATATCTATATATATGTATTATTTAAAGTTATAATAAATACATGTAAAAAACTGTAAATTCAAAACTGCACATTTTGTATATCACACCTTAATACCATTTTACAGTTATTTATCCACGGTCTTTTACACGTTAAAACGTATTTATTACACACTTGGCGCTTCACTATTTTAACTAATTTAATGTATTTTGAATTGAAGCATATGGAATCATCCACATGTAAATAAAACAGTAATCTAAAACTGCTGAAGAAAATTTCCTAAAAGACTTGCAAAAAAAAATCCTAGATGGAGCAAAACGACTACGGAACTTTCCTACATTAATTCGAATGAGACATAAGAAAGACTATTCGAAAAATTGAAAAATTACAGAAAATTATGATCAACTAATGTTTAACACTCACAAGTTTTATTGTTATCAAAATCGTTGCAATCGACCAACTTCTAATCAAACCGATTGATCGCGTATGTCGTTAAGAACCCATCGCCTCCACGCACTGACTTACTCCATAACACACTATTTTCTATATTGTTATGTAGAGAGACTACTGCTAATTATGCTTACTTATTTTTATATTTAACAGCCTAGATATAAGTTTCAAATGTCAAAGACTCGTATGAGTGATCAATTGAGTCTTAAACGGTTTTTTTTACATAACAGAGACATTTCTATGAAAGCATATTAAAATAAAAAATCAGGGACGGATCACTCAAACATGAAAAAAAAGAATCCTCCATATTCGTGTAAAGTTATCTATTTTTCCGAATAATCGATCAAAAATCGAAAATTATACATGATTTTCCTTCGAATCGAACGCCGACAAAATTCATTTAGCAGCAAAAACGCACATGAACCTACCGATGAGAAACATAAGAATGAAAACCCCATACTGGAATCCTTCAAGCAAGTTATAGAAATTTAAAATCTAAAACAAACAAAAAAAAATAAATAATAAAACCTGAAGCAAAGAAAAAAAACTAAATACATAAAATAAAATGAAACTAATATTGAAATAGATTAGTAAATGTGTCAACAAATTCACCGTTCTCAAACAACTATTTTGTATCTAGAAATGTAAACAAAAAATAAAAAAGAAGGAAGGAAGGAAGGAAAAGGGACGGATAGAAAGTAGTAGTAGTAGTAATAGTAGTAGTAGTAGTCTTGGCTTTACTAAAATTGTTGTTATGTTTGTCAAAGGGTTAAAATTGTTTAGTTGTAAGAAAATAGCGACCGTATAGTTGTAATAAAGAATAGTTACAAAACACCTCCACTCTTCCCATGTTAAATAATAATTTCGAAATAATAATGTTAATATTTCAGTGCGCAGGTCGAAACCCGCAAAAGAAGCGATTTTTGTTTATTTGTTTACGTTGTTATGGGTTAATGTTTATGCGCGCATGCGCAACCGGATGTCATGGATACATCACTCGTTACAAGGTCATGTGGGTTTTATGATTATATATATATAATATAAAATTATATATATATATATATATATATATATATATATATATATGTATATATATAGTTGTGTCATAACAGAAACATGTCATTACAAGAATTATTTATTATTTAATATTTAATATATATAAAAATAGATTATTTTGTATCATATTGACACAAAGCCTAGGATGTCAGACTGGCTATTTTCTCACTAGTATCTCGTCTTTATTTGAAACTGTTTCATCGAGAATCGAATAAAACTATGTGTTTCATCCGTTATCATTTTCGTACGGTAGTACACTTTACATACATTTTTTTGCTCATAAAAATAAATACCACGGTTCTTTATAATACATAATTATAATACAGTTTAAACAATTGTCATACATAGATTTGTGTTGACTACGACCAGAAAACGTATTTTCCGTTTCCGAGTAGCCATTTATATTGTCGACGCTGTCTGATAAAGGCAAAAGTAATTTGGTGTAATCCAATTAGATCGGTGCTTTTCTGTCCGCTTTCACCCAACTATTTTTGTATTTCCTCGAAGCCGAGTGTCACACCTGACATTTGAGCTATTTTAAGTTCTTGCCATCTCTTTTCCTGTCCGAAATAAACGTTAACTGGTTAGAAAATCATGGAACAATACATGTATTTGAAAAGCGTGAAAGGTTATATGTTAACAGTATTTAATTAGTTTAAATGTTTAGTGTATTTGTTTGTATTATTCTATGTGTCATGCGAAAAATTAACATGTACCACACATGTTACTACCTTAATACAAAAGGTTTATTTCGAAATACTTACACAACAAAATGCTTAATACAAGCAATGTTAACTATATCATATTTTTTCTAAAGCAGTGTTTTTCGCAACTTTCATATATCTATCTACAACAAATATATAATACGACCAGTGGTAAACAACTGTGTTCGATTTAATAGGATAAATGTACAAGAGATTACGTTTTCATCGTGAAAAAATTATTTTGGCTAATGAATTAGAAAGGATTTATAAAAAGAAGAATGATATACGAAACTACCAATAACAAAATGACATTTTACATTCGATCGTTAAACGTTAGTGGAATGAATATGTGATCGACATAGAGAGGACCTACCTCAGAAACGGACGAGAATGTCTCGTAGCAGACTTAAAGAGAGAAAAAGAAAAAAGAGGTCACGATGGCAGCTGTTGTATTTTAAAGC
Organism: Euprymna scolopes; assembly: GCF_053919585.1. Lineage (NCBI taxonomy): Eukaryota > Metazoa > Mollusca > Cephalopoda > Sepiida > Sepiolidae > Euprymna > Euprymna scolopes. Next base: position 41,409,890 of record NC_136501.1, read on the forward strand.
CTCCGCTTATGCGTAGATCTCGAGCAGTCTCGTGTGGTATATGCAAATTGGGTGTGCCCGAAACATTATAAAAGGCGAGTCGCTGGGAGGAGTGGGAGAAGCATTTAAGACAAGCGAATAGAGAACGTCGACGTGTATCTCGTGTTGTGAACAAAGAACTCTACTCGACGCAATTTGAGCTAGCGAACCTCTGCTTAATGTTTTAACCACAAAGTGTGGTTGCTTTGCGTTAGACAAAGACTTCTAATACAGGACAATAGTCTATCATCATCATACCGTACGAATCCGAAAATTTTACTATTGGTATTGGTTTTCGCTATATTTTTCTAGGCAGAATTCTATCTATAATAATATTGAATACTAACAGAAGGGACCACGTAAGAGCTGTCAAGGATGAACAATTGTTAAAATTCAATTAATGTAAGTAATAATAACACCACACATATTACGGAGAATCCTATGTACTTGTCACATTAACCATTTATCAGAAGTTATATTTGAGAATTTTAACCGTAATTGAGTCTTGGTATTATTTGGCATTATTCTGACTGCCGTCCTCGTCTTGTATGGAATTTTCTTTAACATTTTACACATATGTAACCCTTGCAATTCTTTCGATGCGTCTTGTCTAACTCGGATATATTTATGTTAGACATAAAGCTCTGAATAAAATTTCTAAAACGTTTATGTAATTTAAGGTGAAAGGCTTTTGTGGTACTACCGAAAATCCGTAGTAAAAGAGCTAAATGCTACAGAATAATGTGTTCCAAATAACAGTTTTCTGAAAGTGGTAATTTCGTTGCTCAGTAGATGCTATAGGATTACATATAGAACAATTACAAATTGGTGAAACATCTAAAACATCCATAACTGGTGACAGTCGTATATTCTAACACTTTAAGTGTTTTATAAAGTCTACTGTAAGTAAGCATGAAGAACATCATTATTAAAACGTATGTGATACATATAAAAGTCCTCTATAGATTACTATATATTAAAAAGTAATTTATGCATATTTTCAATTCCATAGTTGAATAGCATATACGCATGGTGTATTTCGATAAAAGAGTATATATCGAAAAGCGTCTTCCCCATCGCTAATCATTCCTTCCCAATATCATCAATTCGGTGTTTTAATGTGCGAATACGTTATTCAGTATAACTTGCGTTAAATGCTCATCCTCCTGCCGAACGTTTGCAATGGAAAACATTGGAAAGTCTAAATTAAATAGGAATCCGTTTAACGTTTACTTCGATAGATCGCGTTGTAAATGATGGGATCTACACCATAAAATGTCGTTTAAGCTTGGAATAAATTTTCGGATGAGTTCTACTCGTACAAAGTGCAATAAAATGTTGACGGGTAAGTGATAAATGAATGAGAACACACATTTAATAAACGGGATAATAGAACGTTCACTACAAAAAACACACACACATACACAGAACTGATCACACATAATAAATACATAAAATATCAATATCTTTCTCTCCCTTCACACATATATACACAAACGCACAGAAAACACACGCAATATGTATATATATATATATATATATATATATATATATATATATAGTAATTTATAAAATATATATGGCGAGAATATATATATTACAAATACATAAATTATATATAATATATAAATTACTAACTAGCTCTACCTACGTATTGAGCACTTTTGAAGTAAATACTTAAAGTTTACGCATAAATCTATACTTTCGTATATTAGGTTTATGTGAGTAAATGAAGTAGTTATATATATATATATACATATATATATCGTTATATAACTCAAATGACCTTGTAACGAGTGATGTAACCCACTTTCCGGTTTACGACATCCGGTTGCGCATGCTCGCATAAACATTAACCCATAGCAACGTAAACAAATAAATACAAATCGATTCTTTTGCAGATTTTGACCGGCGCACTGAAATATTAACGTTATTATTTCGAAATTATTATTTAACATGGGAAGAGTGGGGGTGTTTTGCAACTATTCTGTATTACAACTATACTGTTGCTATTTTCTTACAACTAAACTTTAACCCGTTGACAAACATAAGAAAAATTGTAGTAAAGCCAAGACTACTACTACTACTACTACTACTACGACTACTACTGCTACTACTACTACTATTACTACTACTGTCTATCCGTCCTTTTTCCTTCCTTCCTTCCTTCCTTCTTTTTTATTTTGTTTACATTTCTAGATACAAAATAGTTGTGTGAGAACGGTCAATTTGTTAACATATTTACTAACCTCTTTCTATATTAGTTTTATTTAATACATTTATTTCGGTTTCATTTTTTCTTCAGGTTTTACTAATTATTTTTTCTTTTTTAGATTTTAAAGTTCTATAACTTGGTTGATGGATTCCAATATGGGGGTTTCATTCTTATATTTCTCATCGGTAGGTTCATGTGTCTTGTTGTTGCTAAATGACTTTCGTCGGCATTCGATTCGTAGGAAAATCATGTTTAATTTTCGATTTTTTAGCGATTATTCGGAAAAATAGATAACTTTACATGAATATGGAGGATTCTTTTTTTCATGTTTGAGTTATCCGTCCGTGATTTTTCATTTTAATATTCTTTCATAGAAATGTTTTTGTTATGTAATAAAAAACTATTTTCTTTACGTCACAAGTGCCACGCTCATACAATAATTCCATAGCTAATATAGCATACAGGCCCAACGGGTTGCGGGATGTCAAGTATATAATTAAAATTGAGAAAGAAGATACATTACTGTATATAATACACACTTATATAATCGAATAACAATATAAATAAAACCGTATTCTCAGCCAAATACAGTAATCTGGAGCACAAAATATATTATATTAATCACCGTAACCTGGAAAAAACCATATCCTATGGGGCACTGTATTCCGGGATTCTAACATTATATATATATATATATATATATATATATATATATATATATATATATATATATATATATATATATATATTCATTCAAGCAGGTCTAATTGAACACATTAGTTACGCTTTTTTCCGATTTTTCTGGATATCTTTTCTATCCGCTGCGCTGAGCCGTCTTTTTTATGTCAGCTGTAATGTTGAATTAGATACTGCCCAAAAGTTTTTGGCTCAGCCATATTCTAGTCAAGCTCTTCTCATAGGTGCGTCAAATTATCATAACAATAACTAACAAGAAACTAAATAAATAAACTATAACATAAAAATCAAAACTAAAAAATAACATAATTCACTTCTAACCATCCTGCACTCACCTTTATAAGGAATAAACAAAAGTATAAATACTCCGAGCCTGAAAGGAAAAAAAAAGTAGTCATTCAATGAATTTAAAAATTATAACGAGAAATGTTTGAATTTCAAAGCAAAAGCTTTTTTTCCTATGGTAAGACAATGAACACATTTGAAATATTATAACTCGCTACTACTATTCGATAGTACTTATAGAATATTACAGCCATTAATATCTTGTAATGCTTATAATCATACGTTTTATTTAATCTTGATAATATATATATATATATATATATTATCAAAATACTTTTTACAAAGCAAAACCTATCAAGCAAACAAAAGCGCAACACTATCGAGCGAATAAAACAATAATATTACATAAAAAGTAAGGTATAAATGTTATATATAATTTTATATCATCATATCATGGCGTAAAGATGTTTTTTCTTAATTTCACCTGAACTTTTCCTTATTGTTTGGATGATATAAGAAAGTTATATGTAATTTTTATTCTTCATCTTTTATTTAATATATGTATGTGTGTGTGTGTGTGTGTGTTGTAACAGTAGACTCGATATCAAATTTTGCTGTCGTTTGTATATTCACGTAGAAACATACTAGATATGAGGCAAACTCTTGGCGTTAAAAGCAAACGTTACAAGAAATAATGGACGAAGTGGCGTATACGACAAATATGGTTAATTTTATGATCGCTTTTCGAAATCCCCAATTCTAGTATGAGACCTCTTTAAACGATTCTCTTAACTGCAATTATTTTTCGACTCGCTTTCATTTTGTTAATGGTGATCTTTGATCATGTACTTATATCTTCCGTGTTAGCTTCTCTTTAACGTTTTTAACTCCCTCGACGTTTTCCACATAATTTGAGATGCAAATTGTCTCCTTCTTCCGCTCTTTGACTGCATGCGTTGCAACTATGAATTTGTTCTGAAAGCTTTCCTTCTGTATATTTGGAGTTGCTTTTGATGAGTCAATGTCAAAGGCGCTGTTTTTGAATTCAAGGAATCTTTTCCTTACAACCTAGAGAATTGCCGCTTACGTAACATGATTACGTTCTATGCAAATTTTTGTATGGTGCAAAACTTAAAAAAATGATTTCATTTATAACATTATTACTCCCTTAATATCTACAGAGGCTTCCGATTTTATGCTTCTAAATTCTACTTGGTATTACCAGTTTCTACTTGGTATTACCAGTTTCGCTTGCTAATGGAAACTGTTAACCATCAGTTTCTTACATTCCAGAAATAATAGTATTTTTTTTTTAGGTAAATGTGTGAGCGGTGATTTGTGTGGCGGTGAGAACGTACAGTTAGTGAGTACCAGTAAATTGTGAACCACCCAATAAAGTTACTCAATATCGTGAAATAGATTTATGTATGTTCTTTACGGCCCGAGAATATTTTGTTGCGTGTGAAGTGTTCTGTTATTTTAACTGTACTTGTATTTCAATGTATTGGTGTGACTTGTGACGGAACTTTCTAGTTATTGTTTTTCTTTTATGAAATACATTATATGTAATCTCGTCTAATATATCCGAGCCTAAGCGTACACGAATAACATCTTATTTCTTTATTGAGTATATCTTGTGCCTCGATAAATGTTAAATAATATTTGCTCTTTATGTCAGTCCTCCGTATTTTTAGTATATTGAACTTGAGCATATTCCATGCACATGACATGAAACAGCTTTTCCCATTTGCACATGGTTTGATGCCACTGTTTTATTTCTTTGTATCTTGAAAGAATTACATAGCCTATTTATGCCTCAATAACATGGGCATATATATATATTATATTGTTCTGTACATCTAGACGCAGGAAAATTTAAACCATTGTGTACATTTTTCCAAGTGAGATGGAAACAGGTACACATTTTATTTTTTTGCAAACGGCCATCGATATCTGGTCTTTTCTGCTCATTTTCGTTATACATTCCTCATTATTTACAAATTTCTATCGCCTATTTAAAGTTGCCCTCTAAAAACTAATAACACCAGAGAGTATCTTGTACCTATACAAAACCATCATTCGCCCATGAATGGAATATTTTTTTCACATCTGAGCTGGTGCATTTATCACTAGTCTCTCTCACTCACTCTCATGGATAAGGTTCAAAAGATTTTTCAATCTAATAGCTCCCACTTTGTCAACTAAGCTCCAGCCCCTTGTAAATAATGTTGCATCGCTCTGCCTGATCTACAAGTGTTTTAATGAACTGTGCTATGATGAACTCGTTGCACTTGTACCCTTTCGACGTACATAACATCGACAACCCCACTAAGCAATAAAATCAGACCCCGTCACTGTTGAGGTCCCCAAATGCCAGAAAATGTTCTATTCTAATACTTTCCTCCACCAGCTAGACTTTGGAAGTCCTTTCCTGCTACCTATCTATACTGATATACAGAAGTTTAACTCAAACACCGACATCTTGTCAATCTTTCCAAGGTATTGTCCCAAATAAAATCCCCTTACACCCAAGTGACGATGTGCCTTGTCGGGATAAACGTGATGATAATAATAATATTATCAGTACTACCATTACTAATACTTTTATTATAAGTGTCATTATTATTGCTAATATGTATGCGTTTTTATTGTTTTGTTACTAATATACATGCTTCTATTATTTTTATTTTTAAGCGAATGCTAGGGGAAAGCAGACACTCTGTTTCTTATGCCTTATTTTGTACTTTCACGTGTTAAGAAGTATCCTGTCGTAAAAAAAATATAATAGTTATATTTGTGGAAATATGCGAAGTTGGATACTTTAATCGAATCTTGATGACCAGTCGGTAATTTCGCCTAACACTTACATCAATATCATAGATGTATTATTTATTTTCATTTCCTTACTGTGGATTCTAATATTGATATTGTTATGTAGTTTTTATAGTTTTTGTATATAGTTCGTACACTGTTCTAATAATAATAATAATAATAATAATAATAATAATAATAATTATTATTATTATTATTATTATTATATGTGTGTGTTATTATATTATTACCCGATTATTAATGTACTAATATTATTCTTTACAAAACAGCTATTCTTATTTTTTTTAAATAATCGCCGTTTAAGTATTTTGTTTATTAACACTAATATATTTGCCCTTGCATGTTTTAATATAACATGAAATGTTATCGCACAAGTAAACATATTTTATAATTATAATGCACGTTTTCAAAACCATTTAAAAATAACAGAAAAACTTAAGCATTTGCCAGATTGTTTCATGCAAACATCAATTCAAGTATTACTTACTTGTGTAAGTAATATTGTATCAAATATTACTTACTTGTGTACAGTATTTTAATTTATTTTCTAACCGTGTTAATGCTTTTATGTATTACTTTAAAAAGCTGCTGAAACAGTATATGATTTAAACAATACTTTATTTTAAGTATGTTCTAAGCAGTGGGTTACGGGATGTGAAGTCAGTCCCGGAAATTACTCAAACCGTTTACGATTTAAGCATTACTTTATTTCATTTGTATTTTTAACAGTGGGGTGAGGGATATCAAATCAGTCCCGAAAATGGGTGAAATTATTTACGCATTACACATTACTTTATTTAATGTATATTGTTAACATTGGGGTTATATATATTATATGAAGTCGGTTCTAGAAATGGATGCATCCATTTACGTTTTGGACATTACTTTATTTAATATATATTTATTATATATATAACAGTAGGATAGGAGATAAGAAGTCGATCCCGGAATTGTCTGAAAAAGTTTTATTTATTTATTAATTTATTTCATGTATATTTTCAACAGTAGGTTGGGGATTATTAGTCAGTTCCAGAAATTGCTGAAACAGTTTACTATTTAGACATTACATTATTTCATGTATATTTTTAGCAGTGGGTTTGGGATATAAAGTCGCCCCCGGAAATGGCTGAAACAGTTTACGATTAAAACATTACTTTATTTAATGTATATTTTCAACAGTGGGGTGGCGGATATGAAGCCAGTATACATTACTTTATTTCATGTACACTTTCAACAGTGGGTTGGGGATTATAAGCCAGTTCAAGAAATGGCTGAAACAGTTTACTATTTAGACATGACATTATTCCATGTATATTTATAGCAGTGGGTTTTGGATATAAAGTCGGTTCCGGAAATGGCTGAAACAGTTTACAATTAAAACATTACTTTATTTAATGTACATTTTGAACATTGGGGGGGATCTGAATCAGTCCCGAGATTGAATGAGATGTGCAAATATATACTATCAGAAAGCGTCACCCAGTATTGAATGAGATAGGTGGAAAACATATAGTAGCAAAATACCCAGTATCGCCCGGGATCGAAAGATAGGTGAATGATATATATTAGCAGATTATGCGGCGTCACCCGGGATTGGATAAGATAGGTGACATATATATACTATGAGAATACCCAGAATTGATTGATTTGTTTGTAATGAAACAACCAATCCACGCAATATATCAAAGTTATTATTTAAGTAAGGGGAAGCGATATAGTGGGTTAAAGTTGTGAAAATTGTTGTCGAAATTAGTAACATATCCAAGAATTATAAAAAAATATGAAATGTGAGTTACTTGATTGGTGTGTTTTTAATGATATAATAAGCCAAGAAAATATATCAAATATATTATATAAGTAGGAAGGAGAGGCATAATGTGGAGTTTTAATTATATAAATTATTGTGGAAATTAGTAACATATCCATGATTATGAACAAAGATTAAATGTGAGTTAATCGATTTTGCGTTTATAATAAAATAATCAGCCCAGGAAATATATCAAAGTAATTATGTTAGTAAGAGCGGGCGATACGGATGTTTTAAATTATGAAAAATAATTCTCGAAATTAGTAACATATCCAAGAATTATGAAAAATGTAATATGTTATTTAATGCATTAGTGTGTTTGCAATGAAATAATCAGATCAGACAATACGTCAAAGTTATTATTTTAGTAAGGTGTGCGATATGGTGAGTTTAAATGATGAAAAATTGTCAAACTTATTACCATATCCAAGAATTATTAAAAATGATGAAATGTGAGTTAATTGATAGTTGTGTTTTTTATAAAATAATCAGCCAAATACAATATTGCAAATTTAATATTTTAGTAAAGGGAAGGGGGATAATGTGGGGTGAAATTATGGAAATTTATTGTCTAACATAGTAACATATTAAATAATTATGAAAAATGATAAAATCTGAGTTAATTGGCCGATGTGTTTGTAATGAAATAATCAGCCCATGAAATATATCAAAGTTATTATTTTAGTAAGGGGGCGATACAGTTTTAATAAAACATGTAGAATAATATGATTGTGCCTTCATTCATGCTGGACAGAACGCTCACAGCATGCCCAGCAACAATATATTAAATATGAAAAGTGCTGCTGTGGAATTTCCACAGATCCCGCTAGTTATTATTATTATCATTATTATTATTATTATTATTATTATTATTATTATTATTATTATTATTATTACATTGAATTGGAACATCCCATCTACAAAATAGCACGGCAATAAAGCAGTAACCGCCTACAGCGCCAGCGCGCGTAAGTGCTCGCCTCTTCCATTAAGTGACAATTATCCCCTGAAAAGAGCAATGACAGTGTCTGTTACTCCAATATATATTGCCATTTATACTAATAGTTCCATTTTAGATCTAATACTAAAATTGTACATGAAGTACATTTTATTCTCTGTGTCTAATGAATATATTTCCCTCACTCAAAAATGTGGAATTTGAGAAATAATGTTCGATCAATTTGTAATATTTTTAATTGACCATGTAAATATGTAATACGTAATGATTCATGTTGAGGTTCTTTATGTTAGTTTCAACTGAATTTAGTAGAACAAAGAATCTTCCTTGGTTTTGCATAGGCAGTTAGTACTGGAAAAGGGTATACTATTTCTCGTATGGCTCAGGGTCATTAGAATGGGCACATATTTGGACGTACAATATATTATTTCGAATACTTTGTCCGGGTTTATATGGAAGGTGAGGTGTACGTATTTAAGGTTGTCCTGAAAACCTTAGAAAAATATCAAGGATAGAGAGTATTCAGGCCTTGCTCACGGTATCCCTCTCTATTAGATATTCATACTGTTTGGTCACTGTGAATTCAACTTTCTACAGGGGGTATTTTGTCTCTCTCCAGTAAGTATTCCAAATATTATATATATATATATACATTTTTATTTTGGAAATATTGTTAATTGTAACAGATCAGCCATATGTTACCGAAGGTTGCCGAACTAAACAACGGGCACAAACGAACGCACCAGGTTTATCGTGTGCAAATAAACTTTTCGTTGGTAACATAGGATGGAAATAATATCTGAGAAGTTGGTGAGAGGAAAATTTCTACGAAAACATAAAACGATAGAATTGTCATCCTATTAAAGAAACGGATGTAATGAAGAGAGCCTAAATCAAATAATCAAGCTATATAAAAGAAGAATGTAAGTAGCTGGATTTAAGTAAAATGTTGTATTATATATATATATATATATATATATATATATAGTATGTTCGTGTGGTTGTAGATTCTAACTTATCCAACCGTAAAATCAAGGCAAAAGTATTGTTTAATTTAAGTGCAATCCAAATTTTAAAAGAAATGGACCACAGTTTACTTTGCTATACCAAGCTGTATTAGTACTTACAAAATGTTTTCTCTTTTCTTGCTATTGCATTATCATCTAGATTCTAGACACATACGCAACACTTCTTGAATTTTGCTCAAATGCACGTTCCGATTTCATATTTCACGCTATGATCGTGTTTGATCATATGAGATTGGTCATAGTTAAGATCAAGCTCCTCATACCAAATGAATTCTTGAATAATTCTACTATGCACTTCAATATATGTCTACTAAATCACATAGACGAATTGAATGAGTGTATTACATATAATCACACAAAATCACAGTGATATTACCAATTCTGCAAATGAGTTTAAGGATATGGCTTATTTCAGACAATACCCGTTTCGCAAAATGAATCTGCCCCATTAGCTTACTCTGAATATAACAGAGCACGGAAGCGCGTATTTATATCCCGAGCTGTGTGCGAGAAAACGGTTATAAAAAGGGCGTATGGGCAGACTGCCGATCACGTTCAGCGTGTTACAGAGCAGGTTAGAGACCACGTTCGAAACGAGGTTCAAGATGGCAAATGGTCAGAGGAAAGGAGAACGATCACGGTTTATTCTGAAAGTACCCGGAAATAAAGGTTACAAATAAAAAGAGCGCGTTATTACATGTCCTATATGCCTTACGACGCATTCCACTAGCGCACATTGCATCTAAGTGTGTAATGTAAGATTAATATGTGTATTTTTATTTGTATCCGACATAGAAAAAAAACTCATGGTAGGAATTTACTTTTATATGTATGCTTCGATTTAACATAGCATTTCATTTGTAAATCCAATTAAAATAATTATTTTTGTACCAATTTTCCGTCGACTGACTTCATGAAATTGCTACTACAATTGCATTTTACTATTTCATTAGCATAATAACAATGGTACACTTTTAATTTTTATTCGTTCATAATTCGGACGTAATTACGTATAATGCCTCATCGTGTTATATTATATATATATATATATACATATATATACGTATAGAAATATACATATATATATGCATATATACATCACAAAGCTTTTAACATCATTCTGTATTACGCCCATATTTCTGAATTACGAGGAACAGCAACGTGGATGATCACGTGCATATAATCTAAGCTCGATAAAATAATGAATTGTTGTAAGGTTAATTCTATGCCTTTTATCAATGTTATATGTATGAGTTATGTGAATAGCTGAACACGATTTGCAACAATGCACGCTTTCTTCGGAAAAAAACTCCTCGCTAGTCAACGTGAATCAGTGCTACGTATTTACACTGTGTGACTTATATAGTACAATCTGTGTTTAATTGCGTTATTTGCCTGAAATTAAATAAACAGTATCGGTTTATAACACTTAGATGTTTAATTACAGTAAAAGTGCACTATAAACAATAACATCAGTTAAGTAATTAAACGTAGGATAACAATAACTTTTCTATAAACAAATCATTAAATTTGCTATGGCGAGAAATCTGTTTGCATTAATTACATTTTCCTCCTATTCTCCCTGGAATTGTGCTTAGCTTCTCAATTAAATTTACTAAACCATCGGGTTAAAAAATTATATATTTGAAAAGGTATGACATGATATGTTTCATGCATACCGCACAACAGTAATATTCTCTGTAACATCGGAAAATATGCGCATATTACATATTCCCTAATTCGTAATAAGTGTAGTTTTAAGGTGAGTAAGTCCATGTTTTCCCAAACAATGTATTGTAAAAATGACAGAAGACGATTTAACTACCATGCTCACCGTCTTACGATACAGACACACTATCTTACAAAAAATTAACAGAATAAAATGAATACACTATTTAATGAAACACTCGAAGATTGCAAAGGTAAACTTAGTTGTACTTTTACAGATTTATAATCGTTTATTCTGACAGATTTTCCTGTAAACTTTGAGATTGATAATATGGAAAATTTCGAAAACATCATTAATCAAAAACACTTCTCGTTATTTAACCATATATATATACATATATATATATATATATATATATATATATATATATATATATATATATGTTATAATGGAATAATTCCAGGAGGAAATCCGGGTATGAGAGCTCAATGTGGTAAACAGAGCAATAACATAAAAAATATAACACGGAAATTACATAATTGTCGATGCAATAATTTATTTCAAACTTATAGTATTTTCAAGCATCTAAATCAAACAATTTCTCTATTTCAGTATCAAAAATGTAATTGTCTAGTTTAGATGCTTGAAAATACCATAAGGTTGAAATAAATTATTGCATCGACAATTATGTAATTTCCGTGTTATATATATATATATATATATATATATATATATATATATATATATAGGGTGTACGTAAATTACTATACAGTCTTATTTTTTATTGTATTATATTTGTATTAATAGTTAAAGTGTTGAAGATATTCGACAATTTGTTATTGATGCATTTGTCAACCTTGATCGTTACTTGTGCACCAAGGTTTGTCAGAGTGTGGTGTGACGTTGTCGAGAATGCATTGGAGCTGAAGGCCTCCAATTTGAATATTCGTCATAGAAATTGTTTGCCTTGATTGTTACAGTCTTTTCGGATGTAACACGTGTATTTTCTGAGATTTTTATGAACATAAAGGTGTTATTTATTTTTATTTTTCTTGTTACAAATAAATATTTTAATACAATATCTTACTGTACTGTTAATATATTACAGGGTGTCTGTATAGAATCTTGTAAGACTGTATAGTAACTTTGCGGACACCCTGTATATATATATATATATATATATATATATATATATATATATATATATATGTGTGTGTATATATATGATGGACTCTCCCGTCGATTTCGACGTATGAAATTCGGACAACCCATATTTCTAAAACTCATTTATGTTTTTGCCTCTGATGACTTTTTAGTCCAGCAAGGGGCTTGCAAACAAGGCCACAAACAGAACATGAATGTGCATTTAACGTTGCAGATATTGGTGCGGTTGCTAGTCGTTTTGCTCTTTCTCTGTTTTCTTTCAGTTGCCTTAAGCTTTCAGATTGAAACCTTTGGATACCTTCAAAACCCCTTGATCTCCATCCTTTTCGGTCATTCACCTCATCTTCAAGACTCCTGTATGGTATGTTCACTGCAGACAAGTTACGCTTCAACTTGTCCTTGTACCTAAGCCAAGGACGTCCGAAACTTTTTTTACCACCCTCAAATTGACTGTACATCGCAATTTTGGGAATTCTATCATCGGGCACCCTCAATACATGACCAATCCACCGCAATTGCAATTGAATAAGGAATGGTTCAATGCCAGATATTTTGCATTTTGAGATTAATTCGGCATTTGATACCTTGTCGCGGAGGCTAAGACCACATATGGAGCGTAGACAGCTTTTGTGGAAAACGTCCTGCTGATTAATGTGATGTCTGTATGGGGTCCATGACTCAGATCCATAAAGAAGAATGGAAAGAACAACAGCACGGTAGACAAGGATTTTTGTGTTTAGTCGAATACCCCTTTCGTTCCACAAGCGATGGGGAAGATTTCCAAAAATAGAAGTGACCTTAGCAATCCTGTTTACAATTTCATCATCAAGAGAACAACCCTGGTTCACCTTGCTACCAAGGTAAGGAAAGGACTTCACATAATTGATATCATGACCGTCGACTTTCAGCTTGCGCGCAGGAAATCTATACACTGGTGGTTTTTGCTTTACGCCTTCAACTTGTTTTGGAGTAGGGTGTAGCTGGTGCACTACCTCAGTCTTTCTTATGCTAATTGACAGGCCAAAGGCCTTGCACGCGGCTGAAAATCGATCAAGAAGAACCTGGGCTTCTTCAAAGGATGTGGCTACCAGTGCGGCATCGTAAGCGAAGAACAAGTCGCGAATAATTTTGGTGCTAAGAAGAGTCTTGGCTTTAAACCGTTGATGGTTAAATAAGCCACCGGATGACCGAAATTGAAACTTGACACCAGTGTCCAAATCATCAAATGCATGTTTCAACATTAGTTAAAAGAATAGCGCAAAGAGGACTGGCGCAATTACACATCCATGTTTGGTCCCATTCGTAACATCAAATGGATCAGACATCATACCATCTGAGACAACATTGGCCTTCATCCCTTCGTTAAAGGAAATGATCACGTTCAGCATGTTTTCAGGAATACGAAACCTTCTTAAAACTTGCCAAAGATCATCGCGATTCACAGTGTCGAAGGCCTTCGTCAGGTCAATAAACACCATATACAATTCCTGATTTTTCTCACCGACCTTTTCTGACACCTGACGTAAGGAAAATATCATGTCAATGGTGCCGCTATCCGACCGAAACCCACACTGGGACTCCAGATACACCTTATCAACGAGACGATTTATGATTCGGGTTAGAATGAGCCTAGCCAGAATCTTTCCTGCAATTGAAAGCAGAGATATCCGCCGATGGTTGTCACAGACATTCTTGACTCCCTTATTTTTGTAGAGATGCTTGATGCAGGCATCTTTGTAGTCCTGTGGAACTCGGCCTGCTCCTCATATCTTTACAAAGAGAGCGTGGAGCTTTTTTTACCAGCACATACCACCATGCTTGTACACTTCAGGCGGAATTGGATCCTTTGGTGATGGGGACTTGCCAGAAGCAATTTGTTTGATGGATTCCCAGACATCATGATAAGCAGGTTCCACTGACAATTCTGGAACATCTGGATTCTGAGGAATAGAGGACAGGACATTGCTGTCAATGGCAGATGAGGTGTTTAAGACAGTTTCAAAGTGCTCCTTCAAACGATTGAGAATATCTGATTTATTAATCAGCAATGCACCTCCATCGGCTGTGCTTAATTGGGAAGCACCACTTTTCTGAAGACCAAATACCTCTTTTAGACCATCATAGACAGTTTTCGTGTTCTTGCTGTCAGCAGCTCCCTGCAGTGCAATTGCCTTATTGTACCACCATTGTTCTTTCATAGCTCGGAGAGCTCGTTTTACCTCACCTTTACACTTTTTGTAGGCCGTGGGCTTCACTGTTGAGTTTTTGTCCTCAATCCAACATTTGTGAGATGAGTGCATTTGGTTAATCAGTGCTGTAACTTCATCGTCACTTTCGTCAAACCAATCCTGGTGTTTTTTTTTCAGTATTCCAAGGACTTCTCCTGCTACAGCTTGAGTTGCTTCTCGCAATGCTTTCCAAGAAGATTCAACATCATCAGTTACATCAAAACCTCAAGGTTTTCATCAAGCTTATTGGAGAGCTCAGTTCTCTTTTCCCTGGATTTAAGAGGCCGCACAGCAATGCGTTTGGGGACTGTTGATCTTGTAACTTTGTGCCTTCGCACATACAACGACAGTTTACTTCTGAGAAGGGCGTGATCCGAAAGATAGCAAGAAGTGTGGAAAGAGCGAGTGATTTTAAAGTCACTCATGTGCTTCCGCTTTGTTATAACGAAGACAATAATATGCTAGTCCTTTGAACGAGAATGCATCAATGTCGTCTTCCCATGCACAGGTTGTTGGAATATGGTATTGGTAATACAGAGGTCAAACTCCCTACAGATTGTAAGAAGTCGTACACCATTTGCATGTACCTTGCCTATGCCATGCTTACAAAGTACAGCGGTCCACGACAGATGGTCACTACCAACACGAGCATTGAAATCGCCAGCAAGAACGAGTTTATCATGGTGTCGAACTCTGGAGAGGACATCACGGAGGGTATCGTAGAAATCATCCTTCTCTTGATCTGATCTGGCTTACCTTGGGGCGTAGCAACTAACTAGCGTCACCCTTGTGTTTCCTTCTAACTCTAGGGAAAGTGTTTCCACACGATCAGATATGCCTTTGGGCAAAGACGATAAGGACTTTGCCATCTTGGACTTAATGGCAAAACCAACGCCTGATTGGCGGGGTTCATTTTCTGCCTTTCCGGACCAAAAGAATCATATAAACCCTTTTCCTCTCGGAGGTGAGAATTGCCAAGCAAGCGAGTTTCACATAAGACGGCAATATCAACATCATACCTCTGTAACTCAAGAGAAACTAGGGCTGTCTTGCGCTCGGGTGCAGCATCATTATCCTGGAGGGTACGGACATTCCAACACCTTATTGAGAGATTCTTTGTTGAGGTTTTTTGTCGTATTCTATTGTTTTGACTGCGCAACTGGATAACCAGACAGCTGCAGCGGGCTGCCGAGTTAAGTGGTGAGCAAGCAATTTTTAGGGCTCCTTTTATCGCCCCTCCCCGCCACAGGGAAAGCAGTTCTATCCCTAAATAGGGCTGCTTTGTTCCTGATGGAGGAGACAAACAGCACAATTGCTCACAGGTGTGTGCTAGAACGGCCATCTACCATCAGCCGCCACTGTGCAGAGATCCGACTGAGGACTTCCAGTAATATCCTTTACCTGTCCCCGTCGCTTTCACTCCGTCGCCAGTGGACATTGCAGGACAGTGTGAGGCTTTCATAATGAAATTACGATAAGCTTTCAGAAACCCACACAAATGACTTGATTTAAGTGGTGAAGGCTCCTGTAGGATCATCCACACTGTTTGGAACTGCTGATTAACTCACGCGGTGCAAACCAATTGCCACAGAACAAGCAGACAAAAGCCCTCAGGTTTGATGTAAGAGTTTTCTTCTCTTAGTGGTATAACCGCGCCCCCAGACACCAACCTGGTAATTTCCTTGTACGGGCGCAAATATATATATATATATATATATATATATATATATATATATATATATATATATATACATATATATATAAGTATACATACACACAAAGACACATGATGCTAGTTGGCCGTTGACCCCAAAAAGGGGTTCATTCGCCCTTTGAAAGGTCTTGATTTTAATCCTTCAGGGAGACTAGCCGCCCTCCTCACTAAACAACCAGTTTAGTCGCCGATGACCCGACCATGAGGCAGGTAGTACTGGGTTACATGGTACCAGTAGCATATGACATGCCCTGACATAATATATATATATACACACACACATATATATATATATATATATATATATATATATATATATATATATATATATAAATTGAATAAAATCACAACCTACATGAATAGAAATTCACTTTTTTTATCGTTAAGCTCTTACAGCTGTTTCGTGAAAGGATGGACAATTACCTCTCGTCCATAGAACTGTAAATCTTCCATCCATTATAGACAATTATATTCTAAACTTGCAACAGAAAGGAATCGTTGATAAAATAATATATATATATATATATATATATATATATATATATATATATATATATATATATATATATATGCTGGGAGAGTGATTTATTCAGAGAAATAACAAAACAAATAAAAAGACACATAATACTGTAACGAAGCCACGGTGACGTTAATAAGCTGCTGCAACTCTCATATGCAAATGACCAAAGCGCTGACGCGAGTTGGCGGGAAAACGAAGAAAGAGAAAAGAAAAAAAAACATAGATTTGGAACCACGTTAGCGGCGACAACGACGTGCGACACGTGCCGACGAGAGAGATTTGACAAAACCGCCTAACATCGATTGAACTTAAAGAGGCGTGCCGAGGCTGTGTGAACATGTTTAACACTGCAAAGTTAAAATAAAAAAAAACATCAGATGAGTCGAATTTCTTTTTATTCTTTGTGTTTTATTCGTTCAACTGCTTCTGCATACAACCATTTTTAAGTAGTAGCGAAAATGTTATGACCACGTTGCAATACTTATAAAAAGCGCTTCACTCGGTTTAGATTTATTGCTTGAACAATGTGCTATTGACTCAGTTCGAATTTTTAAATTTTACAACAATGATCTCACTCCTTCCCTAATACTGGGCATAAGATTGTTAAAGTTTATAAATTTACCCACATAACTTCACATAAAATGTAATATTTTTGACATAAATAACGATTTCATTGAATTATCACAATAACAATCTATTTCCTGGAAAATTCAAACATTTATTAATTACGATCTGGCTGTCTGGCCTTGCCCAGTCGTACAATTTGCATGAACATGATATTTTAATTTATGCGGATTGCATATATATAATTATAGAATCAATCCTATATTGATTATTATATACTAGCGACGGATATCCGGCGTTGCCCGGGTGTTTAGAAGTGTGTGTGCTCAGAGGGTGGGTAATCAAAACATACGAATAAGCGAAGTAAATCTTTTAAATATAAAATATTAAAATGTTAAAACTAAACAAAATCGAAAAAACACTAAAAAAATAACGTAATGCAAACGAACGATGTTAAATGTAAAACTCGGAAAAACAAATAAAAAGAAAACGCAAATGTGATGGAAAAAGAAAACAGACAAACGAACGTTAAAACTTCTTTAAAAAATCTGAAAAATAAAAACAAAAAAAGCACGTGAAATATGGCTTACATAACCCTGATAATGAGGCCACCCTCTAAGCAACTGAGCTAAGACGACGTAGACGAAATTGGTTCGTTTTTTTTAATATTTAAACTAAATCATGTTCCGAGGTCATTTGCGCATGCATAGAAGTGAACTTGTCATGAGAGGGCGGTTTTTACTGACCCCTCCCTGTAGAAAACTGATGATTTTCGGGTCAAGAAATTAATGTTTTTGGCCAATTTCTCGATATTTGTCGGGCGAAGGATGAAGGTTGAAAATTTAATCAATCTCGCGAAAATCCGTGATCCGTATCGAAAGATTTTGCGAGACATACAGACACACATGCATACAAACATACACCCATTTTCGCTTATATATATATATCTATATATATAGATTACGAGGAATACTTTCCCCGGTAAATTGTTCACAAAATAAAAGTAAATAATAATAATAATAATAATAATAATAATAATAATAATAATATGATTCAACAAATTTCACCTGTGTTCATTTACAATATTACGTCAGCTGATATTCGGACTTTATGAATGCCCTAGAAAATTAGCTTCTAATTAATGGAATCATTCGATTAGTTCTCTAATCCTCTATCACTTAGCTATATCACCTGACTATAAGACAATATGTTTACAAGAAATGATTTGCTTAAATGTTATGATCTCTATTGTCGGTGTAACGAAAAATATTCTGCTGAAAAAAATTATTTATTAATAAAACATACAAAAGCTATTTATAAAATCGATTTTCGATACTTTTCTGGTTATTTTCTGCACAAAATATGTATAAGAACACAAGAACACATATACATTAGCTTTGCGTAAAATACAAAAAAAAAATAGCTCAAGTGTTTCGGAGCATATGAAAACATCTTGAGAGAGAATTAATGCAAATTCAAACGGAATTAAACGAGCAAATTTCTACAACATATATTATATAATTAGTAAACTGATATTAAAAATAACATATAATAATGTTTGGTACAGGTGAAATTATTTGCGCCACATAAAATAATATCTGATATAATTAATATCTACACTCAACCAATAAAAAGACACTCATTATGTTTCAATTACGCCTCCAACATTCGAATGTTACAATTCAAATGTTGGAGGCGTAATTTAAACATAATATGTATGTATATATATATATATATATATATATATATATATATATATATATATATATATATATATATAACATAATATATATATATATATAAATTCACAAGAGAGCAACACTGTATAATATTACTTTCAAATCACTAACGGCTATGTGACGGTAAAAATCTCACTCACTCTATTGCAACTCGCTATAATATATTTTCAATTGAAAATACGTTTTTAATTCTAAGATAGAACAAAGATATTCTTTTAACATGATAAACCCAGCAAATATATCTTTGGAAATTCTACTGAATTTTATTTTGTCTAAATGTTTCTTTTCGAGGAAATCTTAAAATAAAATGTAAACGCTTATGAACATATAATGTTTTCCATTATCATATCCGTATATATATATATATATATATATATACATATAAAAATATATATATATATATATATATATATATATAGTAAGTTATAAAATACATGGTTAAGCTTACACATAATTATTGCACCATTTAAAATGTAATGTTTAATTGATTTTAAAAAAGTTTTTAATGATGCAATATTTTAAGTTATAAATTTATTACATTTCTTACTAGAATATCTTGCACTTTTATTTTCCAGTTCTTACAGCTAGCCATGTTTAAGCTTTACTATATTCCTGTTCATGCTCGCACTTTTCTTTTGTAATCCATGAGTTTTCCAGGCTTCCAATAAATTCAATTGTTCTTTGTTTAATTTCAATCTTATGTTTACCTCCCATAAACATAGCATACACAGATATAACAATGTCCGACACTTGACTGTTTTCAATACCCCTCCCCCCAATTATCTCCCTTTTGTTCTTTCATTCTCTCTATTTCACTTCTTACTCGTCTTTTCGCGAGAGCGGTAAATTAACGAGGACGCTATGTGCTTGTTATGGAAACCAGTCATAAAAACATCTCTCACAGCCTTACGATTTTTAAAGGGTTTCGATCACCACTGAATTCATTATAATTTTTGTTTTACTGAACAAAAATTGAAATCTTTTTTTCAGAATATACCTGAGAATGTGATCTATAAACTGTAATAAGTATTTGAAATTTGGTAAAAAAAAAAGAATGAGTGACCGGTGAATCTTAAAAGCAGTTCTAAATGACTAAAACTGCCACTTAACCATTCATTCCACCTCCAACAATACAGATTATCAACGCTATGATCCCAATCTAGCATCAATTGAAATGGATGGCTCTCATCTTGGGGTGGCTTTTTTTTACAAGTTTCTGGGATTGACCGTTACTCCTGATCTGAAATTGAACAGGTACATCAAATCTGTTGTCAAGGTCGCTGGAAAAATGGTGGGATCTTTCTACCACCCCAGTAGATATCTCATTGCTGATGCAATTATATATATATATATATATATATATATATATATATATATATATATATATATATATATATATATATATATATATATATATATATATATATATATGCCAAGTACGTCCAAGGATAAAGTACTGCTGCGATATCTGAGGAGGAGCTGATAAAAATAGCCTATCCTTCCTTAACAGAGTAAAAAATAGACTTCGTAGCGTAGTGGGTGCTACCCTTTTCTCTTCCTCACAATCTCTCTCATAGAAGGCACGCTGCGTGTTTGTCATCGTTTTATTGTTATTTCCATGGGAAGTTCTCCTCTGAACTCCAATCTCTGGTACCCACTTCGCTAATCTTTCACGAAAAACATCCGTCTAGCTGAAACCACTGTCAGTAATTTTCCCCACTCTTTATCTGTGCCTAAATCAAAACGTAGATTCCATGAACCAAGCTACTTTCTTAGAAGTGCACGCCTGTAGAACTCTCTTTCGTCTGCCTGTTTCCCACCTGACTACAACTTGGATGTCTCCAAGTCCGACATAAACAAGTTCCTGTTGAACCGCTCCCTTAAGTAAGGCACATTATCAGATCTCCATTACTAGAGATTAATACGATATTATCCCATTGATTAATGTACACGCAACAACGCTTATGCCCGAATGATTTCTGGGCCTTGATAAGTGGTGACTTCTTTGTATATAAATATATATATATATATATATATATATATATATATATATATATATATATATATATATATATATCTTTTGCTGTGCGTGTTTGTGTTTATCACACACCCTGAGAACACTGAAGCAAATAAGAACGCAAATTATTGAATCCTATTGTTTCAAATCTTCATAAATTGTTTTGTTGATTGCATTTTTATATGAGACAATCCCAGCCTAAAAGGTAATAGCTTAATGTAGTTTATAGAGCAAATGAAATTCATATTTTTCATATATTAGAATCTCATTAAGAAAAAATAGTTTATTTGAACAAAGAACACAATTTAGAGTACATTCCGTAAGGAAAGTACTCTGAATGTATTCTTTGTTCAAAAAACCTTTTTTTGTTTGAAAAATTATACATTTTTAACAAATGAAATTCACATGAAACCACACGAAATATAATTACCGTAGCCAGCACCTTACGCACACCCCTGTTTAAAGTGTCAATCCAACGATGCCTTCACATGTGTCCAGCATCTAGTGCCTGAAGAAGCTATACAACCCATCACTATTATGTCTTCCCTTCCAAATTTTAGAGTTGGAAGCACACAATCATGGTATTAAATTATTCACATTAAAAAATCAATTGTTCCTTCCAACGTTTCAGAAATAGGAGCTGCTAATTTATTTCAAAGTTACATTCCCAAGTCCAAATAATTTTGGTGTAATCATCTGGTGTCCAATTTTCATGAGTTTTTGCAATTCTCAGTGAGTATTTCTTGTTGGTCTGAGACAAGTATGACTTCTTACTTGCTTTGCATCCTTTTAATCTCATTTCTAATAACCTTCTTGTTACTGTTCGAGCTGATATGTTTTAGTTTGCATCCTCGCTAAGTTCAACAACAAGCTAACTTTTCTTCCTATCTGCAAGTAATGTTTTTTTTCAAAGATATTTATTCCCTTACGGTTGTAGAAATTTTATGGCCTTGCCATTTTCTGCTTTGGAATTTTTTGTTTCCTTGCACCTTTTAATTTCACCTTTCTGGTAACTTCTACCTGAGAATATCTTTCACCAGATAAAGTAACAATTTGTGCCATTTTAATCCCTGGGAGTTCCTTCTTTTGAGACATTTTCTATTAAGTATTCTATTATAGCACTGGTAGAAATCAGGTATTACCCGAAAAAGAGGAAACACCATTCGGAATGAAAATGAATAATTATGATTATTTGAAAAAAAAAAGTATGAAATCAGCGAAAACTTATGAAAGAAGGTTTAAAGAAAAAAACTACAATCTACTATTAAATATTTTACATTACAATACGATTCTTAATCTTTATTTATAACGTTGGTACAAAAATAATGTTGTTTTCGTCTTACATATACAGTGCCACGAAAAGTATTGGATACATTACATTTTTCTTCATAACTTTTATTAGGGTTCAAGATTTTACCTAACATTTGGTAAGTATATTCCTATTACTAATCTAAATTATATTTGGAGTAGTAATTACCAACTCAAAGTTTACAAAGTTCATATTTAAGTAAAAATATGAATTAACAAACGCAAAAGTATTGGATACATTAAAAAAAAAAGATTTTTTTCTAAAATAAATTTAAATGACTTTTGCTTAGCGTGTTGTAATAATACTACCGAGTTATCACTGACCAATCAGAAAGTTTTATATAATGTTATAACATTCTTCCAGTTTGGGTTCGATCCTTCAATGTCAACTAGTTTATTTTTAAAAATACCTAAAACTAAAAAGTTGTCAATAGAAATTCGCCAATAAATAATTGATAAGCACAAAGAAGGAAAAGGGTAGAGAATATAAACAAGGGAACTAAAACTACCACTTAGTACAGTTGGAAACGTTATTTAGAAGTTAAAAACCCTGGTGAAGCTGTTGCAAATATTGCCAGATTTAGTCGGCCAAGGAAATTATACGAAAAAAATCTAGATAGGTAAACAGAAGGTACAAAACAACCTTTTCTTACTCATGGTGAAATTCAAATCGCCCTCAGAGAAGCTTGGATTAATGTGAGCAAGGATACCATTAGTAGAGTTCTAAGTCTTGCAGGTTTTGTTTCAAGGTCTCCAGGAAAAGTTCCATTATTGAAGCTTAAGCATGTCACATCACGTTTAAATTATGTTAAAACATATGCGGAACAACCCCAAGAATTTTGGAACAAGATAACCTTGTCAGACGAAACGAAAATCGAAATCTTTCGAAGAAACACAGCAACACATGTATGATGTAAAAATGGCACCGCCTATAACAAAAGGAATGTCATTCCTACGTTAAAGTTTGGCGGTGGTTCGATTATAGTATGGGGGTGTTTTTCATCCAAAGGTACTCGTGAACTATAAATCATCAATGGTAGAATGAATGCACAGGGAGATTTTGGAGAAAAACCTGGAGAAATCTGCTGATTTATTGGGACATAATAGCATTTTCGGGTTTCAGCAGGACAATGATCCCAAGCATACTGCCAAACTAATTGCTTAGAAATAATGGAATTAAAGTTCTTATTTGACTTAATCAGTCTCTAGACCTAAACCCTATTGAAAATTTGTGGAAAATATGGAATATCAATGTTCACAAGAGGACCCCACAAAATATTCAACAACTAGAACAGTTCTTCAAATAAGAATGGCGCAAACTACCTGCATATCTTTGCAAAAAAACACATGTGCGCTACTATAGAAAGTGATTGGAAGCTGTTGAAGGCAATAAATGCTATGCAACCAAATATTAAATCAATGTATCCAATACTTTTGCGTTAGTTGATTTATATTTTTTTCTTTTAAAATAAATTTTAAAACTTAAATTTTGTAATTACTATCATAAATATTAGTTACAATAGTAATAGGAATATACTGACCAAATTTTAGGTAAAATCTTGAACCCTAATTAAAGTTATGAAGAAAAATGCAATGTATCCAATATTTTGCCTCGCACTGTATCCGCTAAAAACGACATTATTTTTGCACCAACATAATACGTAGGTTTACAAAATTATGTTAATTTTTATAGATGCTCTATAGATCTGGCTATGACTATATATATATATATATATATATATATATATATATATATATATATATATATTTAAATAAGGGAGTAGTCACCAACAATGTGTATTTTTTAACATTATTTTATTATTTCGTGTCTTGGTTTTTCATTGAGAATTATGTTTGGATCAGTGTAATAATGTTTTTAAGTCATTGAAATCGTCTACGCGCGTTTCAGACGGTCTGTGATGCGTCCTCGTCAGAAATTATTTTCAAATGTGTAAAAATAACGATTTTCGAAGTTAATTTGAAGTTTTTCCAAAGGGTGGAGGCTTGTAAGTGTTTATTATACTTTGGTATACTGAATTTTTATTGCTTTTTTATTTGGCTTGTCCAGGGAAACGCGCTGTAGTCAGCTATCTCTTTCTGATAATGTTTTTTTAGGGTGGTTAGGGTGTGTGTGTGCGTGTGTGTGCGTGTGTGTGTTTGCTTTTATTGGTTTGGGAATGTGTATATTGTTTTATAGTATTTTGGGGTTATTTTCTTCCTTAGGAAGGCGGCTGTGGTCCGAGGTCGTTACTAATGTGTATGTGTGGGGAGGGGGGACTGGCTCTTCTGAAGTAAGGGTAGGGGTGCTTTCATTCTATTTTGATATTTATTTTTTGGATTCTTGGATTTTAGTATTGTGCTTTTTCGTTTTAGTCTTATATTATGCTTGTTTAGAAAGAGGGATGCATTTAAAACAGGGGATTTTTTAATGTTTCTATTTATTTGTGTCCCCATGTGGGTATGGCCATACCCAGGATCGGTTCCTAGTGTGGGGAAGATTTTGTTGCACAGAGGGGGGCATTTGAAGGGGTGTAGGTATGGGAGGGGGATGATAGAAGGGATGATAGTCGTTTCAGTCATGAGGGGAGTTCTCCTTCCCTTAGGTGTTTGAACAGATATTATACTATGGTTCTAGGTGTCTCCTAGTGTTGTAGGTTTCGAGGTTAAGTAGGGTTGGTATTGTTCAGTGTGTTGTATTAGAGATAGGGGTGTTATGTCTGTATGTGGTTGTATGCGCGCACGTGTGTGTGTTTTAATGTGTCGGTTCTGATTTATGTGTCGGCGTGTATACGTGTATGTGTATGGGTGTGCATGCTAGCGTACCTTGCATTTCATGTTTTTCTGTGATGGTATAAGGTTCTGTTCAGTTCAGGAGTGAATTTTATATAAATATATATATATATATATATATATATGTATATATATTTATTAGTTGTTAAAAATAACTGTCAACCGGTCAGTTGCAATAAAATTGGCACTTAGCAGTCTACTAAACGTATTATATGTGCGTAGGTGAAACTACACATTTATTCGTTATAATTGGTTTATTTCTAACTATTTCTTATTATTCCTCTGACTATAGTTTCAATGATATCGACAAAGACTGGAGCGCTATATGTTTTTGGTTTTCATTCTAGAAGGTGGGAGATGAGTTATACTTTGTGTTACTTTTGAAATCACTACTACATATACAGTACAATACACTACATTGTAATTTATAAAAAGAAAATCTATAAAAATAAATACGGAATCTGCGCAGATTATATTATAATATTAATAGTATTTAAAGTGTGTGTATATAAGTGTCAATGTTTCTATGTCTGAGGGAATATTGAACATATATACTTAACAGATTCTTTACCTACAGAAATAAAAATTAATAGTTTTATTATATCATAATTAGGATCATTTAATTGATTTTTATGTAAATTATAAAATTATTAATTCCATCTACTAACTAACTAATGAATTAATTTTATTTAAACAATTTTCACTACATAAATATATGCAAATAATAGGGGGGAAATAAGTTCAATCCAGCGACGGACACCCTTTCTAACTCAACAATAAACAACAACATATGCAAATAATAAATAAAATATTTATCAATATTCAAATTTTATTTTTAGCTGCAATATTTTAAGTCTAAAAAATTCTTATTTTTTACTTGAGTAGAATATCTTGTTCTTTACTTTTCCGGATTGAATTTCTTGTCCTTTACTTTTCCAGATTTAATAAAATCTTAAGAATATTACTTTTCATGCGCGCATTTTTCCATATAATCCATGCTTTTTGCAGGCATTGCTATTGTATTAATATATAAATTTATAATATTTATTAATGATTGTCAAAAAAATTAGCTCTCAAACACACATTTATGCAATATTTATCATTCAATCACAGTAGTTCCGAGCCAGGGTCTCTACCGAGACTGCGGTTCATGAATTCGTGATTTGTATAGAGCGTAAACTAACAAAAAAGAAGATGGCACTCGGTGTCTTTTTAGATATCGTTGGAGCTTTTGACAACATACCCTTCAGTAGTATGTTCAAGTCGCTACGAGAACTAAATGTGTTACTAGTACTCATCCGATGGATTGAGTATATGGTGAGGCACAGAACAGTTCAAGTAGAACTATTGAGGGCAAGTGTTAAAAAGGAAGTAGTTAAATGAAACCCCCAAAGTGTGATTTTATCACCTTTACTAGGAGTTTAAAAATAGGAATATTTATGCCCAGGCTGATGCTGATGACATCGCAGTGCTGCTTGCGGGTTCAAAAGCATCATTGGTCAGACGCATTACCAAAATGGCATTAAATATTCCTAATAAATGGTCTAATCGAAATGAATTAGAATTCAGTAGCCGTAAAACAGAAATGGTCTTGTGTACATATAAAAGGAATTGCCAACTTGGTGACCGTTTTCTGAGTGGACAGAAATTGAAACTTTCGCAGGAGGCAAGGCTGTTAGGGGTAATCCTGGACAGTAAGCTAACCAGGAAAAGCCACATAGAAAAGATTTCCTCCAAGGTGACTGCAGTCCTTATGCAATGCAAACAAATTGTGGGGAAAACCTGGGCAGTTAACCCGCATGTAATGAGATGGATATGCATTGCTATGGTATGTCCCATTTTGTCGTATGCATGTGTTTCCTAGATCCGCGGGACAGAGAAACTGTACTTGAGGAAGAAACTCCGGAAGGTACAAAGACTTGCTTGTTTAATGACTTCTTCAGCATATCCGAGCACACCTACTGGAGCATTGGAGATGTTGTTGAATATCCCTCCGATTAAAGAATTCCTGAAGGCAGAAGCGATACAGGGATCCTATAGAATAGGTCTCATGGGTCTGTGGTGGTCAAGATCTGTTGGGACTACTGGAAAAACAAAGAGTCACGTGGATTTGTGTAATGAGGCTAGGAAGAAACTACCGCTCTTGCATGTGCAGGGTTACCTTATGACTAAAACCAGATCATTTGAAAAACATTTCACATGTATGGTTTATGACAGAACAGGCGCAAGAGATTACGAAAACGAGCTGGAAAGCAACGTAATCAAGTGCTATACTGATGGATCTAAAATGAATGATAGGATTGGTGCGAGTGTTTATGTAGAATACTCAAACCACTTCACCTGTCAAAAATCTTATTATCTTGGTAAACTGAGGACGGTCTTCCAGGCAGAAGTCTTCACCATACAGGTACCATCGGACGCAACACCAAACACCAGTCATGAGCTTGCACCATTGGATGTGGTACTAAACCCCACTCCCGCCTTCACCGAAGAGCAGGATCTCAGACCTAAGTCTAACAAGTCAGCTCTAACATTCGGTAAACATCACGACAAAAACCGAAGAAGAAGGAGAGATAGCGCATGTTTAAGGCTTTTGAATCTGACGTTCTGATCATGGAAGAGGTTCAGCAACAGAAAATAGCTATCCTTTCAGATAGTCATGCAGCTATTAAAGCATTGGAGAATAGTACGGTAAGATCCCAAACCGTACTGTGCTGCATTTAAAATCTAAACCATCTAGGAAAAGAAAACCGCATATCTATTTCATAAGGAGAGTTAAAAAAAATTAGTTATTAAAAAAAAGTTCGGTTTTTTAATTATAAAAAAAACGATACACGGGATTGAACCTAAAATCTTTCCACCAACCCCCGGTATTCTTAGCGTTACGCTAATATGTCATATTGGCAAAATCGCAGTAAAAAATATTTCTATACAAAAAAAAGTTATGCAAAATAAAAAAAGGCGTTAGTCTCTTATGTATGTACTTACTCTCCTGTTTGTGAACCCACATATTTTGTTGTAACTTTCATTCTACTAAACCAATTTTCGGACTTTTTTTCCAAAATGTAGTTAATGAGGTGTTCTATCCAACTATATAACCTGTTTGAAATTTGATTGCGAACGGAATTAGTGGTGGGGGTTTGAATGTGTCTCGAATCATTCAATTTCGGACTTAAGCATATATTCAATCACTACCGTGGTTGAATGATATATATATATATATATGTGTGTGTGTGTGTGTGTGTGTGCGTGTGTGCGTGTGTGTGTACAGTAGCTTCGAAAACTAAGAGACATAATTTTAAAACCTAATATTTGTTAGAAATAACAAGTGAAAAGCTGAAAATTTGACAACTCCTTGTCGTTTTTATCCATAATAACATACTAAAATTTGAATAATTTGCAAAGGACAGCAAACGAATTATAACAATTATTTATTTATTTTCGAATTCAGAACGTCAAACGTAAGAGACAACATTAAGAAAACAATGTAAACAGCAAAAAAAAAACAATAAAAATACACGTACAATCAATATTTAGTAAATAATCCCTCGCTCTAAATGACAGTTGTACATGTTCGACTACAAAAACGAATCAGTAATTGACAATCCTTGATACTAATTTTAGACCATTTTTCTTGAAGCTTCACCGACAAATTCTGCGTGTTAGTGGGATTTCATTCCATAACTTTCACTCCTAAGGTCTTACAAAGATGTTCTATTGGATTTATTCAGGATTTTGCGGTGGCCGATCCATAATTTCGAAATCTTGTTCGCTAAGGTAACTCATTACCGCCTTTGCCTTGTGACATAGGGCATCATCTTTCATAAATGTAGCCCTATCGAAACCAGAATTCAGTTTTCTCAGTGCACTTTGCACTTAATTTTTTACCAATACGTCTCTTTACATTGTTTTTTCTATAATTTCTAAATAAATTAAACTTGCTTTTATCACTGGAAATACTTTTTCATATTGTCATATGTCCAAAATACATAGCTGTTTGCAAACTCTAATCTCTTCTTGTTATTCTTCGAACTAATAAGTGGTTTCTTCCCTGAGGTTCTTGCAGTCGTCTGGAAACTATATGTACTGACATATTTAGACATGAGGTAACATTCATAACCCTTTAACGACATATGTAGCATTATTCGATCGTTTCTTGCCGAAGTTTTGCGGGGTCTTCCGGTTTTAAAATACAACCTTCTTTGCTCGTATGTGTAGGATTTAACAACCTGCTTACAACACTCTTGGGATGTTTCACTTTTTCTGAAATCTCCACAATAGTGTGCTTTTCTTTGAATAGCTTCACAATAGCTTGTCTCACAGAGTAATCAATTCATAAGCGTTTCACCATGGTGCCGGCTAATGCAACGCTTACAAATGAGTAAGTAAGTATATTCTTTAGAAAGAATTAAAAACATTGAGTTTAGCATACGGTTTCTATTGTTTTTCTCGATTTTTGCCCTTACTTTTGAACGTTCCTATTTTGAAAATTAATAAATGATTGTTATAATCCCTTTTCTATCCTTTGCAAATGATTCACATTTTAGTATGTTATTATGGATGATAATGACTACCTGTTGTCAAAATTTCAGCTGTTCACACCTTTTCATTACCATGTAAGCGAGCTGACACTGTCCCAGGCGAAATTAAGTTAATATTTATGTGTAATTCTGCTCATCTGTATAATAGGTACGGAATATGTTTCTCTTTATGATACGTTGTAAACAAGCATCTGCCAATATCTAACATGCGCTGATTGTATCAGCACACATCGCAGTACGGCATCGTATTGTCAATTATACATGTACTAGAGAATATTTACAGTTCATTAAATATTACTCAGTGTTCATCGTGGTTGTTCATAATATTTCTCGTTGCAGTTGTCTTTGAGATTAGAACATGGTATTTCGTCATTCGACACTCTTGCTAAACACTTTGAATAATACGCCGTGGAAATTTTCCACCAGAAAAAGGCTTTTTTTTACAGTTGGAGCCTTCGTAATCATAATTGCCTCCAAGCGTTAGGATTCTTCGCCATTTTTTTATTAAGAATTTTAAAGCACATTCCGTCTTTTGTTTTAAATGAATTCAGAAATAGTTTAGCAGGAACATATATACGTATGCATATTTTTTTTTAGATGGGCGTCACCACTTATCAAGGCCCGAAGGCCACTCAGGGATAAGGGTTATTGCGTGTACAGTAATCAATGAGATAGTGTTGTAGTAATCATTAGAATTGGGGGGGGTTGATAGAGGGTCTTACTTAAGGGGGCTGTTTGTCAGGAGTTGGTTTATGTTGGACTTGAAGACGTCCAAGTTGTAGTCAGGTTGGAAACAGGCAAGCGGCAGAGAGTTCCACTGGCGTGCAGTTCTAAGAAAGAAGCTTTGCTCATGGAATCTATGTTTGGATTTAGGCACAGCTAAAGAGTGGGGAAAATTATTGACAGTAGTTTCTTGTGAAAGATTGGCGAGGGGGGACGAGGGATTGGAGCTCAGATGAGCACCTGCCACGGAAATAACGATAAAACAAAGACAGGCTCGCAACGTCTCTTCTGTGGGAGAGAGGTTGCAGGGAAGAGAAAAGGCCACCCCCCACTAAACCACGAAGTCTAGTTTGTACTCTGTCAAGGCAGGATAGGCTGTTTTTAGCAGCTGCTGCCTAGATGTGGCAGCAGTACTCTATCCTTGGACGTACTTGGCTTTTATACAGATAGAGAATTGCATCAGTAGTGAGATATATTCTGGAGCGGTAGAAGGATATATATATATATATATATATATATATATATATACATATATATATATATGTGTGTGTGTGTGTGTGTGAGTGTGTTGATTCATATTAAAAACCTTGTTTCTAATTTATTTAGTGATATTTTTGTTTACTTGCCTCAACACGAGGACAGAGTTAAACACAAGCTCGATTTTTTTTTTCGGGGAAACAAGCTTCCCAACAAGTGACATTCTGGATAGCAACAAAAATAAAAATGTATCAGTTACGAAGGATTTCTATTCAATTAACTGAGACCAAAAAATGAAGTGAAACATCAGAACAGATACTACACTGAGATCGTTTCCCTTGGGTCAAGAAAAAAAATGGCAACTCCATTGGTCATAGTTCGCTTCCCCACAAATGCAAAATATGACGCGAGGTCATTTATATGTTAAGGAAAACCAGCTTCCCAATAGAAGAGCAAAAGGAACCCTCTGGTAGGGACAAAAAATAATAATTTTCTTAGTTTGGAGGGGTTGACCAAGGACAAATTAACTTCAGTTTAGAATCAGAACCTATACTTCAATGTACTCCTGGCCTTCCTGATATCCCTTCTCTCACAAATATTTAATGTTCCCGTTCCCCTATTTTTTTTATTTTTACAAAGACAATTTTTTTATTGAAAGGATTACAGCAAATATTTATTAAGGGTGAAAGATTAGGCAAAGGAGATGGGAGGGAATTGGGTATCGGGGGTCGTCCACTTTGTCTATTCCCTACACTAGATTCACACACATAAATATCACCTTCACTCGATGGGCCTACACTGTTTACATTGGAATAACGTTTTCGAATGATGTTATTTGATATAAACATGATTCTTTGGAACCATCTTAGTCCCGTCTCATCTTTATTTTGTGGTCCCCTACCTTTTCGACGTTCCCACGCTGGCTCCTAAAAGCACTGATCTGTTTAGCGTCGATGTAGCAGGGAATGCCAAAGATGGAGGTGTTAGTTCTCATTCGGCTCAGGTACTTCTGCTTGAAACGCGAATTCTTCCACCTCATAGTTAATGCTTTATTCTTCATGTTGGTCGTAACTAGCGTTACTATTCTTCTCGCTAGTTGCTCCACAAGACCGGGGTGACTTTAATTATATTGCCGTTGTTAAGCTCTTTGTATGTAGAATGTAGGATCCCGACAAACTACTAAGTCTCATCCCTTTACAGTAGACATCCCTAGGTGCAAGAAAGCGTTTTACTCCAATAGTTTCTTCCCCAGAACTGCGGGTCTTTGGAACTGACTTCCGGGATTCTGCTTTCCCAACTGCACTGACATGCAGGAGTTCAAGTGTAATGTTAACAAACATCTTTTTACTTATCTCCCTTCATAATGACCCTGCTAATTAAGTCCCTGATAGTAGCTCCCTGCTTCAAAGTGGCACTGTGCCTTGTTTGGGGTGAAAATTGAAAAAAAACTCAAAGAACTGAAGGTAATACTCGGGTATCATTTGTGGCTGGGACCCCCGACTTTTATATTCTGCCCCGCTCTCCTTATTTTTTTTACTTAATCTGTGTCTTTAAGCCGTCTGGAATAGGTGTTCTCAACGGCGTCGGTAACAAAGATAACCATTCAGTTGGCGATGCCACCGGGGATTCAGTTTCTTGTACTAATGTTCCACCACCTGCTTTTGTAGTAGACACATTCTTTTTCTAGACTCGGAAGGCCTATCAACTGCCCGAACTGGTACTAGAGAGTTCGATCCGCATCATAGTCCCTATCCGCTGCTATAGTCCCTATTTTGGTGGTGCCTAACTTCCCAGTCAAGGAGTCTACTGATTCCCGGTCGCGGGGTATCTGATCAAGATCGGTGGGCTCAGGTGTGGAAAGTTACGCCGACTTGGCTAGTCTTAATCCTGAAAGCAGGAATTTGTTTTTCCAACAAGCAGAAGGGGTGACGGTTGAAGCCCTTTGACCAGTAGGTGAGCAAATCCACTAATCCATATCACATCTACCAACTAGTCTATCGACACGGCTGAGGACGGCAGTGCAAGGGGGCATAGAGGCTCCACTTAAACCGAAGCATTCTAGTGCTGGAGCATCAGTGAGAATGCTCACAGTTAGCAGTTTTTCTTCCGCTTAGTTTACTCTAGCATCCATATCTACGATATAGACATCAGAGTGAGAGCTACGCATGTTCTGGAGGTCGCACCAATCGGATTTGCGGCTTCTGAAGCGATACTGAGGAACCTAGATGGGGACAGTAATATGCCATCTGGCGAAACTCCTGCAACAGACTTTTCCGACATGGTGTCGGCCCTCGCAATAGACTTTGGGGTACCACTAGGGGCGCTAACCTTCGCAACAGATTTTAAGGGCGCTGGGAACCTCAATGCGGATAATGAGGCGCCAAAGGGCGTGACAACCACCTAAACGGTCTTTGAGGGCATGTGGAAGATCATCGATACGGACTTTGACGCGCCACAACGTGTGGCAATCCCCGCAACAGACTTAAGGGTCGTGACGTAGAACCTCAATATAAACACCGGGTGTGGAATCTACCCCAACGGAACCTGAGGGGAACTCAGCGTACGCATATGACCCAAAGGAGCTATTTTTATTGACAAGAACAAGAAGCTTTTGGTCCATTGAATATGTCAAACTTTCGATTTCATCTTATTAAATGCCTTTCGAAGCAGTCAGAATAGTATTCAAGAGGTCATCCTTGGAGCTGCGCTGTCTTCTTCCGGAGTAAATATTTCGATGGGATTTTAATCTGTAGAAGAGGCTTTCCATCGCATTATTTTCCAATGTCTGGCAAAAACTCTCTCCAAATATTCAGTGGCTATTCTTGTAGAATGAGAGGGTGCATTATCAGGTATGAATACAATCTTTTCCCGGAATGCCAAAATATTCTTGTGTCAGGGTTCTAAGTGTTCCTTAATGAAATCAATGTAGTTTTGGCGGTAATTTTCACTCCATCTGCAACTCTGAATGGTCATACCAGCTCATTGCCAATGCTTACAGTCCAGAACATCACACCACCACCTCCTTGTTGATGTCTGATTCTTTTGGGCCGTGGACCCTCATTATAGTACCATGTTCCCTTCCAGCAATCTGGTCCATTAAGGGTCGATCGACACTCATCGGTGAACAAAAAAGTTTGAAAATTCACCTTCATGTGATCTCTTGCCCACTCCATCATTTTTTTTCTCGTGCAATCGTCCTCAGGATACGTCAACGAGTTGATTTGGCCACATCAGGAACGCCAGCTTTTTCAAATATGTTTGTTAGTTTCAAGTGGGGTAGGCGAACTTCTCTCTTGATCTTGATTATTGTTCGACATGACAGATATGATTTCTTACGAATTTTCCCTTTGTGAGAACGTTTGTTGCTAAGTTGAGGGTTACTACAATATGTTGTAATTCTTTGGCAATTTCTAATGTGGAACTCTTATTATGAAGCCTTGAACAATTTTAGATTTCTCAGCTTGACTTACAGCACCTTTACGTTCCATCTTGCCTATAAAGTTGGCACGTCGAAAACAAAAACAGCAAGTCACCTAAATATCGATTTACATATGATTCTGGCACGGGATGCATATATATATATATATATATATATATATATATATATATATATATATATATATATATATATAATTGAGGACCGTTTTTGATACCCCTATCAAGCCCTCCTAAGCCGATACTCATATAATTTTTTTTGTTTTTTTGTTTTTTCAAATAAATATACAAAAAATCACAGCTTGATATTAGTATCAAAAACGGTCCTCAATTATCAGGTTTTTACCATCGGTACAACTGACTTATCTGATCTAAATTTCCTGTAAATAAAACTTAAATAATACGCTCTTATTTTCGGATTTACTCCTTATATTACACACGTATACATATGTATGTATTTATAAATTGAATTTCTTCGACAATAGATTTACAACAGTTCTCCTTACAACACCATTCCAAAGAGATAATAGGGACTAAAAAACATATCGGGAGGAATATATCTTACCCAACATTAAGCCTTTTTAAGAAAGATCTAAATACAAACCAAACAAAAGAACTCATTTACCAAAATAAATTGTCAGTAATATTGATAATAAAAGAATGTGAACTGTCGAATTCTGTATATGTGTGTGCACGATTCCTAACAGGTATTGTTTATTAAGGTGAATGGGACTTCGATATGTAGATAAATCATCGTTGACGCGAAATGGATTAAATGAGATCGCTGTTATTTTTTTTGTCAGTTATATGTAAGTACATGGTATATTTTACATAATATCTACAACGATTAAGCCCTACCGTGATCAACTCTAAATAAATCTATTCATATAATTATTTTTTTGTTAATTTCCGGTAATATATCTTACGTGGGGCGTGCAATAACTAATGTACCTGACCCACTTCCAGTTGGCTGACCTTGCTAAAATTTTGCATGCACAATGATTTATAACCCCACGGGGTATATAGCAAATTACATGTGTTTGAACTGAGTCAGGTGTGAAATGGAGCCTGTTGAATGTCGAGCAGTGATCCGGTTTTTGTATTTGAAAGGACGCACACCATAGGAGACATTTGATGAAATGAAAGAAACTAATGGTGGTAATGCCCCATCATATGACCTTGTAAAACGAGGGCATCGTGAATTCACACATGGCAGGAAGTCTGTGGAAACAGCTCCCAGACCTGGGCGCCCCCCTTCTGCCATTGATGAGGCATCTCTCCGTAAAGTTGAGACTGCCATTTTGAGAGATCAGCGAATTACTATTCGCCAAAGAGACCAAGATGTCAAGATTAGTACAGGGTCTGTGGGAACTATCATTCATGACCATGTACATATGCATAAGGTGTCTGTCAGATGGATTCCCAGCTTGCACACGCCATTCCAGAAGCGAGAACGCGTCGAGTGCTCGAGGATGAATTTGGAGATGATCAAAGCAGATTAGTCCAAGTTTTTCAAAAGTGATTACACAAGATGAAACCTGGGTCTATCATTATGATGAAGAGACCAAAACCCAGTCAATGCAGTGGAAGCACTTGGACTCACCACATCCAAAGAAGGCAAGGGTACAGCCCTCCGCTGGCAAGGTCATGCTCACAGTTTTCTGGGACCAGGACGGAGTAGTGATGACAGATCCTGGCAAAGGGTACCATAATTACAGAAGCCTATTATGCTTTACTTTTGAGGAAATTAAGGGAAACTATCAAAATCAAGAGACGGGGCAAGATCAGCAAAGGCACCCTCCTCCTGCAGGACAACGCTCTGGTCCACAACTCGCATGTCGCAAGATGAGAAGCACGGGCGTGTGGTTATAAAATCCATCCCCATCCTCACTACTCTCCTGACCTTGCACCCTCTGAATTTTACCTCTTCCAAGCCATGAAGATTTTTTTTTTGAAAGGAAAGCGTTTCCCGGATGATGTAGCATTGATTTCTGAAGTCACGTCGTGGTTGGAGGACTAACCTGGGGTGTTCTACAAAAACGGTGTCCAGAGCTGCATCAACCGACGGGAGAAAGGTATAACTTTGGGTGCTTCCTCTGTAAAGAAAGACTAATAACTGTACCAAGTTTCGTTGCTCTACTGCTATGGGAAGTTGGCCAGGGACATTACTAATTGCACGCCCCTCGTATATATTTAACTGTATCCTATGATATACTTAATTTATTTTACATAAAAATATTCGCCAAGTTTATATTGGAATCCAGAAGATCTGTTATTTTCCATCTTCACCATTCGCTCAGTAATGTACGTAGTATTCTTGACTCATTCCGGCTGTTCCACATTCTTTTCCCCTCTCATTCTTAGACAACATCAATAAAACGGTCTCGAATCTTATAGATCTCGGGCTATCGGCCAAGCTTAAACCTCTCACCGTTTTATTACCGCATTGTGTTCCTCGCGAGGTATATACTCTGGGCTCACACGAACAGCAACATCCCAGCCTTTCACTTATAATGTCCCTCTATATTTGAACGTTTTTTTTTTCCTCTAACAGTGTGTTTCCTGAAAAATCTTCATAAGTTTTGTAATATTGTTAAATTATTTCACCTTTTATGTAAGGAAAGAATGCTTAAATGAACAAGAAACCATGAAATAAAAACGTATTTTGTTTATTTTGTTCGTGATATTTAAGTTGTATTGAACAACATGTTATGTTTGATCTAGTGTAAATGTTTATCTCCATCTTACAGCAGCAAGATTTGACACAAGGTCAGAAATGTTGGATTTCAGAAGCCAGTTCCCATATAGAAAGAGCACACTGGTCTGCAAAGTGTGCCTTTACGGCTCCGCGGAGATTCCGAGATAATGTCGTCTCAGGAAATCAGCAATACACAATCTCATTGTCGAAGGATGAAAAGAGTGGACCTCCCAAACTTCTAAGGACAACATGCACCCTACCCCAGCCAACAGAAAATAGTTGTTTTACTGTCGAGTGAAAACTCCTGTGTGATATTCAGTAATTGTTGTACTCCTCTCTTTATATATTACACGCGTGTAGTTGGATGGTGCAATCGATATAAAACCTCGGCTACTGCGACGGTTTCCTTGCCCCTCAGTTATTAAGTAGTAGATATGTTACCTACTTCAATCTTGTTTATTCAGCATGTCTACGAGAGGGGAATCGTCAAAGTTAGCTTTTTTTTATAATTTCAGAATGGTTACCAAACTTAACGTTTCATTAACACTTATCAAATGCTGATATCGAAAATCGCGGTTGGTACTCGTGGATACATTTGCTTCAACGAAGTAACCACCCACAGACTCGGCTACGAAGACATTTCTGATTCAATGCAGCAAGAGATACACATCACGATTTACGTTAACCGAGAGAAATACAGCTGAAATTAATATTAATATCTAGACGACTAGTATGATCTTATGATATTAACATCACGATATGCGTATGCAAGCTTAAGTTACAGACATTAATTTAAACTTGGAGTGCTCAACAATAATAAACTATTGCACGAGAATGAGACAATATGAACTCAAAGTCTTATTTCGACGTTTAGCCATGATGTTATGAACGTGTTACTCTTATTGTAATCATCAAAAGACTTTACAAAACATAAGTGCGAAACGTTCAGGTGCATTAAAAAAAATTATTAGTCCTTCGTCTTTCAAGTACCCCTCTCATTCCGTCGATACTCTTTCTTCGTGCCGTTACACACACTCCCAAGCAAATATTGCTACGTTATGCTAGCAAACAATAAGAAAACAGAATTGTTTGATAAAATATAGTACGAGGGGCGTGCAATAAGTAATGTACCTGACCAACTTCCCATAGCAGTAGAGCAACGAAACTTGGCACAGTTATTAGTCTTTCTCTACATAAGAACCACCCAGAGTTATGCCTTTCTCCCATCGTTTGATGCAGCTCTGGAGACCGTTTTTGTAGAACACCCCAGGTTGGTCCTCCAACCACGACGTGACTTAAGAATTCAAGGCTGCATCATCCGGGAAACATTTTCCTTTCAAAAACAACTTCATGGCTTGGAAGAGGTGAAAGCCAGAGGGTGCAAGGTCAGGAGAGTAGGGAGGATGGGGAAGGATTTTAAACCACACGCCCGTGCTTCTGATCTCGCAACATGCGAGTTGTGGATCGGAGCATTGTCTTGCAGGAGGCGGGTAGGTTTGCTGATCTTGCCCCGCCTCTTGATGTTGATAACTTCCTTTAATTTCCTTAAAAGT
Organism: Euprymna scolopes; assembly: GCF_053919585.1. Taxonomy (NCBI): domain Eukaryota; kingdom Metazoa; phylum Mollusca; class Cephalopoda; order Sepiida; family Sepiolidae; genus Euprymna; species Euprymna scolopes. The sequence goes on from NC_136501.1 coordinate 41,448,869, forward strand.
AAAGCATAATAGGCCCCTGTAATTGTGATACCCTTTGCCAGAAAATCTGTCATCACTACTCCGTCCTGGTCCCAGAAGACTGTGAGCATGACCTGGCCAGCGGAGGGCTGTACCCTTGCCTTCTTTTGAGGTGGTGAATCCAAGTACTTCCACTGCATAGACTGGGCTTTGGTCTCTGGATCATTGTGATTGACCCAGGTTTCATCTTTGGAAAGATTTTTACTCATCTTCTTGGCACATCTCCAAATTCATCCTCGAGCACTTGACACGTTCTCGCCTCTGGAATGGTGTGAGCAACCCGAGAATCCATCTGGTAGACACCTTATTCATATGCAAATGGTCACAAATTACAGTTTCCACAGACCCTTTACTAATCTTTACATCTTGGGCTATTTGGCGAATAGTAATGCGCCGATCTTCCAAAATGGCAGCCTCAACTGGACGGACAGATGGCTCATCAGTGGCAGAAGGAGGGTCGACCAGGTCTTGGAGCTGTTTCCACAGACTTCTCTGCCATATGTAATTCACGATGCCCTCGTTTTACAAGGTTATATGATGGGGCATTATCACCATAAGTTTCTTTAATTCCATCCAAAGTCTCCTTTAAAATACAAAAACCGGATCACTGCTCGACATTCAACAGGCTCCATTTCACACCTGACTCAGTTCAAACACATGTAAAACAGAAACCACAATTAGATCAGAGCTGTAATTTGACACATACCCCGTAGAGATATAAACCATTGCATATGCAAAATTTCAGCTATGTCAAACAACTGGAAGTTTTTCAGGGCTATTACTTATTGCGCACCCCTTGAATCTTAAATCATTCCAGAAAAATATGTGTTTTTGGTTACAATGCAAAAAAGAAATAGCTTTCCGTCTACAGAACTTACAATCCGTCACTTGTTCCGATCCACTATCGAACTAAAGGTATTCTTCGTATTTGTCTTGGGTTTTAAAATTCAAAATTTCTCTGATTAACTGTCGCCATTTGTTTGGAACAAGATTTTTTAAGTTTTTTCTAAAACGAAAAAATGACTTTCAAAATACACACAGCTGGCCTTAATCGAAGTAAAACTAAATCTTGCTGCTATATTTTCAAATCATCTTAAATAACAGCAACGGGAGACTTGATTCCAAATATTTTCCTCATGTTATATCTTCTCTTCATTTGGAATTAAGGTACGATTATGAATATTTCCGATATTAAATAATCCTTATGCACTGTGATATTTACTTTATGCATGTAAATCAAAGAAGGAATGTATAAAATATGAGAAATATCATATATTTTGAAAAACGAAGAAAACAAATAGTTATCATTTAAATATAAGTAAAAGTGCTGTATCTTTCATCCTACAAAAATCCTATCACAAATGTATCACAATTATATGTTTTTCAGGGTACTAAAATGGGAAATATGAGTTAAAATCCCAGGAAACGAGTAATTTCTAAGATATAAAGAAATTATTTTTTGAAAATTCGGTGATCAATTTTCAATACGTGTTTAGCGTAAAATGAAATCCCAATCGTTGCCGCATTTTTTCGGGAAGGGTCGTCTATTATTCTTTTTAGGGTCGGATTTTAGTTGGTTATCGTGATCTGGTAGACCAACATAAAACTGACCGCAATAAATTTATTTTATCTAAGTAGTGTCCATTGTTATTAGGCCATATTTTAGCTTATTACACGTAAAAAACATATTTTAAAGATATCATAATGCGATATTCGTTTTAAGCATACCGACACCCTATAGAACACAACATTTTTAACGCTGGTATGGTGTTGCTCTACCAAGCCGCAATACATACCACCCCGAAAAAATAATAGACTTTCCCCCAAAAGTTGGCCATAAAATGGGTGATAATTTAACGTTAAATTTCTATAGACAATATATCCTCTACTTTTTGAAAAAATGTACTACTTAAAGGGCAAAGATCACATAGCCCCTACACAAGAAAGTTTATTAGCTTTCCAACGAGCCTTCATTTTTAAATTCTGATGAATAGTCACCGAGATGTCGAACTTATAACATTTTCAAAATAGGTGGTATATCTATATATGGATATATCTGTACTTGTAACAAAATTGAATATTTAAATGGTTATATCTTTGTTTCTATGGAACAAAACTAAATAACATTTTATAGGTTTTTCGTGATTGTGTTACCAATGTGTTAATAATTCCTTATTAATATATCTGAGAATATATTGTTCAAAACTCTCGCGAATATCATTTAATTAAACCGTTGATTTGCATTGCACCTATGTGTGGAATCAATGCTGATTACATATTGCGTCATTCTGGTCAACGGCAAATCCACTGCACGCATGCGCGTCTGGCATAAGTTTCACCCGCCTTAGAATAGCGATCTGCAACGATTCACTCTCGACAATTTTCTCCCGGCAAAATATCATCAATTCCTTTGAAATGCTATTACACCGAACACAATAATTGAATTGACATACCTTGAATAGGAAGCCATCATTATCTCGATTCGTACGCAATTTCATCCGATAAGAATCAATATTAGATTAATGGCGCGAATACCCATTCTTTTATGCGTTATGCAGGTGTGTGAACATATGTGTGTGTGTGTGTGTGTGTGTGTGCGTGAGCGAAAGAGCTAAATTATGTCGATGCAGTCCAATCATTTGGAGTTAAATTAATTCGGAAGGTTTTGTTTCTCTCATTATTTAGAGAGAAATTTAGAAACGACGAATCTCTCATTGGCTGCGGTTTTTTTTTGTTTTGTTTTTTAAGTGAAATAAGATAAAAGAAGAGCGCGTAAAGCACTGTTCAAAACAGTAGTTGTTTAAACAGGATTAGAATATTGGAAATTTTACTCGAAATGTCTATAGAACGTATATAGAGATTTAATATTGTTTATAAAAGTTAGGAGCACGTCATACGATATTAAGGCGTAGGATCCAAGGTCAATTCTGCTTTATTTGTAGATTACGACTTTAGCGCTATCAGACGATTACTTTAGAGCCCGCCAGCCTTAATGGTTTGAGCAGTGTATTGGATTCATGTAAATATATATTGCTGTAAAGCTCTATAGGAAAAATAAATAAAGGACCCAAATAATATTTCATTTATTTATTCCAATTATCTCTATCATTACAATTACCCCTACTAGTAGAATGAAAAGAAAAGTGAAGAAAGAGGAACTATTTACATAACATTTAATAACGTGTCAACATAACATGGCTAGATAAAACACCGATTTAAGATGTTTGTTGCAGCTTCGATGAGCTATTCACTTGCCTTCGGCAGTAAGTCAGCAGAATATATGGCTGGAATTTACTAAATATTATGTCTCGCGATTAATGCAGGACCTGGTCATTTAAAAAAAAAATGTTAACTAAAATAACATAGCTAATTAGCTAATACTTAATCGTTTAATATGATATAGTCAGCAAAGATACCCTTAATAACGAAGAACCAAGTTCCAGATTATTTAACAGTCGCAGTTTGGTCCATATAAAATGCTGATAGATGTTACGGAAAAAAGCATGGTATGAATATGTTTGAAAAACAAATATTTTAAATATTATATTATTCAAATATATTAAGGTCCTGGATATGAACTTAAACTATATCCCGTGGTTAGGCCCCAGCTTGCGGGCATTGGGGAGTGTAGATCCATCCTTTAATTGCCATTGCTATCAGGTCCACTCTGACCTGGAGTTGTAGTACCTGTTAGGGTTCCAACTATGGGTTTAATAGAAATCGACTTGAAAACAACAAATATATTCTATTAAATATGTTTTTCTTCAGAATCTTTGGATTCGGCATTAAATAACATGAAAAAGGTTGATATGTCGTAAAACAAAAACAAGCAAATCAAATATATTAACGCGAGGTGTAAGAGCAAGAAATAATATTTAAATCAGTTTGTGAATATTTAGGTTTGATGTTTCTACAACTTTCGAGAATAACAAAACTTATTTTCAATATAATGTTAGAAGGCAATTAAACTACTTGGCAGTGTTTACTTGAGGATTCATTGAAATCCTAATTATTTTTTTCCACAAGCGAATAAAATAATAGTTTTTCATATATAGCAAAGCTCAGCTCTCTGAAAGTCTCTATTCTAGCGTTGGTAAAAAATAAAATATGGGGCTAGTTGTATTTCTTCACTGATCGAAGACAGATACGTATAGCATAAGAACAGATACTGCACTTTGGATATACATTTTTGTCTATATATATGTAACGCCTCCCTCGAGGAGGTTGTTATAGACTCTTATTTCTCTGGATTCTCGGCACGTGTCGTCTAGACTCCTCGTATGCTCTTACATGAAATCTGGTCTGCTGAAAGCGAATATCGAAGCGGCATACAGGAAGAAAGACAAAGGATTGTAGTCTATCTACAAAAGCTTAATTCTCATAAAATGATGTACAACATGTTTTTACAATTCTCATTCAGATTTTGTAAGTTCTTTTCAAAGTCTCAACTCTCTTCACAGACAGCGACCGACGGATTGATGTGGTGGGGAGGGGTCACGTCTCTTCTCGGACTCAACAAGCAATCTGCGTTGAACCTCCCCCTCACTCTGATCTGAAACTCTCTGCACTCTTCTGACTAATTTTCGCAGGACAGTCGTATATATATAGTAAGGGATGTGGATGGGGTAGTAATTCTCCCCAGCCAATAAGATTTCGCCACGAAATCTCCACGAAATCCAAAGCCCCAGGTCCATGGGTGGGCACCGTTCACACACCTGAAATTCTCTCACCATTTTCAAGGACAGATGTCAATTCTGACATCCGACCCTGCGTTCATTTAAGGGCAGACAAGGTTCTAAGTTAAATTTCCTGTCGTCAACTTTTAGCCGTAAAATTATATTTCTTTGGTTTTCAAACAATATCTATTTTGACATGAAATAAAAAAAGTATATATATCTTCTCTATCTTAAATCCTTGGGTTATCTGGCGTCACCCGGGAATACAAAAGCTACCTCAGCGTAGTTCTACCGCTCCGCAAAGGGGAATTACGTGACATATGTATGCGGCGTAAATACGAGTATATCAAATAAATAACAAACGATATCATTGATTGCACATAAAGCACGAAAAATAATGACACTAAGAAATAAAACAACATAACAAACATACTACATTTCTGAGGCACAACATATTTTATATTTCCGCTTTGTTTTGAATTCTCCAGTTTTTCGCACTCCCTCAAAAATCAAGTAGTGTTATTTGGCAATAACGAAGAGAGTTTTGTCGTAATCAAATTTTTTAAATGCATAATAAACATTTTAGACCTTAGAATATAACTTTATAATGCAGTAGATGTATATACAGCGGGCGTTTACTTTACATATTCGATGAAAACTCATAATTATGATATTATACTTAATTCATATAAAACTAGTTGTAAACAATGCAAATGACGAATCTGTTTACTTTTCTTTCGTATCCGCACTGTACTTATTTCTGCTATACTATGGGAGCATAGTCCAATGTACTGACGTGTATAACAACAATTAATATAGAGACTTTAAGAGATAATTTAAGTATTATTTTCTCTAAAGAGAGAGTGATACATACAATAATTGTACTAAGCGAATGATTGGTAATTTGTTAACAACTGAACTATTCTTGTTCCTACTTAAAGACATTGGAAAAATTGCAAATGCTGGTCAAAAGAAGTTTGTCCCCCTTTACTGTGATTGCAGATTAAGCTCACCAACAAGCAATGTGTCCTTACAAAACAATAATTCACATATTTATGGAGTGTTGTTGCTAAAACTGGGCTGTTCCATCTACGATTAGTCTTTTACTCTTAAGCCGTTTAGAGTCCCCAGGATAATTTATCCCGCACTGTCAGTCAAACTCTAACCTCCGTGCAACCGGTCCAATTTTGAATCAGTGTGCCTGTTTTATAACCAGTATAGCAGAATGTGTTTTCATGAACTCAGCGCAGTAATTCACCTTCAACGTACATGCCCACGACTAACAATTCAGACAGCACAACCCCCCTTCTCTGCTGGGCCTAGATGTTTCACTTTATTCAGGATGTTTCCCTGTTTACTGTTTTTTTTACCTGTACTAAGCTGTACTAATCTGCAAAAGTTTATATGCAGTGTAAACAGACATGCCGCTGCTGATCTCATCACATTCCACTGACAAGACTCCAAATAGCAAATGTTCCAATATGCAAAATACATATTGTCTGTAGTTAAAAAAACTAGAAATATATTTATGTTATAATTAACTAAATAGCAATAAATTATTATCGTATAACGACTACAATACGCAACTATTTGAATATCAGATAAAAAATTTGGGGCGTATCTACTTAGGGTACTATCTGCAAGTATTTGTTGTATGGATTAATTAAAAATTATTAAAAAAACAAACATGATTATAATATGTTTGTAAATTTCGCTTATAGATATTTTTGTAATGTTTGCAAAGTATTTGTAAAAATAAATTTTAATGGCGTGTAGGAAATATTTCTCAATAACTAATAATATTTAGTGGGTTTAAATCCTTTCAATATCTGAAAATCATTTTCTAATCCAATTATTCTCAAGTAATAAAGTCAGTGTATCTATCTCTATTAGGAGTTTTACTCATTTTCCGAAATTATTATTTTAATATATAGCAGTGCTTTCTTAATAAAACGGTTTTGGATCATAAAATATCCGTATACACACACACACACACACACACACACACACACACACACACACATATATATATATATATATATGGTCATGTATTTATATATATATATATGGTCATGTATTTATATATATATGTATGTGCATATATGTATCTCTATATATATATATGTATATATATGTATATATATATATATATATATATATCTTGAATTATAACAGAAAAACACATCTTTAATATATGTATATATATATTGTATAATATATACAGGAATTTACATTTATATCGGTAGTCGGTACCGACGGTTTCAAGCCCGGTAGTTGAGGACTGCTCTTAATGTCCGCCTCAGGCTCTCTTCAGCCGACTCTCATGAGACTACCGACTACCGATATAAATGTAAATTCCTGTATATATTATAATAAAAAAAATATAATGCTCTTATTTCAAGAAAGGTTTTTCCCCTAATAATAGAGCACTGTATGGGATTTCTTTTTCTACAAAAAAGTACAAGTATATATATATATATATATATATATATATATATATATATATAACACGGTATAAAAGAGAACAAGCTCGAATAGATCACAGTCAGTTTTCCATGACACAACGCTTGCATGCGTTAAATTATACTAAATAAGGGTGTTCGATCGTTCTTTCACTCTTTCTGTTTTCCCAACTATTTATGCGATGAATAATAAAAATCAAGATTAATAAATGTCCGCTCTCCTCAATCTTGGCTTAGTTCGTTTCAAGATATGACAGGATCTATTTGCATGTGGCGGCATCAACCGGTCAGAAAGGATAAGTTAGAAATGTGTAAAAGAACACCATCGACTTAAAAAGATGAAAAAAATCCGGATTTCTGAAATCAAAAGACGGATTTATCTCGGAGTGACAGCTTTTTTCCAAAGGAGAAAACATAATGAAGAGTTCAACGGTTACTATGAACATAAAAGAAAAGTTCCAAGTGAATACATCAATCTGTTATAATATATGGTTACAACACAGAGAACCCGTTATAATAATGCAATTGACCCGCTAACAGTGATGCAATACAAAATAGAATATATGTTTTCTAAAGCCCACGTAAAAGAAAAGATAGCATCGATATCCGGTAGTAAACTGTAGTAAACGACGTAATTACTATCATACGAATAGAGAACCCCAGTTGTGAAGCCTATTTTCCGAGATATACAGAAAATGAGTTGAGGTATACAGCAAACTAATGAACCAACACCCATGAAAAAACCTGGAAGGAGACGAAAACCTGGTGTAGAGATGCCATCTACATCTATCTGTCCTATGTTGCCACGCCTAACCAGAAATCTTCACTATTAAAAAAAAAACAGTTAACGGTTGCTACTTCAGGAGTGATCATAAACCGATATCATAAATTATGATACTACATTTCTTATGTATCTTTTTTATCATTTACTTAAACAGGGACAAATGCATGAGCACAGCTTAATAGAAATCTTAGCATATATTAATTCAAATTCAGCTGCATAGTGGATTTTTGTTTTATCGTTGAGTAGCTTACTTGCTAAGAGTATATTTTTTCGTGAGTTCCTGATATCAAAACTCTTTGTTGTACATATTGCTGCCTGGGAAATAGGCTGGTACAATTCGATAAACGATAAGACAATTATTATCGATTAAATACTAAAACTCTTATGATTTTATTGCTTTGATTGGTCAGCGAAATAAAGTCTTATAAAGGATCCCTCCACTACGAACCAGAGAGAGTTATTATGATTTCTAAAGATAAAGGCCTGATAACTAATATCTTTAAGAAAATGAATGACGCCAGCAATAAATACTAATACAAGTTTTGACACACAAGAGTAAAGAGTGTGGACCACCTGAAATCGGAGGCAAAATTATCTTGAAGGAAAGTTACTATAAAATGCGATAGAATTGAGTGTGAAAATATCCGCAGTTAATCATCTGTAAAAATGTAATATCGAATTCAGAAACAAGTTCTGAGAAGATATATAACAAAGAGCAATTGGAGATATGTCATACACCACCCACTATGAATATGCATATAACTATAACTAAACGGCAAATGGAGCGATAAAACTATACATATTAACATGGACAAGAACGTCAATGGATCAGTCATAGTAGAAGGTATTGTCCTAAATAATGTAGCAAAAGATAACGAAATACGAAGGTCTTATTTACGGTATGACAAGAACGGTGTATTTTAGGCGACTCTTCTATAATTTCCGTAAATATAGAGGCAAAGTGACCCATGAACAAAAAAAGTAAAAAAAAACACGGAGAAGATATACCTGGTAAACCAAATGCAAAAGAAATACAGACAATTACATTTTAATGGACGATTATAATCTTAAAGTGGTTGAGAGTCAGTGGGTGAATATCTTGCTAGAGAAACATGATAAGAGAATTATAAAAAAGAGAGAGGGTACGTTTTCAGTTCGCTAACTCTACAGGTATGGCATTTTCTACTTTATCTGAAATCACATACAGAATTTAATATTAATGTTATAAAGAAAAATTGATCCTTAATGCACAAAAATATTTGAATTAAGCGACGTGTAAAGCGTAGAGAATGTTTTATCTGTAGTCGGACACTTTTTCTAAATATAATGAATGCTCCAACAACCAGTGGCCGTTATTTCTGACAAATTATTTGGACCTCCTATATTTCCCGAGAATCCTGGAATGATTTATCACTGTTTAGTGAGCGCTACATCACCCGTGATGGCTTACAAAGACCGCTTTCAAATCCGCTTTGTCTGTATCAATTGGCATGGCAGAATTCATCCGTTTGCTCTGCTGCTTTCGTATTGGCCCTGCGGTGTTCACTTTCTATTTTCTCCCGCCATTGCCTAATGATGATGGATTAGCGACTACATGACAGATGTTCGCTTTTAATGTTCGCTCCTTACGGACGTTCTTTTACAGCGACCTTTTGTCAGAAGATCTTACGCTTAGCAAACTGATGTTGCTCTCAGTTTGATGCAATACTATTCCGCTAAACGGAAACGAGCAGCTTGCTGTTATCTAATACCGAAATGCTACACATATGGTTAGCAATAAAGAGAAAATGATTAATTAAATATGCCGTGCAAGTCTACCAACTCATGCGAATATATATATATATATATATATATATATATATATATATATATATATATATATATATATATATATATATATAAGCGTATTTTACGAAAGAGTAATGCCAGTTAGTAGGAGCTAATCAATAGGGAATTGTCTGTATAATAGTTAATATAGAATCTGCATAATTAAAATATATTTAATCTGTCATTTTTTTGTCTACTAACTTGAAACTTGATATGTAGGAGATTTTGAACTGTTGAACAAATTGGATTTGTTTGTAGCCGGTAAAAAAAAAACACTGCTAAAGGGTCAAAATTGGAAGAAAATGAACTTTATAGGCGTAAGTCGAAAAACGTGTCATTCTATGAATTCCAAAATATACATTCATAAGTTTAACGATATTATCTTTTAAAGATTTTATATGCGCATGGAGTTAGCTCAGATTGTAATGAATACTGCTGATGAACTATATGGTTTGGTATCGATTCTCGCTGATGGCACTCAAGTTATATTTTTAAAAACTTTTCAAATCATTACTTTATATCGTGTGCAATATAATGATCAGAAAATAAGAATCTGTAATTATAAATATGACATCTTTATGTGTTCATATTCAAGTGTATTTTAAGACCGGTCAACACGGGCGGCGTGCTATTTCTTATGTAATATTTTTTTATGGATACGCAATTTTTTCATATATATATATATATATATATATATATATATATATATATATATATATATATATATATATATATATATATATATATATTCAGGGTGTCCGTAAAGTTACTATACAGTCTTACAAGTTACTATACAGCCACCCTGTAATATATTAACAGTACAGTAAGATATTAATTAAGTTAATACAATAAAACAATAAGACTGTATAGTAACTTTACGGACACCCTGTATATATATATATATATATATATATATATATATATATATATATATATATATATATATATATATATATATATATATTATTTTTTTAAAACAGTAATCTACGGACAGTAAGCTTTAGCGTAACTTGACTGTTGTTAGGATTCGCCCCTTTGACCTTATGTATTTCAGTCCAGCGCACTAACCGGTGTTTTTCTTAGAAAGTCGCCATTTTCTTTTTTTATTTGGACTTATTTTTTTATATGCGGATGTGTGTTTGTATGTCTCTTTCTGTGTGTATCTGTGTGTATGTGTCTGTGTGACTTGAACTGACAGCAGAGGAAGAATGCATAACTGAGATAAAAATGGGCAGAGGTATCTTCCAAGGAGACTCTATCTCCATTAACTATGATAAGAAATCGCTAAGCCGGATATAAGTTTACTAATACATATAAAAGACTAAACCATCTAATGTACATGGATGATCTGTAACTGTGCAAAAAAACAAAAGAAAAACGGAGTCGCAAAAACGAAGAGTCGCAAGAAACACAAGCATAATTTATTATAAATCATTATTTTACTACCTACAGAAGCGGTTTTTGACACCGTGAAAAAACACAAACATAATCCCGATCCTAATTCAATCTTTGATACCCACAAAAGTAGCCAATATTCCTGTTTCCATATCCGATTCCATTTTATCACCCAAACATTAATATATATATATATATATATATATATATATACAACATATTCCAATTTTATAAAAACATTATAAACCTGTAATGAAGGCATACCGAATTGTAAGTACTTGACAAGGAGTACAAACAAACAGCAGTAAAAATAGACAAAAGAAATCTTATTCCATACAGTTTCGAAAGAATGAAATTCTTCTCATCAGACGGAAGTGGTTTGCGAAATATACAATAAATTATGCAGGGTAAAATATTAAAGCACACTAACAATATGAAATTAATCATAATTACATCCAAAAGTTATTTAACAGTTAATGACAGTTTTGTAGTGATTCAATGCATGCGTTTACATAATAAATATAGTCGATGTAAACCTACCTAGATATTTTATGTTAATTTCAACAATAAGCAGCTATTTTTCTGACCAAAACTCAACAGGAATATGTTCTGTATGTCCAAGCCTAGAATATAGCAAGTTTCAAGTATGTAGACCAAAATGGCAAGGAACGTTTGGTAGCGACTGTTCGACACAAATTCACTCCTATATATGCACAGTGTATGAAGTCATAGAACTAAGCTTAATAGTTAAATAAAAGCAATCATACAGTACAAAGCCATAAGAAGTATATAATTAAATAAAGTTCATTTTTTAAGACAAATAAGTTTATATTTATGAAATTTCGCATATATTCTTGACTGAGTAAATTAAACACATCACATAATCATTCATAAATAAGAAAACCGAAGATTAATATATCAGTGTTAGTGCAATAAAAAAGAACTTATCATATGTACAGGAAATAGATATGTATCACTAGTTATCATTCCAAATAGTATTCATTATTAGTGTGATTACAGAAAATGGAAACAAATGGTTTAATGGCAACTTAAATTACTGGCATAATATCAGATATATAATGCTTATAATTTGTAAAAAAATCATATAGGAAACTCTTGTTATATTGAGCATTCATAAATACATCTTTACCAAGATTCCTCATATTAAACCCGAGTTTGGATTAATATGTATATGCTAGAAAAAACATATAGATAATGCTGACCGAATTAACATCAGCTGTTGTTTTTGTGTGTATTTTATAGACTAGCTAAATGTCATAATACAGTGTGGTCGCTAGAAAAGCGGGGAATTTGTCAAACAATTATATATTTGTACAAAGAATATTTTTTTACAAAGGTTTTCAAATACAAATGTTATATTATAATCACAGATACTCAAAATGTCGCCTGTGCACTTCACTGCAGCATCAAACAACGATTTATTTTTACAACACCCACACGGCACCAATTAAAAAATAACAATCACGCATTTTATTTTTGATCTAAGCTGACCCTTAAATTTCCCGCCTTTCTAGCGACCCCCTGTATATTTTACAATGAAGTATCAATATGAAGATCTTTTTTCTAAGAAACAGATTAATTTTTATCGAATTTCACATTTCCTGAGACTTTGAGAAAATGTAATATTTACATAGAAAGTTCTCTGAATTGTACCCGCGACAGATTGTAAAATAAAATAATCACACATTAAAAACTTGTAAAATAATTGGTAAATAATTCTATATATACCCCCTCACACACACACATATATATATATATATATATATATATATATATATATATATATATATATATATATATACACAGGGGGATCACCTTAAAAAACAGAAAAACGTAGTAAAGAAGAGGACTATTCTTTTATGTTTAAGTTACATGTAGCATTGCTTAAAGTACATTTATCGGTAGAAAAGATGCTGAAACTGCTTCCCGTTTACATAGACGCATTTTTGTGCATGTTTAACAACGTTTGCAGAAACTGCTTGTAGATCTTCACGGAAGATTCCCCTGATAGCGTTGGTAAGGTTCTCCTTTGTTAGGTCCGGATTGTGAGGATTATTAACATGGACTTTTTGTTTTAGAGTCCCCCAAAGATTTAAAAAAAACATGGTGGCATGTCTGTGGATCCTGGTTGCTATAACAATTTTGCTTATTATTCTTTCTTCTGTAAACATGTTATGAACTCGTGTCAGTGATCTGTCAGACGTGTAACATGTAGCGCCATCTTGTTGGAAAAAGGATTGCATTTTGTATTGTACTGTCACTTGGTCGTTAAGAGAAAGATTAAAGAGATCGGGACAGTTTTAAGTGGGTCGCTTTATCTATAAAACGATTAAAGAACGATTAGAGAGATCTGAATACTTTTAACTAGGTCACCCTGTATATAGGAGTGAGAAATTTATTTTGTAAAGTTGACGTATTTACGTATTGGTGACGCCACTTTTTTATGCAATATATCATTAAAGCTTTTTTTTAAACCAGACTGAGTCAGTCGGGCATTTAGTGTCAATTGCATTACAAAGTGGTTACTCTTTGTTAATAACCGAATCCCTAACCTATTACAGTTATGATGTAAGTTAATTGATATAAACGCGGCCTTATATAAACGCATTAGAGGTCCCACGAGGGATAAACACAGTATGATATATTCAAGCAAGCATAGTAATTGACATGCCACATATGGTTAATAAGATGTATTTTTTGTATTATAACTTACAAAGATCCCTGACTCAACATAATCTACATGAAAAAAACAGGAAAATTATATAAAAGGATACCTTAACTGTTACACATTTAATGTTCGATAAAATGATACGTTAAGATCATCTATCTATCGCCACTATTGATCGTGTATCAATTTCTAGCTGTTTTATGATGAAATACGTATTCAGATCTAGAATTATTCCTTTTCATGAATGCATCCCTTTGTAATATATATCCCATGCCTTCAAAGGGTGTCTAGTATGCAATAATTGTAATTTCCAAGCTAACACGATATGACTTCTGACAGCTCATCAATAAATTTTATGTCGTCAATAGCAATAGTCATTTTAAAATACCAAAGGGTAAACCATAATTATCTAGATGACGCTATGCATATCAAAAGCCTCCCGAAAAGTCGTGATGAAAAGGAGGATTGAACCAACGACCTCTAACCCGTAAAGTCGAACTCCTGAAGCCATCAGTCATTTCGCCTGACAGCAGCAGGGATACAGATTACTTTTGCTTAATTGCTTGCATCAAAATTACTTTAGGAATACGGTTACTAATTGGGCAGCGGCCAAGACAAACTAAGCTTAATATTGATTAGATATCAGGACTAATGTCTTTTAGCTCTTAATTTATCTCATTTAATCATTATTTACTATTTGGTCCCTGAATACTCGTTAACAGGTAGGTTATATTTAATCAGTTCTATTAGCCTAGCGTCCTTTTACCAGAACCATAAATGGTGTAAGAGTCAGCGACGCAGATTCGGAGTGCGGTATTCATTGTTCAAGTTATGTCAGAAAATTCTTTACAATTTTATCTCAAAAGACTAACCGTTGGAACTAAATATGAATAAAGTATTATATTTAGTAATAAGCTATCTTCCTGAAGAGTTATGCGTATATCATGTATACACCCAGCTGGAATCCAAATAGTATGCGAAAATATCAGTTCACAATTCAATTATAAATTGTGCGTTTTTAATCGTTGTACGCACAATTCACATGAAAACCTTCGTGGTATATATGGATCTTACATCAGTTTCTTTGAATTTAATACAGGGTTACCCAAAAAAAAAACGGGTCCCAACTCTGATTAAGTCCTGTTTCTTAGTGTTTTGTTCAAATGAAAAAAAAAACGTTGGTCATAACTAGTTTATTATATATGGCCTTTTTTCCGTTGACTGTAAAATGCTCAGAAAAACAATTGATTGCCCTCTGTTTTTTGAGGTCACCCTGTACTAAAAAGATAATTAGAATGTTAAAAAAAAACTGTATAATTAAACAGAAAAACTCTTCTGTTTTAAACAATGCTTGCTTAAATGAAAAAGAAAAACACCGCCTAAATACACACAACGTGTGTGTGTGCGCGTCTATGTGTTTTTCTGTTTGTCTATTAGTCTTTCTATGTGGTTCAGGTAGGTCTACAACTCGAGAATTATGTAATTGATACATGCCCCCGGGTATTTGCGAATGATTAACAGATGGCTGAAACTGTGTTGCTTTTCTTTCTGTTGTAAGTGAAGATGTTGTTGTCATTCTACTTTTGGCTAACCTCACTGATCGTTGAATCTATTTGGCCTTTAACAAGAATATATTTCATATATAGGCATGAAAATAAAACTTCAAGTGACCTAATGCCTACAATTAGTTTAATGTATCTCCTCCTGAACTACGCTCATTTATTTTTTTTCAATCAGTGACTGATGAATCGTTCCTGACTCAGCAGCGTTTATTTGTTTCCTATATGAAACACCGATCTTTTTTTCTAAACAAAAATTCGAAGGACAGGCTTTTAAATAAGTACACGTTACATAACATTAATTTAATATTGCGGTTACTTTTTCAATAATTGTGTGAAACATGTGATGTTTATCTTTACTAATGCGATTACTGTGAACACGCTCGCAATAGCTGTCCTAAATAAAACTAATTCTAAAAAAAAAATGCGTCAAAGTGTAGAATGCTTGTCAAATGAGCCACAGACTTGTCACCTGTACTCTCAATCTATGTCCAATTGCAATGTTTAGCTTATATAATATTGAATGACCTTCCACAAGATTATGGATTGCACGTATGTTTTTGGCGTTGACTAATTGTTGCATGGTGAACATATTCCTCATCTATCAACACATGCAACTGCTTATCGCAGAAACATAAGCGCATAGCTCTCTGGAGATTTTTATTGTATGGTTCTTTTTTCTAATTTCAACAATCTGATAATATATAAAGTCGGTTCTTGCTTGACACAGAGTAAAATGCTGGAATGAGAGTAAGCTTATTTCCGTGAGAATTTTACACCATTCTATATTAGTTGTGCTAACAAGGTTTCACAGTTCAATCTATACAAGAAAAAATATACAAACTTTTTAGACGCTTTAAAAGAGTAGTAGGTTCATTGTTGGCTTATTGTACTAATCAAGCGCCCGTTATTTCTTTTTTAATAACCACTAATAATCGCTCAGAACTTCAAATAAAGCGTATTAAGAGAAATTTGCACAATGAAGAACTCCGTATGAGTATTTTATTTGATAAAGTAGATTTTTTACACACTAGGCGACTTATGAAGAACATCTGTTAAATGTTAAGATTACTATGATGGATTCTACATGGTACAGAATTTGCAGTAATGCGTAGCACATACAAACACTCCTTGCAAAACGATTTGTCTACAAACTCCTAGCAAAGAAGATTTTTCTACGAAACTCTTGCAAAGACAATTTTTGTATGAAAGTATCACCTGTCGGAAGGCTAATATAAGGAAAACTTAGATATTGTTGTAACATAAATAGTTAGAGGAATCAGTGATTGGAACCAGTCAGACATCTTTCATGAATGTGGCGATTGAGCAGAATTTACCTTGAATATTCTTCATGATATTATGCTGAAATTATTTTTAAATGTTTTGAGCAAATTCACTTTGCGCATTTTACATAGTGTTTATTGATGCACGAGTACAACTATAATTTAGCATAGAAAAATGTTTAACGACGAAGGAAAAAGATAACCGAATAGAAGCGTATGCTTAACAATGAAATAAGAAAAATATTTTATCTCTTAATTTTGTTTAGACTAACTTTGCCTGATAGATACCTTTAAATACAAAATGTGTATTTCGTCATGTCAGACAGAAAACGTTACTTAGTGAAACCTGATAAGAAAAAAAACCTCCATAGCTAAAGAGAAATATACGAATATAATCAGTATAGCCATTGTATATGGATTTTTCAAAATATGTAATTACTTACGTAATTATTTATTATATAATATAAATATGCAAACATAACTTACGAAATAGACGTAAGCCATAAAGTGACTGACAAGCAAAAAAGAAGAAAAACTAAAACAACTAATGCATGAATTCTGTAGCCCTGATTATATTCTATATCGATTACTCACGATGTACAACTCAGCAGTGCTTCGATAGTCTAGTTATTAGTAAAAATAGAGAGTTGGGTAAAAAAAAATTGCCGAATTATATGAGAAGTGCCAAGAAAAATATGGGATGATAGAAACAAATAAAAAAAGAGAGATATAAAAAAGAAAAGAACAAGAGGGAGAGACATAACGACGAACGGCAAGAGAGTAAGTGGCGTAAAAAAGGAAACTGGAAGAGAAAGAGCGAAGTATTTTGACATCTCAATTAATTCTGAATGTAAATCCTTTTGTTGGTTGGTTGACTGGTTTTGTTTTTCGGTATATCAACCCTTTTCGGGTTATTTAATGCCGAATGCAAGGATTCGGAAGAAAACTTTTTTTAATAGAATATATTTGTTGTTTTCACGTCGATTTCTATTCAACCCATAGTTGAGACCCTAACAGATACTACCACTGCGGGTCAGAGTGGACCTGGGAGCAATGGTAATTAAAGGGTGGCTCCAAACTCCCCAAACCCACAAGCTGGAGCTTGACCAATGGATATAGTTTAAGGTCATATCCAGGACCCCCATTGAGGGACTTTTACCCTCTGCAGGGGGGCAGTCAGCGTATTCTAATGCCCCACCGACAGGGCCAAATTATTTTCTAATAAAAGTATATACATAACACGGAAAACATAGGAAGATAACAAAACAGATTCAAAGACAAAAAAGGGCAAGCTGGAAAGAGAGAACAAAAGAATTTCTGAGAAGAGAGTAAGAGTACAAGAAACTAAAAAAGGGTGGAGAGAGATGGTTTGTTATGAGATCACAATACATTCTGAACGTAATACCATTTTACTGTTTTAATGCTTGGAAAACAATATTTAAGATTAACGGCGAATATCTAAATGTATTATACAGTAGAATCCAGGGATACGGCATTAAAATTAGTAAAAAAAATACATTACAATATATAATACACAAATGATACTCTGAATAACGCCGTAAGATGGGGCAAAACCGTAACCAGGGTCCGGAAGACATCGTATTTCACAACGTAACCTGCAAAACACGTATCATAGGGCCACTGTATATCGGGGTTCTACTGTAGTTATAAGTTTAAGAAAGTATTGTTAGAAAAAAAATGTACATTTAATTGAGCGCTAAACCAACATTCCGCATTTGGTCGTTGACTATTCCCTCATTGTTTTAAATGAATGCCGGCCAACATGGCGTTTAGGGGCATAACATTCCTCCAACCCATGCGTTAAGTACAGGCTTCTTTAGGGTACGGTTCTCGCATAAGATGTCAAGAGTGGATTTGACTCACGATTAACATTTCCTATGCTGTTGATTACGGAAGCATGAAACACTAGTGACTGTGGTTTGGAGAAACTATTGATATTGATTCGAAAAAATATACATGCATATATTTGCATATTTATGTATGAGCCATCTTAAACATATATATAGTAATCAAGCTACACATAATTGTCCGCGTTTTTCCTATATATTTTCATAATTTAAAACCTATATCTACTTACGTATCGAGCAATGTCGACGTAAATATTAACAATATTTACATAACATTTATGTACATGCATAAAACGATAACAACAATTATATATATATATATATATATATATATATATATATATCAAGGGTGTGAGTTCCAATATAGAAGGGTTGATTTAATTTAAGTAAATAAAATACGAATCAAGAAAATAAATTTGAATATATTATTTCAAATAATTAAAATATTTGTTTCTTTTCCTAATATTGCGTTGTCATTTAGCGTTCAAGTGCAATAGATGTGTATTTTATGTATTCACATTAAATCAACGCTTCTATAATGGAACTCACACCCTTGAAGTAAAGCTTGCGTAGCCACATATTTGTTTATTTTCCTAATGTTGCATTGTGATTTGGAGTTCAAGCACTCTTGATGCTTATATATATATATATATATATATATATATATATATATATATATAAAGAAAAGATCTACATTAAACCACTAACCTAGTTCTAAAACAGATCCTTTGTTCGATAAAATGCATGCCCATTGGCTGATAGGAAGAGGCGCGGTGGATACTAGAAAGCTGTTTGGCTAATTAGAAATCCTCAACATATATAAAAACAAGAAACAACCACAGAATTCGCGCATAAGCCTGACGAATCCTATAGTGGATGAAACACAGAATATTCAGTGTAGCTTAATCGACATATGTATTTAATAAATTACTAACTAGCTCTACCTACGTATTGAGCACTTTTGAAGTAAATACTTAAAGTTTACGCATAAATCTATACTTTTGTATATTAAATTTATGTGAGTAAATAGAGTAGTTATATATATATATATATATATATATATATATATATATATATATATATATAAAGCTGAACGCCTGTGTGTGTGTTTGTGTGTGTGTGTGTGTGTGTGTGTCTGGTTAAGAATAGGATCCTCCTATATGGTTGACTATTTAAAAAAAACTGATTGCATATAATGATAGAAGATGAATGGAGGATCAGGAATGGGTATGTTTGATTTGGCAGAACGGTGGTTCACAGAAATTTTGGAGTCTGTTTACGATCCTGGCCGCCAAAATATGGGAATAAAACATGACAAAAAACGTTTACAGGGGGTTTTGATATAGATGTACATAAGAATACTTTGATAAGTATGTTTCAACTTAAATAGGGATGGTATAATAAAATTGTGGGATCTGAGTTCGCGCCTGTACTCCATGGAAATATGGCTCAAACTTTAATAAACACTTTTCATATCTATTTGCGTAAGTATACTTTGATAATTATGTTTCATTTTGGAGAAATATGGTATAATAAAATTATGGGGTGTTCGTTCGCGTCTGACCTCCATAGAATGAAAATATGTCACAAAGTTTAACAAGGTTTTTAAAAGGAGTGAGGGTCCACAAATCACCTTTACTTTAATCTTAATTCCCGTTAGCTTTTATTTTTTTTTTTAGATGAATGATATTGTGTCGAATAAATTCACCTCGTAAATTCACGTTCTTATTACAGTGAAAGCAACAAAAAAAGTCGGAACTTTAGACAATCCTCCACACAAATTTTTCAGACCTCTGTTTTTTTTCCTTTTCCACTTGGGCGTGGCACTCTTTCGAAAATAGATAAATAGATAAATAATAAATTAAGAAGGTTACTTGTTATAATGTCAAAAGAAGAAAAATCCTGCTCACGTGATTGCGTGTCTTTTTAAAAACATTTACATAACCTTTTTATTTTATTTATATATCTGTTTAAGCTTTTTTGTCAGTGTACTGGAATGAATTTCGTTGAATACAAACCTTTCTGCGTGTTCTTTACATTACAATAGTGCAAGCCTGAATACGACGTCGCAATACTACACCGCTCAATACTGTACAACTAAAATGAAGCTGTGCTGCTTGAAAAGGGCGCCATTTTCTTCTTATTCATATTTATATCGATTCTTTGCTTACAAAAAACTAAAGTAATTACCTATTTACTTTTTTAATATCCTATTTTGCTGTGTCGGATTATTTTACTAAAGCAAGTAAAGCTCAATTATTTTTCCAAACTGTTTTTGTTTCTTTGTTTTTACATATTTCGTCGATGTTATTTAGTAAGAGTGTTTAGCAGAAAAGCCAACAAACGACTACCCCAAAAAATAAATATACAAGAAATAAATTTTACCCTAGTCAATAAAAGTTCAGTTCATGTTTTTTTTTGTTTTTAAAACGTTTTAATGCTCTTTATTTAAAATAATTTCAGCGAACAGAAAGTAAACCGAAATTTGAGGGGATAACTACTTAAACGAATTTTTATATAAATTACACATGCCATAATCGAATATTCCTCAAGCACAAAATAACGGAAAACATAAAAATATGTTTATAAATATACCTTAGGTTGACGGAACTCTCTTAAATTCTTAACACAGAATGCTCAGGTGGCCCTCCTTCAAATTGAAAACGGGGCTCTCCATTTCAAAGTCACTGCCATTTTGATTTTTTTGTACACCGATTCGTAAATTAAGAAAAAAAACAACTTTTTTTACAAACTACTTAAATATACAAACCAATGAAGTTTTCTACCATAAAAGTAAATTTTATTGACAATAGTAACATTTATTTCTTGTATATTTATATAATTATATATAAAACATTTTCTCTTTGTAAGGTAACATAATTTTGCTGGTAACTCTTGACTACGAATGGAAACAAATTGATACAGAAAATATATTCTCGGGAAAATTATCTTTACTTTCATCATATTTTGCTTGGGTAAAACTTTTTAGTATCAAAACCTATCTCTTTACCACCCCCTTCTTTTCATAACCTATCATACTTTCATCAATCACAGGTCATTTTCTGTAATCTGTTTTTTAACCCAGTAAACGACGGGTACTTCTGCTAGTATATATATATATATATATATATATATATATATATATATATATATATATATATATACATTGTGCCCTCCCAAAAACGAATATAAATGGAGGCGATCTAGAACATATGCTGTAAAACGGAGATAAAAAAAGGCCAAAGCTCCTAATATTTTGATGTGGTGTTTAGAATATAATAAACTAGTTATGACCAAAGTTTCATCTCATTCGCACAACACACCAAGAAACGGGGTATAATTAGTGTCGGGGTCCGTTTTTTGGAGACACCCTATATATATATATATATATATATATATATACATATATATATATATATATACATATATATATATATATATATACATATATATAACTACTTCATTTACTCACATAAAATTTATATAGGAAAGTATAGATTTATGCGTGAACTTTAAGTATTTAGTTCAAAAGTGCTCAAAACGTAGGTAAAGCTTGTTAGTAATTTATAAAATATATATGGCGATTAAGCTACACTGAATATTCGGCGTTTCGTCCACTCTATGATTCATCAGGCTTATGCATAAGCCTGAGGAATCCTAGAGTTGATGAAACGCGTAATATTAAGTGTAGCTTCATCGCCATATATATTTCATACATTACTGTATATATATATATATATATATATATATATATATATATATATATATATATATATATATATATATACATACATACATAATAAAATAATGGGCCAACAGATAAGATATCGCTTACCCGAATGAACAATTTCATACTGAATCATTTTTGTCTAATCTTAGTAATACTCGGATATATCTATATATAATATATGATAAAAAGTTTTTAGTTATAAAATGTAATTTTTGTGCAACTTGACTTCTTATAATTTGTAGCTTAATCAACAACGATTTCCTTTATAGTTCGTTTTCATCTGATCACGATACTGTCTTAATTAATGTGCGTGGCCGCACCATCTCCTCTACCCATAACGATCCATATTTCCTCCGTCTACACGCTGATCTGAATGTCAGCACCTCGTGTCATATGATAATTAACGACCAAAGCACGTCGGCTTCGTCCTTTCGACAGGTGTAAATATCGCGTTTGGCTCCTGCGTAAAGGGCAACTCTGCACGCAATGCGGCAAATATCTCCATGTCTTCCGATTCAATAGAAACGGCAAAGTTACAGTGCACCGACAGATGCGCGTGCCACTTCTGTCGTGGAGATAAATCTATTTATTTTTAAGTATTGTTCTTTATACACCTTTGTTGTGGCCGGTCGATTGTTTTCAATATGCTGGAAAGAAAGATTGTTTTAATCGCATAGTCTGTTATGTAGCGTGTTTTGAAGGAAAAATTGAAGCATTACATTTTTGAATTTGCTATGCTCGTGAACAAATTAATCAAACACGCGCTATTGTTTTACGCGTGGAGAATGTAAACGAAGCAAAAAAGAAAGTGTTTTTGATAAAAGTGCAAAAGATAATACCGTTAGAAAAGATGGAAAATAAAAATTATCAATACAAACGGAAAACGAATAAATGAATGAGAAACAGAGGGATAAAAGTAATGTTCAAATGAAGAAATTTTCTATTTTAATGCATTTCTTTTAGTTTGCATATCGCTCTAGAAATACATATCTACTTAATTATTTTCAAAAAGTAAACCGTTTTTTTATCCTGCTAAATTATACAATGTCCAAAATATATTCTTTTAGATTAGGGATTCGTTATCATTTACAGATTACAGTAGTCAACTAGTTTTGAACAGACACCGACGAACTGGGTTTCCAACGTTGGAATCCCGTTCGTTCTACAAAAATCAATGTCAAGCTTCAAATGGTCTCTTTGGTAACACCCGATATCTTTCATAAAATTACTAACTTCAAAATATCTGGAGAACCAATGCCAACAGTAAAATCTTCGGAATCATAAGATATGCTGATTTAGCTTATCAGTTTTTCAAAGATATTCAATATAAATACAACTTAATTAGTAATAACGTATCACATTGATTAAAACAAAATCACCTCAATGTAAACATCTTACGAAATTAAATAACACGGCTGTACTTTAAATGACTGATGGCTTTAAATACAATCAATATATCCTGTAATATAATCACTGAACCGAATCTGTTCAGCATTGTATAATTTGAGCCCCTATGTTGTAATTTTTTGTTATACATTTTCAGGTTTTCAAATTTCCTTATTTAAATTCATAATAAAATAGTTTCTAAAATGTGTGACTTTACATTATGTATATGTATATATATATATATATATATATATATATATATATATATATATATATATATATATAACTACTTCATTACTCAAACAAAATTAATATACGAAAGTATAGATTTATGCGTAAACTTTAAGTATTTACTTCAAAAGTGCTCAATACGTAGGTAGAGCTAGTTAGTAATTTATAAAATATATACGGCTTAGTCGCCATATATATTTTATAAATTACTATATCTATCTATCTATCTATCTATCTATCTATATATATATATATATATATATATATATATATATATATATATATATATATACAGACGTTTTCTTTTTTCATTACCGTTTTATCTGTTACATATGTTTCGGATGTTGGACCATGTTTACGATCCAACAGCCTCGACAGACCTTACAGAAATAGTTTTTAGTATTTAGAAGAAGTGTTTTATAGAAAAAAAAACAAAAAAAATATGTAACCAAACGGATAAAACGGCAATAAACAATAAAACACGTATTTGCTCTTCAATAGTATTGATCACTCTCTTCAGGTTTTTACTAATTACCAGTTTTACTATATATATACATATATATATGTATATATATATATACATATATATTTATACTGCACTGGTAGTACCATCTCAACAACTTCTCTTAGACCCATCCTCCTGTGTGAGCATCTCAATGGCAATCAACACAGCCTATTTAACCTCCTCAGTTGTCTCATAGCGACAGTCTCTAATGTTTTCCTTGAGCTTAGAGAATTTATCTAAATCCACAAAAAGGAAGATTTAGGCTATAGGAGGTGAGCAACTGCCCTGGTGAATATGCTTGGTCAAATAATCTGATTGAAGAACAGAGTTTTGGGCCAGTGCATTATCCTTGTAGAAATACCACTGACACTATTTGAAGTGTGCTGACCTCTTCAAAAGAATTTCTTCCTGACCTCTCCTAAAACATCAACATAGTATTTTGTGGTTAATGTATGCCCGGCGAAAACCGAGTGACTTTACAATATACCCGAACTGTCAAAAAAGAAAAACAAAATCAAATATCTCTTAAATGCTTTGCAAACGTTGCAATATAGAATTTATTTTATGTTAAATTCAGGGAAAAAGCCACACTTATTTTCCAGAATAAAAAAGACAAAAGCATATACACCAGATATTTCCCTTATAAACAGCCGGTTTCTTTTACCTAAACAACCTAATAGTACCCTAATTTGAAACACTCTGAACAAAACAAGAATTCCAAATATACAAACCACATCACAAACTATGAAGCTAACACTTTAAACGACAAAAAAATCTCCAAAACAAACCAATTTCTATATACTCTGTTATTTGCGAAAATTGCCATTGCAGATATTTTGATGGAACGTAACGCAGAGTAAAGAAAATGAACATAAAACGGATTGAAGAAATAGAAATTCTCTGCATGAATTATTCTCTCATCATAGCAGCTTTATCATATTTTTTTATTTTGAACAAACAAATATAATTAAATTTATATCAAATAAACCACAACGGACACTTCTGAAATCAGCGCTTATCGCAAATTCAAGCACAATTAAAGAACGTGGGGGTGTTCTATAATGTATCGCAATCAATAAGCAAACTCCTACTAATAGAAAACAATTTTATTTTAGGCACAGGTTAACTCTCTTACACCATAGTGAACATCATCAACAATAATTAATTCATACAATCAGTCAATAAATTACATAATATATAGACTATTGGATCGTCTGATTTCATTTCAGTTACACATCAATACTGAAATTATAACGGCCATATTTGTTCCAAATAAAGGGCATAAATTAGATCATATCTTTTTAAATGTATTAACGGGAATATGATGTTATAAAAAATTCTTAGTCTCTGTATCAGCGTCCTATCACCGCTTTTTTGAATTTTGAAGGATTTGTTTCGTTTCTGAAATAGCACTAAGTCATACATTTCATTACAAAAAACATATTTCCCAATATTGTCCGATATTTTATTTTCTTCGTTTCATTCAGCCAGAAGAAGTCTAACAATAAAGACTGAATGTGATGCACACGAACCTGATTTGGTTTTTTTATCTGTCTATCTCGTCGGAAGACTATTTCCTTTATATATATATATATATATATATATATATATATATATATATATATATATATATATATATATATATATATTATATGCATGTATGTATAATTTCGAAAAAGTTAGCATCCATGAAATTATACATGTAGAAGAAATTATATTTGACGAAAAATTGTTATACGGGCCCTATTTTAATATGAGGCAAGGCAAAGAATTCTGATGTAGATATATGAATGCGAATTCGGTACGTATTTGTACATGCTTCTCACTGACACATGCTCCATCTTGTAAAATTGCAACAATTCCCAGAAATATATAAGTTCAAAAAAAGAGTCATACGCATACAAGTTCTGAAGGTATAAACTATCATCAGCTATTTCGTTGAACAGAGCCTGTGTAATAAGAAATGTTGCCGCTAGCGTTGATGTACACTGTCATTTTGGAATCATGCAAGAAAAAAAGTCGCAAAATAAAAAAAAAGTGGGACACCAAAGACCTGTTACATTAAAAGATACGGAAAGTTCTGTAAGTTCCTGAAGAAAAAGTTTTTAGGAGAAAATAACTCAAGTAAAATTAAGACATCGCATGTGTCGCACCACCATATATATATATATATATATATATATATATATATATATATATATATATATATATATATATATATATATATATATATATGAGCAAACAGTTAATAAAATATGTAAAGTTTTACATTTGGAGTTTACCGTCACTGCATTTTTTATCTTCGCCCAGACTATCCATTCATGTGTAATCACCTTTTTATTCACCATATTCCCTCTGCTTCACTTTTCTGTTTTCAAGTAAGATCTTTGACTTACTTGTTGTCTCATCAAATACTTCTGCATGCAAAATCCGATCCCTCATTTTGCTAATTCCTACCCCCTGATGAGAAGGAAAGTATATCTTCGAAACTTCGCGGATTAAGGACTATCCATTTATCTAGTGTTTCCTTTTCAGATTAAATATGTTTTTAACTCATTTCAAAGCGTTTTACCATATTTTATTAACTGTTTGTTCATATTATAAGCTCTATTTCCTATGTGGTTTTATTGACCTTTTACATCTGGCTGAGATAATTTTATAAATAATAATTCCTTACTATTTATAATATACTTTAATTTTACCATCTTGGATCATTTTGGTAAATTTAATTTTAATTTTAATTTTATATATATATATATATATATATATATATATATATATATATATATATATATATATATATATATATATATATATATATACATACGCACCACCAAAACTGGGGGGCAGGTAAGTACTTTTTGACGGACCGTCTTTTGAAAATCTACCAAAAATGAGGTAATTATCCAATCAATACAAAATTTTCAGCGATTATTAAGAGAAAGATTGAACTCTATAACAGTGTACTTATTTTACATAAAGGATTTTTATGTATATATATTTTTTGGCTTACACCCCCCCCCTTTTTGAGGGGGTTCCAAATATGTTTAAAATAATCTTCTGAAACTGAACAAAACATATTGTGTTGTTGTAAGGGACAGGATTATAGATTAATATTATATTAATATTTATACGAAAAAAGCCATTTTAAAATCTTTGATAAATAAATTAACAATCTTTTTAGCGAGCCGGATAATGCATGGCCATTATTAAACAGGGCATGCTTTGAAGAATCGATACAAAAATAATGGATAAATATTGTGCCCTTTGTGTGAAAACTAGCTTCATTTTTCGATCCCGTTTGAAAAAGTTTGACGCCTCTCGACTACGGTGGACCAAACGCGCTGAAATATTGTTTATTCTGCTTTAACCCTCCCCCCCATTTTGGTGAGCCTGGCCCCCACACACAACCACATTAAAAACCAAACGCATACAAATTATCACCAATCTGGTACTGGCCAGCCTCAGCGTTAATAATACATTGACATTTTCGTCACTGAAAAACAATTGTTTGGCCTAATAAGTCTTCCATAGTTTGCTTTTTATCAAGTACAAATGTAAACATTGTCTAAATCGACGCGAAATAAATGGTATCCTATATGAATAAGTGCGATTATTTGAAATCCAGGTACTTATATTATATTCTCATAGAAAATCACCCTAAATCTTTGTTAGACAACAAATAAATTAATTAATTATTTCAAAAACCTTTTTGTTTTTAAATATTTATTACGTTTTTTCTGCAAGACAAAAAATGTCATTTGTTAACTTTTGGGGAAAATTTAACATTGAAAATTTTATTAAAATAGTAGAAAAAGGTTTACATTATTCTGCTTTCTGTATGATAAAAGTCAGAGTTTTATCTTTTTGGAAAAAAAAGTTACTCAGAAATAATGTGTTTTTATGAATGCAATTTCGTTTTAAAAATCAACAACAACTTGATTTTTCGGGCATTTTTAGCGGTGTCTTTATATATACATATATATATATATATATATATATATATATATATATATATATATATATATATATATATATGGGGGGTATGTATGTGTGTGTATGTGTGTGTATACACTACTATACATACCCGGCATTTCCTGGCATTAAACGTAAGGTTTAGTTTCTTTTACAAGAATGTAAATAAAAAATGGAAATAAACTGAGACATGTCCATGCGAGTATTATGTTTTTTCCAAACAGTTCCTAGTAGAGATCAAAACCAAGCCCTAATAATAGTAAGTCAAGTACGATGATCATTAGGACGTCATGCCAAGATCTATAAATTGTATGTTTCAAGTCTACTTTTTTAAACATAGGGAGCTCTCGTCGAGATAATATCGAAACCAAAACGTAAAGACACTGAGACAAGAACGATAATAATTAGGCCAGCATGCCACGTTCATTAAAAAGTGTTTGCAAACCTATTTTTTTTTAACATAAGTAAGCTGTCGTGTGAATAGTTCGTGCATGCACGGTCGTGAAACAGTTGACAGATGAATATCAATTAACTCCAAGTGCCAATTTATTAATTTTGGCACCTTAGTGTAACGTTGCAGTTACAAACGAACAAAAGCAATTAAAAAAAATTAGGGTCGGCATATTTTCCTTTTAACACAAGCCTTTATCATCATTACTCTCTTTTCCTGCCAACTAGAACATCTCCCGTCACCGTCCATCCCGACCGATTTTCCTCTTCCTCCGATCGCATGCCATCCACAGCAGACTCGTTCTAGTCTACGCATTCATTTTCTTTTACGTCGCCTTGGGTTCTCTCTCGAGCTGGCGGTGCACTATTTCTCATAGTATTTCCTTTTCGGTTCTCGCGCACACTTCCTAAGTAAGATATGCACCTTTTTGATTACTTGTGCTGCAGATAATTTTTTCGCAATCCAGCTATCCTCCTTATTTATGTTTTCTGTTTTTTATTTGCAGAAGTAAAATAATTCTGGCGTATTTTTCCAAATATTTAAAGGCAATGTTTTAACGTAGAAAGGAAAAACAACACAGTGAACTGTGCAAATGGCGAATATCATTTTGAGGGAATGTTCAGAAATTTCTATAATAATAAGAGTGTTTCAACTCGGTTATGCTAGCATAAAGTTTTAAATGTAAAAATCATTTTACATAACCAATCAAAGCATTGCAAAACCAGATCAGAGCTTACATAGGCTTTGATGTGTGTTCCTTCTGATTCTGTAAATTCAAACAACTGAAACGGGGTATTTTAATTTTAGTAATAAAAGCAGTTTATTTCTTTATGAAAGTCATCACATCACACATGTTATAATGTAAGCTGTGTTTCAATATGCATTAATACAGATATATTTTTCGTTGAATTTTTTCACACAGTTGTTATTCTTAATCCCCTACATCAACTCTCTTTTTTACCTCAATATTTTGTGGTACTATTACTTCATGACACCATGTTGGCGATGGTTTCGCTATTACCACATGTCTCGTTATTACCACATGGATAGTACATGATTACTACATGTGTGGACGAGTTGTTTTCTGTTTCCTTCCATACCCACGTTGCTTGGGCAGAAGAGAGGGTGTGATTCCACGTTTACGTGGAAAGAAAAGAGGGATGGAGTTCAGTCGACGAATGTTGGCTTTGGTGTTTGAGAGAAGAAAAATTACCAAGCAATCAAATATATTACGAAAAGCGCTTGTTATAAACATTAGCAAACCTTTTTTTTCCAAAATTTTCATCGATAACTTTTCAACAAACAGCACGAAGTGGGAGTGAATGTGGTAGACTGGCGGAACAAAGTTTTCTGAAGAAATGTAAACTTAAATCAGGTGCGTCACCGAGAGAGAATCCAGTGGCAATGGATTAAGTCCTTTAAGCGACGAAAAAAAACGAACCAACTTAATTTTTCACATTGGGTATTTTCTATTCATGGGCCCTTATCCTCTACAATGGATTCCTTATTGATCAAGCAATGGGGATTGCTGACCAATAGCTATCGCCTTTACAATCACAATGGTTTGCCTCTAATCAGTGTCGATACTCGGCCAATCAATCGCAGTCATTGAGGAGGGGCTAAAAGGAGCAAGCCTCCGGTTGGTTGATGAATGATTTATAGCATTCAACACTTTGTGCCAAAGTTGTGCCCACTTCCCCGTTACTCCAACCTGCAATGTTTGCAGCCCTTAAAATATATTTTATTTCATATAATTTTGCAATATACATGATTATTGGCAAGACAACACACCTACCGATTGTTTGCTTTAGTGACAATGTTTAGATCAGTCCTGTTCTTACTCTTTGCACTTTATTATTGTGTTTATAACACTTGGTTCTTAAAAATATTGGATACTCCAAACAAATTTATTTTTATAATGTTTAACTTTTTTTTAACTTATTATCATAATTTACTTAATTATCGTTTAATTAATTATTATTTAATTTATTTCGCCAGTCACCTTTTTGACAATTAAATGAAAAATTCATACTCTCCCCCATTATCAGACATTTAACCTTTGGTTGAATGCCGGTAAAACATTTTTACAATAACATACACAAACATATAATTATATAGATTGATTACATGTTTCAGTTATTAGATGACCATAAAAGATCAAATGCCCATCCTTAAGACAAACATTCAGTTGTTTTATTTTTACAATATTTTTGCGCAATAAAAGGGGATTTTTTTTTTTTTTCAATTTTTAGAAAATAAAATTAGAAAAATTTGGCACAATACTGAACATGGGCCAAAGTTGAGGGGTCGGTCTTCACTGACTACTGCTTACTAAACTAACCTAACGAGTTCATACGTTCACTCTATTTTCACCACAATAGCACATTCATACTATACATCCATCAGCGTAAATATCCTTCGTCGAACACAATAAAAATATAAAATCATGATAACCAAATTAAACCCCATATGAAAAAGGGGGGGAATAAAAAAATATATACTACAAATGAAATATTTACAATGTTATAACAAAAGACCCCCGCCCAGTTGCTAAACCGTGGCATATACGCCGATTCGCCAGTCGAAAGGGTGATGCCGGCCCGAACGCTTTATTAACAACACCTCTTACGAAAACTTCGAAAGGGAACCCGCATCTCTGGTGAATCAAGCGACCTGTCACCTAATTGGGGATGGGAATGGGACTAAGAAAAAAAGGAAAAAAAGGAAAAACTAAAAGCGAGACCTAATGATCTCAATCACACACTAGCTAGGTTATAAACACAAGAGCCTACAAAAGTGGTCCTTATACTAGCAAAAACATGACCTCGTCTTGACTTAAAAACGTGTCATGGATGACGTTCGTTTTTTAAGGCACGTCCAAGTACTAGTCAATGCTTGCTCTTCTCAAACGACAGACACGCGCAACAGCCACCCACCTTTCAACAAAGTCAGACGCTCTCGGCCTTGATACGAACCTTCAAATGATAACGGAAGATTCGTATAAGAGGAACGAAGTCCTCAGATCCGTAGACCACTCTCATACGTGTGTTTCAAATAACACCTCCTATAACAACTAGCAAGGTCAGGAACAATTCTTTTCTAAGCCTATCCGTAGTCGGTGCCAGATTGCTAAAGACATTGATAAGAATCAAAGTAATTGACGATATGTTCAGTATGCTAACCATGAGACATATAACAGGCTCAATCAGTGGCATCAGGATGCGACAATAAACGAAGGTGTGACCTAAAGTATTGACCTCATCCCGCACCGTTTACAAATAGGCGAAATTGCCAAGACAGCTGAATGAAGCCTCTTACAGACCCAGAGAACATCTCGAATTACCAAGCATGCCAGAGAAGCCTCATCGTTAGTGAGACACTCCGACCTAGGCGCACAAGGCCAGATTAAGCGGAGCATTCCCTTCGTCAAAGGGAGTCCCTCATCGATAAAATACCTTACGGATCTCCTCACTAAAACCTGATATAATGCCTTTCGGGACAACAACAGAGCGTAAGAGACGCTTTCCTTCACTCGTGACACTTCAGCGCGCGCCGGCACTCGCGATAGAAGGGGCATTCATCTCGGGGCAACCTGCGTGCCTCCCCTTTCGGACTCGTGCACTACCTCAAAGCCGGAAAGGCTTTCTCTGTGCCCTCAATCGATAGATCATTTTTTTCTTTAAATTGTGCGCACATTCGATCTAGGTAGTTGCAGTGTAGCGTGTGGAGCCGAATCTCAACGTTTTGCATACCTAGACCGCCTTCGGATGGATGGAGATAACAGATATTGCAACAGATCATAAGTGCCCTTCGAAGCCATAAACAGTTGAAAAAAGCCCTATGCAAATATAGCAGAGTATCTGTCGGGACAGGAAAAACTGATAGATGATAAATAAAGATTGGATAAATGTGAGTATTACACACCTCCACTCTCATCTTTAATAAAAGGTTTCTACTGATCCATAGCGCGGCTTCGAACCGACCGCTTTCAGAACCCCCGAGTAATTTTTCTTAAGCTACAGGTCAGGACCAAAGCAGACGCCAAGTATCTTGCAAGGCCCGATGGGCAAACCTGAAGACTTGTCCAAGTTAATTTTGGCCTCTTTTACCGTTTCATACAATCTGATGTCTACAATGACGACACTAATCTAAGCATTGTTCGTTACAAGCACTGCTATTTCGTCGGCGTAGGCGGAGTATTTTATCTGGGCAACCGTGCCTGGCAAAGCAATTCCGCGTAGGACCGTATTCACCCTTAGCCTGCGCAAACAAGGCTCGATCGCAAGCACATACAGCATTGGTGATAACGGGCACTCCTAACGAATTTAACGTGACAAACTGCAGGGTCTTGACCTCTACCTATTAACTCCTACCATCTCCACGAGGTTAGCATAGAGAAGATGAACCAACGAGCGAAATTTCAGGCTAAAACCGGCCACCGCCAAAACAGCCTGCCCCCCTCAAGTCAACCCTATCGAAGGCTTTGGACTGATCTAAATTGATCAGCCCGGCCTCAATGTCGACTTTTATTATCCTGCCTTCAGGGCCCACGTTTGCTCGGGTCTAAAAGACGGGCCAGGACAAGCTGTATATGATATGCGCGAATCTTGGCCAAAATTTTAACTCAGCGTTAAGCATCGTTCAGGACCGATAACTACCTAACCCATTTCCACCACCTTTGTTTTTGTGAACGAGCTTAACAACACCCATGGTAAAGTAGTTGGGGATTTAGTCGTTCCTAAACCATGAGTTAAATCAAACCGTCAGCAAGGGAACAAAGATGTGCGGTAACCTCAAACAAACTTCGTGGGGCAGACCATCGATCCCCGATGACTTATTAAGGCCGACCCGCTTTAAGGTCTCAATGACTTCATCCTTCGTTATGCCACCTTAACACCTAGCCGTTTCGGTCGTCGAAAGACGAGAAAAGTCAGCCAAATAGGTGTCTCACTGTACTAATGAAAACCGGGTTCGATGGGAAAAAGCTCCTGGAAATGAAACCTAAACGCCTCCAGCACAGTCTGGTTTGTGGTCACGGATCACCTGTCCGCCAATGTGACATGAGCGATGAGCCTTTAATCAGCTTGCCGAAATTCCTCTTCACGCAGTTCAGCGGCCATGTATGTTGGTTCCTGGGGCATTCTTTTTTAACCTACCCCTAATCATTAAAGCTTCGTCCTCCTTTACAATAAGGGGCAAGCTGAGCCTTTTTTATATTAACGCTAAAACTATCCCCGTCCTCCGCCACCCGATCTAATCTAGTTCTAGTTTCGTTTTAACTACCCTTGAATCTAGGTTGAGTCTATTGTAAAGTTGTCATGAAATCACCTAATGACTTTCTTTATTTTTACCCACCACTTATTCCCAATAATTGCTCCCGTCAGTTCTCGCTTTAGGTTTACTAATAGCCTATCACCGGAGCCCTCCACGTCAAACAACGACTTGGTGATCTTCTAGTAATCGGCTAATCTAGGCTTTGGTCTATCTAAGTTTACCCGTACACGAACACGTATATGATCCGAGTAAACTATTTTGTGGAAATTTGGACAATTTAGAATCCCTCCGTTGACTCGCCTAAGTAAGAACCGACAGATATAAATCGATAGATGTGCCGGATCGGAACCGCATCTTCCTGTCCAAGTCCACACTAAGCACGGGGCTTTTCATTTCGGAATTTGTCGATAAGATCGAACTTATCCACAAAGTTACGAAATAAAACAGCATTCCGATCTCTGTTAATTCCCCTAGATGGTAACCCAAATCGATCTAACTCGAGATGCAGGACCGCGTTCCAGTCCCCCGCTAAGATAACCGTTCGAGCAGTATCCATGAAGCATAAGCCTAATAAAACGAAACGCTCTACCCTTTATGGTTACATCCAAAAGACATCCCCCCTATGGATCCAAGTAACTCGGGCAACACGACGAATCGGGAGACCTTTTAACTTGCCAGCAATCACCTCTCGAGTGAGAATGAAAGTACGCTTAGTAAGCACAAAAGATCTTAGACAGAGAACGCAAATTGTCACCAGGAATAAGGTGGGTTTCCTGAACGCAACAGATATTCACTCCGAGGTGCTTCAGGTCCAAACTCAAGCGCCATTTTCGCGAGTCGACCCTTAGTCCTCGGGAATTCACGCTAGTAAGCTTGGGATCCATGATTGTGCATTAGGCTTGAGAACTAGAAACGAACATTCGCGGACGTAAGCGTGCCGATGGCTCTCGTGACGGAATAAGTACCCATCTAGGTGTCGATGAGTCTATCATGAGAGATACCACCGACATGCGACGGATAGGTTAGTTTCGCTATCCTATACAGGGAAGGGTGAATTTAAACCGGGATCCTCCCAACACAACATGTTCTTATGTTTCTTATGTCTGAATCGTGAAAAATAGCTAAGGGTACTGCTTGATAAAACGACTTATTGGTTTCTTCTTGCAGTGCTCATATATCCTTTTTTCTTATAACGGTTAACAACCTTTTAGAGTTGGGAAAGTTCATGAGGTCTATTTTGGGCTTACCAGCCACCTTCCTGAAATCTCTTTACTTTGCTAGGTCGACCTCCTAAAATAGACATAGTTGTTGATTTGGAAGCACTAATTTTACATACATCTTAACCTGGGAGGTATAGTTGTATTTTCTTTTTATCAAGGGAGGGTCTTTTTTCTGTTTCCATTGGA
The DNA here is from genome assembly GCF_053919585.1 of Euprymna scolopes. NCBI lineage: Eukaryota > Metazoa > Mollusca > Cephalopoda > Sepiida > Sepiolidae > Euprymna > Euprymna scolopes. The sequence goes on from NC_136501.1 coordinate 41,484,388, forward strand.
TTAGTTGGTGGGGTCTTTACGGGGGGTATAGAAGGAGTATTGTGAGTTGTGGCAGAGGTAGATGGTACAGGGGAGGACTTTTTGACATGGTTGAGAGAATCAATGTGGGTAGTTTTGGGGGGTAGGAGATGAGACAGGAGGAAGCATTTTACCAGGAGAGCGGGATTAAAATTTGCAAGGAGAGCAAGTGATAGGGGTTATCTGTCTCTGCGGTTTGGGGCTTCGTTTAGCAGTAGGAGGTAGGTATTCACAGGGGGGGGTTAGGAATAGAGTGGTTTGGGTATTTCGTCTTTTCTTGAGGTTTACAATCTCTACATACTTCGCCTTGCCTTGGTTCTTTTCCAGCATGCCCTCCTCTCTGGGTTTTCCAGAGAGATGCAGCCAAGTTTTTTTTTGCCGATGACAATCTCCCAGGGTTGATCATTTCCTATCACGTTATTGGTAATCTCCTCGGGAGTGGGGGGTGATATTTGACGGCTAGTTGTATCCCCAGATGTTGCTCCACTCTTGATTTAGGATCCGGAGCTGGTCTTCCTTGAGGGCAATCTATAGTGTGATGCCCAATCTCCCCACAGTTCCCACATGTGGGTCTTTTGCCAGCCACGATTATGGCTAGTTTATCTTCACCCACTTCCAAAAAAGAATGGGATGTTGGTGAAGTTCTCTTTGTCGGGAAGAAGGTCAAAAGCCCAGATTCCATGAAATTCGTCGGCTTGGACGGCAACGATTTCTCCGTATTTCAGCATAAATGCCCCGATGTGTTCGCCGTCCACGTCGTGAGGTATGAGTACAGCATCAAGCGGTGGACAGTACACAATTAGATTTGTTGCTAAAGAATACTCTCAGATTTACGGTATAGAATATTTGTCTATGTTTTCGCCGACCACAAACTTAACGCTAATCAGAATTTTATTGCGACTCGTATCACAATTTGACCTAAACATCCATCAAATGGACGTTAAAAATGTTTATTTGAATGCCCCAATAGACTGTGAAATTTATATTACCCCTCAAAAGGGATTTATAATGAAAAATACAAATAGCGTATGGCGACTTGATAAATCATTTTACGGTCTAAAGAAGAGTGTTGAGTGTTGGAATACAGTATTTCATAATTATATGATTAAACAACAATTAACACAATACCAAGCAGACCCCTGTTTATATACCCAACACAAAGACAATAAACTACTGATGTTGGTTTTATGGGTCGATATTTTAATCCCATTAAATTGTTATATAATGTTGATCAATGTAAAGAACAAATTAAATAAAAGATTCAAAATGAGCGATTTTAGCAAAATACCCTGGTTTTGGGGGATATAATTTACTTAAAGGGAAGGACTTTTAACGATGAATCAATCGAGGTACATTGAAAAGGTCCTATTTACATTTAAAATGGGGGAGTGCAAGACCACTAGACCAACCGAAAATTATATTAATAAAAATGTAGGCATAGGATGTGAAATAATAGACGATAAATGATACCGAGAAATCATTGGAAGTCTTGCATGACTGCGACGAGACCTGATATATGCTATACAGTGATCAAAACTATCAGAAGAATTATCAAGACCGACAATAAAGGATTTAAACAGAGCTAAACAAGTCCTTCATTACTTAAAAGAAGTAAATGAACAAAATTTAGTGTATAGAAAATCGAAAAAAAATCCCTCTAAACTTAAAAGGATTTTCGGATTCAGATTGGGAAACCACGAAGTACGAAAAAGTAGATCTGGATATTGTTTCAGACTATCAAAAAATTGGCCTATTATTTCATGGAAATCTAAAAAGCAACATATTGTATATCTCTCTTTATGTGCTACGCAGAATTTATCGCGATCACACATACACACACGACCCAGGAAGCATTCTACCATTAAAATATACTAAAACTATTTTAGAGCCAGAATTAATTAAAAGCCCTGTAGTAATTGTCATAATTAAGCCGTTATAGTCCTAGCACAGAACACAATAACCATCCAAATATCTAAGCATATAGATATAAAATACCATTTCATAAAAAACGAGATGAAAAAAGAAATCCATTATTTGAATTACATATCATCGGAACAAAATATCGCTTATGTATTCACGAAACCCGCAACAAGAATAAAATTAAAGCGTCCCGCTTCAGAACTTGTTGGAGGATTTGACTTTGAATAACTTTTCTATATAATTAACAAACAAAATTCTGGGCAAGAATGCAGTTTGTTTGTATTAACACTTTATTCTACTAATGTGTAACTAATAAAAAATTTTTTGACAAATAATTTTTGCAGGCTAATTTTAAGACGCGCAAAAAATTACAATTGGCCTTTATTTTTATGCACATTATTTTTCTTTCTTTTTATCAAAAATGACTTATTTTTGCATTATTTTAATTACAAAAAAACTCTTTATAAATGGGTATATATTGCATGTACATTTAAATGTATATTTATATGTATATATGTATGCATTTTTGAACAGAGCTGCATAATCAAATTTAACAAATGCCTCATTTTTTCACATGTCCATCCATTTCTAAGGTAAAAATAAAACTCAATGTTTTTATTTCTTTTTCTGTACACTTATATATCTATGTTTGGCATTTGAATAAAAATAAAAATGGCGTGTTTTTATATGCTAAGCGTTTAAGATCCAAATGATTTCTAATATTGTTATGTATAATTGAATATAAAATATATACTTATTTTTTAGCAGAATGAACTAAAGGGACTTCCCCATTATAAACAATGGGGGGGCTGTTACAATATTTTGCACTATAATGGTCGGGAAATTCTATATATAAACGATACTGCTAGAAACTGAAGAATCGAATTAATTCACGTTCTGCTACCAACCAATCAGAAACCAGAATTGCTGTATAAATGCTAAACCTTTCTGAAACTTTTGCATATGTTGTCTTCGTGTCAACACAGGAAGAATCTTTTGCTCTGTGAATTCAACTGGATAATTATCTACTGCGAACCAGTCACCTCCAGGACAACTGTAGAACAATGAACCATCGGAAACTTCTGAAACTGAACATGGCTTACACTTCTAGTTTAGATATTTTTTATAGAGAAACTATTATAATAATGCTTTTTTTAAGAACAATGATAATTAAAAACAAATTTTCATTGTGTGTCCTTCATTTTTATGCATTTCTAGACAATTTTATAATCAATTGTTCCATTTAATTGTAATTATCATATTAGAAGTATCTGCACCCATTGCAATTGGAATGGCCCCTTTGAGGCATGTGGCCTTTTGAGTTTAATTTGTTGTTCAGGGCTATCCTGTTGATCAGTCACAACCATTCCTGGACACTCAAAATTCTGGAGCAGTTTATTTGGAATATCTTCCTGAAGCCTACGTAAACCATGGCGTATTCTCAAGATTTATGTTAACGAAACATAAATATGTATTAAGCTGATAGCTATTACCAAAATTATCCAGGTAAAACTACCCAACTTTTTTCATTTTTATTGAAGAAGTTTTCTATTTACTGCATTAGTTCCCTTAAATTTATTAACTTTAGAGGGCTTAATGCATCTGGAATTGTTTGCGAAATTATGTTTCGAATATTTTTTATCAGGACTTCCCATAGGATCGATCTACTTGTAAGTGGGGTATTAATCAATAGTAAAAAAAAATAGTGGGTTGTCTAAATATTTGTCTCAGCTTGGTAATAGGGGGGCGATTAGCGTCGACATAGACCCCACAACCTAATCGGATCTGCAGAGTGGTCAACGGAGGAAATATGTTAATTGTTTTTATAGGTTTTTCGGTACATACCTGATATAATTCCGACTCATCTCTGTCAGCTATCTCTCATTCCTCATCTATTATCCTAAAAGCTTTTGCTAGTATTATATCTAGGAGGAATTCTATTTAACAATGCTGCCCCATATATTTTCCATTATCCGTGAATAATTCCATTACACATAAATGGTGATTATTAAATGGATATATCAGGCTATTAGATTCGCAGGATCCGAGTAAATCGTGTTTACATTTTACTCCTATGAAAAGGAATTAGGAATATGAACTTTTCTCTAGTTTGGTCATTAGTGATATTTTAAAATTCTATTTTGTATTTTCGCCAGTTCCAATCCCCATTTCTCGTGCGAATAACGAATACAAAACTTAATAAGATGAAAGACTTCGTATATGCTATCAATGCCTAACAGTGGAAGGTATACCACAATCAGTAATCTAGAGTCGTCGATGAGAGTTAGAAACCCAATGATTTACAGAAATGTCACAGCTTAGCTGTCGGATTAACAGTCAATCTCAGATAGTGGGCTAGTTTTACCTGAAATTCCAGTAAAGTGTATTTTAATGTGGAAGGTTTCACTATATTTGGAGACAAGTAATCTAAATCAAACATATAAAACTCGATTTGCTAATTCTGTATGGAGCTGTAGAAGACGTGTTTTCTGTAATCGGTTGACGCTTGTCAAAAAAGGAAGATATTCCCATATGCATTTTCCAGTTTTCTTTCGGTTCATTAATTATCCAGTGATATTTATGAGCTCCTCCAGCATTGTCTAAAACCCGCCCGGTAGCTCATTTATGTTACGACGGGTATCGTTTTAGCCTGATTATATTAAAAATAGTAATACTATCCTTTTCTACCTAAGCCAATTCCATCTTACCTTCTTCTAGAAGCCTTTAATTTCCTTTTTAGGGCATCTAATTCCTACTCCGTCATGATCCCAAAAAGTACGGTTAACGCTTTTCCCATCATGAAATATACCGAGAAATATGCTGCAATAGTGTCAACTCCTCTCCGAATTTTGTTTTTTACATCCACACTAATTTTCCTAATTGTTGATGTCACAGATTTAGAGATTTACCTTGGTTATCACCTATGACATCATTAACAAACCCCTTTCCTATTAATTTACTTTCGCCTATTTCGTTTTCTTTTACTTATTTACTAAGGAACGATAGCGCTCGAAGTTTATCGTAAAACTATAAAAAAAACATTTACTTGTGTTGCAAGAAATTGCATTCAGACTATCTCGCAGGTACTATTGTCAGCACAAGTCACATATTCTATGAGAAAATAGAGGATCAATTTAGTCAATTACTAACGACAGGTAATTTAGTTCCGACTACCTTTAACACCTAATTCTTTCATATCTATGTCTCTATATATTCCCTGCTCTATTCTAACTTTTATTGTATTTTAATTTTCATACGCCTCCATACATACTTACGTATACGTATTTCCGTCCCATAATACTATTTCAGATTTTATCCAGCATCCATGCTTAATTCAATATACCTTGTTGAGGAGGGACAGAATGGTCTGCTTGCGTGATAGACGATCCCGTCCCTCGTCAACAGGTCACAACTTGGTGCAAGCTGGTCATCAGTCAAAAGATGGGATTGGCCACATCCCATGCCACCCCGTTTTATGTTGATAACTGATTTACTTGTATTTTAAAGGTGTATCTCTTTTCCTTAGTATATTTCGGTAACTCCGAAAGTGGAATTACGTCCCCACGCTCACAAATATACGATGCATTTTGCACGAAAGTATTTCTACTTTCGTTTACTGCGTAGCGATCGTGATCGATTCAATCTCTATTTTTGACCCCGAAAACAGCTTTCGAGAGGGCTTCTACCCGCCTTGATCGTCTCATACGTAGATTTTTTTTTTAATTTAGGAATATTCCATTCTTCTTACCATGCTAATTTTACATCATTTTTTTAACTTTCTATTTATTAGCTTTTATACAAAGAAGGTTACTGAGCCTGTTTGATCTATTACCATTACTATTTTCATGTAGCTTTTCTTGTCGAAGTCGCTTCTTATGATACCCATCGTCTCTTATGCTTAGGGGTGTATCTTTATCACTCTATATTTACCTTTTCATTTCGTTTCTTCCGGTACGTTTTATTATTTGCCTAGCTTTCATAAATATCGTATTTTGACTCTAGATGATTATCTCGTGAAAATTTTCTCTTACACATTTTCTACGGGGTTTTAATAGATAATCAATAGGCAAGATCACATATCGTGCAAATAGTAAAAAAAAGGAAACTTTCGGTCACTTTATTAATGGAAAATATTATGACCCATAATGTCTGGGTCAGGAATACATCCCAATTTTCCTTATCACTTTCAGTGAGCTTAACGGTGGAACCGCTCAATCTTAGCATTAGGGTTTGAGGCATAAGGAGATGTAACAATGTGCTTCATATTCAGACTTTTCAGTGTTTGTCTCATTTCCTCATTAACGATTTTCAATTCATTCGGATACGGCTCTTTCTGAATAATCTTATGCTAAGTTAATTAATTAAGGGTTCATTAAATCATATGCCTTTTGCTTTTTGTAGCCATTAGCTATGGCTTAAATCTGTCGGGTTTCCGGAAATAATTGGGATATTCGTTCCACCTGTTCACAATACAGGTGAAATGCTTGAATTGGAAGTAACCGCTATTTTAAGAAAAAACAAATACACTAAGGTGCTCTTCAGAAATGAACCAAATTTGCATGATAGATGTAGAGAAACAAAGAGATAATAGTCACTTACCCCGACTCTGTAGACTTATCTGGTCATACATTTTCTTAATACATTTGCAGATACTGGAGTTGCTGTGCAAGTTGAGCTGAATTCTTCCTGGGTTGGTTCCTGGCTGAAGTGGCGTTGCGCCGATGAAGTAGTTGATCCTGTGTTTTGAAAATCAAAATGTATTTATAGTTGATACCGTATTCTGATGCACTGATGTAACGAGATCTGCCATGGAAATTAAATAGTGCCAATCCTGCCTATTAAGTCACCAAATGTAGTGCTATTACTTTACAACACCGAGTCGTTCTCTGTATCGTGATAACCACATGTTTGGACTGATAGTTCTCTGTTTTCTTACACGCAAAGTTTCTATGAGATCCATGAGGAAAATGAGTTCGATCCAGTTGACGAATGTTCGATTTTGTGTAGGAAAGAAGCAAGGTTGCCAAGCAATAAAAAAAAATGAGGAAAGTCGCTTGTTATAAACAGGAACAAACGTTTATTTACACAATTTTTATCGACAAGTTTAAACAAACACATAACTTGCGGAACTTTAGTTTTCTTATGAAATCTTGAAATGAAATTAGGCTGCGTCTATAATGGAATATGCAGTGGCAACGGGTTTGGTTCTTGAAGCGGCGAAAACTACGAATCAACTTAATTTTTCGCTTTGGGTATGCCCGTATTTATGGGCCCGAATCCTGAATAATTGGACCTCGATTAGTCATCTAATTAGGATTGCCAACTAATGACTATCTCCAACAATAATATCAAGCATTATCCATGGGTTTCCTCTGAGTTGTTTAGATAATCGGAAAATCAATCGCAGTAATTTGTGAGAGGCAAATCCTGTGGGTAGTTGATGTGTAACTTATACCTTTCAATACCTTGTGCTAAACTGGTACTCAATTCCAAGCTACGCCGACCAGAAATGTTTGGAAATTTTAAAGTATATTTTATTGTTCATACTTTTGAAAATAACATGGTATGGCAACCACATGCAAAAGTTTTGCTTTTGTGACAGTTAATAATGTCAGTTTGGTTTTGCTCGGGTCACAATGACATGTACTTAATGAATGTGTTTATTACACTCGGTTCTTAAAAAGTGTGGGGTACCAAAAACTAATTTATTTTTGTAATGTTTAATAAAATACTTATTATCACAATTTAATCAACTTTTGTACACGTTAATGACTCATAATTCGATCAGTCTTAAAAATTACACTGTTCTTTGCTCATTGATAGGGTTTACGTCAATGCTCAACTAGTTTTCATTTGTTAACATTTTTCTCTTTTACACTCTTGACGGAACAAGTTACTCATAGCGTTGGATTATACTTCTGAGTCTAAGTTATATCTTTATTGCCCAGTTACATTTTACAAGATTTTTGGAAGAAAACACGAGTTAATCTAATAATCTTAACGTGAAGATTTCATTTAATTTGATGCCAAATGGAGATCAGAGCGATGATGATGTAAAGACAGAAGGTTGAGTTTGGATGTATTAAAAGTAACCAACCACTTTTTTTCCTGTTCTACTACGTGGTCAAGATCAGAGGAGCAAGAATGAGAGAGAACTCGCTCATTTACCGCTTGTTATGTGTTGCCATAGACGGTTGTGTCGTCAGCACAAATATCTACGAATGTCTTTAGGATGTGATTTGGAAGATCATTGATATAGATAAGGAAGAGAGGCCCAGGATGGAAACTGTAGGAACTACAGCATTCGGCTTCTGATTTCTGCCCGTACACGACTACTCTTATGGACCTATCAGAGAGAAATGATTTAATAAAATACATTTCTAGCAATACCAGATCTGGATATCTTGTGAAGTAGACATTTATGCCATACCTTATCAAAGGCCTTTGATATGTCAAGAGCAATTGCCCTAGACAAGAAGCCCCCTTCGAGAGCTGCGTTAATCGTATGGGGTATAAACTGTAAGCACGTCTGCTGTAGATCTAGTAGGACGGAAATTATATTGCACGTCACTAACAAGGTTCTTTTGCTGAGGTGATTGACTTCTTCTTTATTTTACACAGAGTCTATCAGTTATTCATGAGTTCCATATCATAAATTGTCCGTCCATTTCTCTTTTATGCAAATAAAAAAGGAAGCAATCTCACTTTTCTTGTATATTTTTATTTGGTACATTAGTCTCCAATGCAGCAGTTATTACTTAATTTTTTTATGTATGTAACAGGTTCATCACCTTATGCTACATATTAAATTTGTGTTAAATTCTTCTTTTTCTAAATATGGACGATATTCCAAACATTATTTTCGAAATGATAAAGGCCACATGGATCAACAACAAAAATTCGAAAAAGGCAGATTCTCTTCCGACAAATGTAAGATAAACGAGAGTACAAACTGGCAATTGAAGTTACATGAACAACAAATACAATTCTAACAATTTACACTTAAGTAAACTTAACTACGAAAAAAAAACAACTTAAATAATTTGTTACAAATTCATTAAATTATTCCAAAACCATTGAACAGATAGGATTTATTTCCCGGTGTACAATCTACAACTCGATTAAAACATTTAAATATGTACCATAAAACGACCATACATTCTAGGTCGTTTACATGCACTAGACAGTTATTTTAAAAGCAACCTGTAAACAGTAGCCTCATGAAAAAATACGTCTACTATAAAAATAAAAATGCTAAACATGGTAGATTAGTGAAATTGATATTAACCAATATAAGCTTAGACTTTAATTTATTAGAGTCTATTACGCTCCCATCGGAACTATTTGGGATGAACATAACCTTGGTCTATAAGCGTTTGAAATTTCTGAACAGAGTCAATTACAAATAAGTAGATTTTCCAACTTTTGCAGTATCAGTGAATATGCTCTGTAGTGATGTTAAACACATACGCACACACATAAAACATATATTAGCGAATAAGTAGCACTTATGTTTCAGGTAAAGAAGATTCTCAACTTACTAGGAATATGCGCTGGTTTTTTTCAAGTTTAAATGATACCTTGTAGGAGCACTTTATCCTCTTCCAAGCCCCGAGGAAATTAAAAAAATAAATAAATGGGGGAAAATCTTCTTTAAAAATAAACACCTAACCCACATCGCTTTAATAGAGATGGGTAAAGAAAGTAACAAATTGATCTGCATAAATACCCATAGATGGCTGTAAAATACACTAGATTAGCTATATGAGTCAAGGTTGCCCTTGCAATTTTCTAGCATGTCATGGATATCATACTGGGCGACTTTGACTACGCAACGGTCTATTCGGATGATATAATAGTAACTAGTAAAACTACACCAGCGCACTGTAACCATAAATTAAACGTATTCCATAAGTTACAAGAATACAAGTTAAAGGTTGAAAGAAGCTAAGTGTGACTGGTTCTTTCAAGAGATCAAGTACTAAGGCCACATCATAAATATAGACGGTCGTCGCCCGTATGTAGAAAAGGCCAACGCGATCAGAAACATGCATACTCGAGATAGTGTTCAAGCCTTATATAGCTTCCCCGGCCTACCTAACTTTTACCAAAGGTTCAATCCTTATAGAGCTTCCTCAATAAGAACATGCAGACATTATAAGGGTCTCCTAATAAATTTTCATACCGTATAATCTATTCTTATTGACTGATAAATGCCAGGACGCATTAGAACAGTTCAGGAAATCTCTTACTTCAAATCTCTGCATCATCCACTTCGACTCACGTCTTTACATCATAGTGACAAGTAATGCAATCTCATACAGTATCGGTGTTTGCATTTTCCATAAACTCCTAAATGGTCTGCCTAAAACTGTAGCAATATTTCCAATAGAGAAATAGGATCTAAGAATAATAGGCACAGTTACAAAGTTTCACATATACTTACATGGAAACAAACTTAGGTTCAAGAAAGGTCTTCCAGCATATACTGCAAACAAATTGCTTTATTAGGAAACGAATCCATTCAGCTACAATTTCAAGATCGAGTTCCTAACATATAAAAATATGCTATGCGGTCAGTTTATCACGACTTATTTCTCGGAAAACGAAGTTAACGAAAACAGTCTTGTCGCAGAAGAAGGAATTCCGTCCTGGCAATAAAGTCATTTCCAATACCCACTGACACATTACATTTTGGAAACTATCAGATGAAAAATTACTTAACTGGTCTACATCGTCCAGGGACTGACAAACACTTACAAATTCAATATGAACCGACTCAGGAAATGCTGCTGGAATCAATCAGATAGTTCATTAAAAAATACCTGCGCAGAGTCAATGGACGTAATATTCGATCACTTCTATCTTAACACGCTCCAGGTATCCCCCGAAGTGCGATGCTCGGAAAGAAAACGAATATTTACGCGACCACCGGATGTAAATTTCAAGTAAAAGATGTATTGCCAATGCTACTTTTTCCTTTTTTTGGTCTGAATCAAGAAATAAAAACAGAAGAAAACTTTTGAAATGCAGGTGCTCTGTAACCGAAACGTTTCTGCGTCATGGCATTTCCAGTACTATATTACTCAGAGACCATTATCGTAATACCGTAGAATCAGCAGAAGTACTAGTAGTATTACCCGTATTAGACACCGCCATATAGTAAGAATTGCTTACTCTTTCTTTTATACTTGTACTTCCTTTTTATGAACACATCTTTTATACACCTAATCCATTTTTCGCTGGTCTGAATCTTGGGTCATCATCATTAAGCAAGGATTTTTTTTTATTGTAATAAATATGTAGAGGTTATGAAATACAAAGTATTCAATGTCGAGTTGCAAAACAATACTGATCTTCGTGAAAATCCGTCGGCTCTGTCGAAAGTTTTAATCAGACATATACACATACATACTTCTATAAAAAGAAACACGAGAAAATGAATACGTACAGTTTAAAATGGAATTACTTTCAATTATAAATTTACATACATCGGAGAAACTAGACTAGCATATTTTACGGAAAAAAATAAAAAATCAACTCGTTGACTGGCAATAAGATTAACCTTATTGGAGAATTTCATTTACAAGTAAATTTAAGTGGAACTATTAATATTAAATATGTACGTTCTTAAAATATACTCAAATCGATTTTTTGAATTTGATGAATATATTTAATCATTGGAATTTTTTAGATAAAGTTTTTAATCAGAAAATATGTAATCTTGGTGTAGAGGAAAAAACCCAAACTCTCCAAACGAAATATCTCCTAAATAAAGTTATTCATGAAAAATAGCCAACTAATTTTTAAATGGGATTTATAAATAAAAAAATAGACTTCAAAGAATAACGCATATATTTCGAAAATATGTTGTAATATAACGAAGCGACAATAAAAAAATTAAACAGAAAATAAAAGCGTTGCAAGTAGAGTTGCTAAAAAATCTTGAAAAAGGTTGAAATGTTAAGGGCAAAAGAAAAAGCAATGTTAACCCTTGCTGAAAGTAGGTGTGACAAATTAGATATTACCAACTTCTAACCTTTGATTTTCTTAGTATAAACATACACCGAGCAAATTAACTGAAGTGGGTAATGGGATTGGGATGTTATTTAGAAATTAATGAATATAAATATTAAAAATACGCAGACCTTAAATCACATAGTAAGGTAAAAACGTGCAAGATAAACGACATACTCGAAAACGCCACCATCACCAATTTAAACAAGTTACTCAGAGAATACAAGTGACATTGCTTCTAGTGAAAGAGACGATGGACAACATTTCTGAGACGCAACCAATACAGGAAATGCGACTGTAGGATAGTAAACGGAAATTTACCGACCTGATTGCTATTGATCCAAAACGGAAAATATATTGACAAGCTTTTTGCGGAGTAAAAATACTTGTAAATGTGTTTTTGGGGACTCACCTATACACAAGATGTGGACACTTCCCAACTGTAAAAATAGACCAAGATCTGGGAATATACGCGTAATTTATATGATTCCTTTTCACACTGAAATGATCATCAGAAAAATTCTAGAAATTAAAAAAAGTTCAAAAAAAAAAGAAACCTTCCGCTCTTTTTATAATCGGTCAGTTGACCTTGTGTGCTAAATCATGACTTACTGTAGCAACACTAGATCGTCTGCATTAAACGTTAAACTATAAGGATTTAAAAATCCCACTTTTTTCGTAGAAACGTGACCAGTTGAGGGTGACGAAATTAATATTTTTAGCCGATCTTTCGGTATTTGTCGTCTGAAGGATCGATACTGATCTTGTGAAAATTCGTCACCTCTGTCGAAAGTTTTAGGCAGACATGCCAATATACATACATACATTTATATATTCGTATATCCAATTTTCGGCCCAAACCGATTAAAAAGTTTGCCGTATCTCTGAATACCAATTATGTTAAATTTTAATGTTTACACCAGAAATTGTTTGTGTAATTTGGTAGAAATCGCAGAGGTCAATTTTTTAAAAACTTCGACCGCTATTATGACACTTTGACATTTATTGTTTTGGACTCAACTACAGTTATAAAGTTAGAGCCATGTCCAAGGAACATATATCTAAAATGTCAAGTGTTTATACGAAAAATTGGTCGAGCAATTTCGTAGAGTCCTCCAAGGTCAAATCTTTGAAGTTTGACCCCTTAACCGAAAAATTTCTATCCGAAAATGAATTACACAGATTTTCTCAAATCTCAATACCCTGTATATCAAATTTGAAGTTTGTAGACTGGACATTGAACGAGTAATTTTGTAGGAAATTTACACAGACATACACACATACAGACACTTTAATTTTTATATATATACTAGCATTTCAGCACGGTCTTGCCTGGGATTTTGGAGTTGTATGTTAAGCAAAACAAAAAGCGGTCAATTTTTTTAATTTGAACCCCCATTATGAACCAGTAACATTTATTGTTTTGAGAATTCTACCAAACTGCTCCTACAATTTTAGGTCTAAACACGTGAAAGTTTAGATATCGGGTCCTTGGACATGGATCTAACTTAATAACTTGATTTGAGTCCAAACAATAAATTTTAAGAGGTCATAATAGGGGTCAAAGTTAAAAAAAAATGATCCCTGCGGTCTCTTCAAAATTACTCGGACAATATCGGTTTAAATATTTTAAATTTTACATAAAGGGTATTCAAAGATAGGGCAAGCTTTTTCATCAGTTTGGGTCGAAAATTTTTAGTTACCAATATACAACTCTATGTATGTATGTCTGTTTGCATGTCTGCCTTAAACTTTCAATAGAGGCGACGGATTTTAACAAGATCAGTATCGTTTTAAAGTTCGACCTTTCATACGAGAAATATCGAAGAATTGGCTAAAACAATTAATATCTTTCCTTCACCTACAGAGGGGGGGGGTCACTTTTTTCGCCGATATTGTTGAAAGTTATCCTCTCGTTAAGATTGTCTAGTCTTAATTTTATAAAATGTAACTTCCGATTTGGCGTGGGTCGTAACAGCATAAACGTTAGGTTTTACCCCGTTCTTTTCCTCTTTTGCGATACGGGTTCGAGTCTGCCTTCCTACTACCACTTTTTTTTTGCTCAACATACACATACAAACACCCGGGCTTAAATGCGAGTATATATATAAAAGTTAACGTTTCTGTTTGTCTGTGCGCCTGTCTGTGTGTCTGTGTACATTTCTCTACGCAATAACTCTGTCAATTTTTAGTCTACAGGCTGGACATTTGATATACAGGGTACTGAGATTTGGGGAAATCGATGTGATCGGGTTTCCACTAAAAATTCGCCTGCAAGGGGTCAAAGTTCAACGATTTAATATTTTAGAACTCTACCAAACTGTTCCAACAATTTTGGGTCTAAACACTTGAAATTTGAGATATAGGTTTGTTTGATATGGATCTAACTTAATAACTTGATTTGAGCCCAAAACAATACATTTTAAGGGGTTATAATTGGGGGGGGGCAAAGTTAAAAACAATATCGTATTTTTTTTTTGCTCAGCATACAACCGAAACACCCGGACAACGCCGGGTACCCAGTCTAGTATATCTATAAAAATGAACATGTCTGTGTATCCGTCTATCTATGTGTCAGCCTGTGTGTGTATATTTCCCAACGCAATAATTCTGTCAATTTAAAGTGTACAAACTCGAAATTTATATACATGGTACTGAGATTTGGGAAAATCTATGTGATCGGTTTTCGGCCAGAAATTTGGCTATTAAGGGGTCAAAGTTCAACGATTTGACCTTTGAGAACTTTACAAAACTCCTCCAACAATTTGGGGGCTAAACACTTTAAATTTCAGATATGTTCCTTAGATATGGATCTAACTTAATAACTTGATTTGAGCTCAAAACAATACATGTTAAGGGGTTATAATAGGGGTCAATGTTAAAAAAATGACCTATGCGGTCTCTATCAAATTATTACGAAAATTTCTGGTCTAAACATTTGAAATTTTACATAAAGGGTATTCAGAGATAGGGCAAGCTTTTTAATCGGTTTGAGTCGAAAATCTTTAGTTACCGATATATAAATGTGTGTATGTATGTATGTTTGCATGTCTGCCTAACACTTTCGACAGAGGCGACGAATTTTCTCAAGATTAGGATCGTTTTGAAGGTCGGCTTTTCAGACGACAAATATCAAAGAATTAGCTAAAAAATTAATATCTTGACCTTTAACATGGCACTTATCTATAGGGGGCGCATTTTTCGCCGATATTTTTAAAAGTCATCCTCTCCTTTCGATTGTCTAGCCATCATATTAAAAAATTGTCACTTCCAGTTTGGTGGTGGTCGTGACAGCATAGACGTCAGGCTTTTTCCTGTTCTTTTCCTCCTTTCCGGTACGGGTACGAGCCTGCCATCCTACTACCATTTTCCCCCTCAACATAACCTCCAAACACCCGGACAATGGCGGGCTTAAATGCTAGTAAATACACACACATATATATATATATATATATATATATATATATATATATATATATATATATATATATATATATATATGACTCTACAAAAATTCGTAAATCTGTATATCTATAAAAAGTGAATATGTCTGTGTGAGTGTGTGTCTGTGTGTGTACATTTCCCTACCCACCTTTTCTGTTAATTTTCGGCCTACAGCCTCGAGACTTGAAATAAAGTGTATTGAGATTTGAAAAGATCTGTTTAATCATTTTTCGACCAGGAATTTTGCTGTAAAGAGGTCAAAGTTCACTTATATGACCCTTGAAAACTCTACGTAACTTCTCTATCAATTTAGGGGCTAAACACTTGAAATTTTAGATGTTGGTTACTTTGGCATGGATCCACCTTTTGATTGAATTTGAGCCTCCGAGATTAAATGTTAAGGGGTCAAAATTGGTGTCTAAGTTAATATAAATTTTACCTCCTCGGTCTCTACCAAATTACTAAGCCAATGTCTGGTCTAAACATTTGAATATTTACATAAAGGATATTCAGGAGAGTACCAGCTTTTTACTCGGTGTGGGTCGAACATTTGAGCTGCCAAGCAGCAGAGTACAAAAGATTTGATCCTTGCGATCTGTAGCAAACTACTCAGCCAAGTTTGGATCTAAACATTCGAAATTTATACATAAAGGTTATTCAGTCATATGGCAAACATGTTAATCAGTTTTGCAGCGAGCATTTAGCTATTAAAAGGTCACAGTTGAAAGAGTTATCTTTTGCAGATTCTACGAAACTCGTCCGCCTATTTTGGGTCTAAACACTTGAAATTTTAGATGTAGGAAACTTGGAAATGTGTCAAACATTTTATTTGGATTTAAAAAAAAATTAAAGGGTCCAAATTTGAGTTTAAAGTTTTTAAAAAACTACTCCGTCAATTTTCAGTATACAGACTTGAGATTTTACATGTGATTTGGAAAGATTTTTTTATCGGTTTTCGGTCAAACTCCACGGCCAATTTTGGGTCTAAATACTTGAGATTTTAGATATTGGTTACTTGAACATGACTCCAAGTTATTAACTTTATTTGAGCCCGAAACAATAAATATTCAAAATTGAACCCGAAACAATAATTAGTCAAAATTAGGGTCAAAGTTTAAAGAAAATTTACCTCTGTTGTTTCTACAAAATTACGCAACTAATTCCTGGTCTAAGCCTTTGAAATTTTACAAAAAATATATACTGACATAGGACAAGCTTTTAAATTGATTTTTCGGCAAGAATTTCGCTGCAAAATGGGTCAAAGTTCAAATGATTTGATCTTTACAGCCTCTAGCAAACAATTACGACAGTATATTGTCTAAACATTTGAAATTTTACATAAATGATATTCAGACATGTAGCAAGCATTTTAATCAGTTTTAGGGCGACAATTTCGCTGATGTCAAAGTTGTAAGAGTTGGCCAATGCATACTCATACAACGTCCTCCGTCACTTATGGGTCAAAAGAATTGAAATTTTAGATGTTGGTTGCCTGGAATGAAAAAACGTTGTAATATACATATGTACATATGCACATAAATATATATACAGTACATAGAACCCGAACACAACCGGGCTATACTGCTAGCATTTCTATAAAAGTCGATTTTTCTGTGTGTTTGTCTGTGCATGTACATTCTTTTCCAAAATTAATCTGTTAATTTTCCGTCTACAGACTCGAGATTTGACATAAATTTGGTAGGATCTTTTAAATCGGTTTTCGGCCAAACATATGGATGTCAGGAAGTCAAAGTTAAACGATTTTACCATTTAAAACTCTTTTAAACTCTTTCACAATTTTGGGTCTACACGCTTTAAATGTTCTATATCAGTTTTTAAAAATTGATCAAACTTTTTAACTTCATGCGAGCCCAAGACAATTAAAGGTAAAAGGTCAAAATTGGGCATTTTTTTGTCTAAATATTTGAAATTTTAACTGAAGTGCATTCGGACATAGGGAAAGTTTTTTAATCGGTTTGTGGCCGAGATATTTGCTGCCAATGAATCAAAGTACCAAAAGATTTGACTCTAGCTGTCTCTAGCAAACTATTACGACAATTTTGGGTATACATATTATTAATTTTACATAAAGGGTATTCAGGCATGCCGCAAGCTTTTTTAATCAGTTATTAGGCGACAATTTGGCTGGGAAGCGGTCAAAGTTGATAGAATTAACCATATCTGACTTTACCAAACTTGTCCGTCAATTAAGGGTCTAAACACTTGGAATTTTGAATGCAGGTTACCTGGACATGAGTCTAACTTTTTAATATATATATATATATATATATATATATATATATATATACATATATATATACATATATACATATATTAAAAAGTTTGATATGTATATATAATTATCTCTCTCTGTATATATATATATATATATATATATATATATATATATATGTGTGTGTGCGTGTGTGTGCGTTTGTGTGTGTACGTGTGTCTATAAATCAATAATCAACTATATATATGTATATATATATATATATATATATATATATATGTATATATGCACATAAATTCATGAACATTACATAGGGCCAGAGCAAAGTTGCTAGTATATATATATATATATATATATATATATATATATATATATATATATATATATTCGTGTGTGTGTGTGTGTGTATGTGTGTGTGTGTAGTGTCTGTATGGGGGTGGGGTTTTTGTGCATAAATGCATGACTATTTCATTAAATCACTTTTCACGACGAACGCACTATAATGCTGATTACTGATTTTTTTCACATCATATAATTAATCAGACCTAGAGTATAATGCCGTCACTCGCAGAAGTACATCTTGGAGACTAGAAAAAAGAAGACAAATACATACATTTCATTGGCAAGGATTAATATCATCGAAACATATCTGATTTAAACTAACACACGTGTTTATATCAAAGAAAAAGAAAGTATGCGTTGCTTTTAAGCCTACTAAAATATTCATTTATATAGCTGATTATTGATTTATAGACACACGCACACACACAAGCGCGCACATACACACACACACATATATATATATATATAGATATATATATGTATATATACAGAGAGAGATATATAATTATATATACATATATATAGGACATTGGGTAGATCAATATATATGAAACTCTCCTTTTCTCTCTCTCTCTCTCTCTCTATATATATATATATATATATATATATATATATATAGTACTTTATGTAGATTAATAAATTTATATATATGTGTATATATAAATATACATATATATAGTAATCCACACACAATACTGTTTCGCTGTATCACACCTCATAATATCGGCTAGACAGTCATTTCCCCTTGCCAGGAATTGTACTAATAACCATCGCGTTGATAACTGGCAGTTCTAACTTCTGGCCCACTTGATAGCTGCTCGAAAATATTAGCTCATAAAATAGTATATTTGTTATTAGTCAGTTGCCCACCGCTTTTACAGTGCTACAATTTATTTTTTATTTAGGACGTCATATTAATGCACATTAAGCCGCGTGTGATTTATATTTACGGATGTGCCATAGCAAAAGAAAGAGGCTTTATATATATATATATATATATATATATATATATATATATATGTGTGTGTGTGTGTGTGTGTGTGTGTATATATATATATATATATATATATAACAGTAAATATACTTCGTTGTCTTAAAATCTCAAGAATTCAAACGACATCTTTATTCACAGCAAACATTTTTTTTTTATATTTGCAGAGTTTGCATATCATTCAAACGGTATTCCACATAGTTGTTCACGGTGTTGTTTACTTCAACATAACAAAAATCGAAATAATTATTATATTAATTAAAGCTATTCCAGATCCAAGTATTTTATTTTACTTATTGATTTCGCTTCGTTTATGTTGCTGGATTGTTTTTTTGTTGAATAACGAATTCGAATTTGTAGGATGTTAAACATGTTATTTAGTTTGTTTTCTTACAATGTCCAATAATTTCGCAAAAGAAAACACATATCAAGCGTTATTAATTCGTCTCCATTCGAACGTTAAACATTTTATTTGAATGTTTGTCATTTTACCAAGGATTCTAAAGAAATATTACAGCCATAATAACATTGAATTTTCGATGAACGTTAGATTTATAATATAAAAAAATCTTAAATAAATTTGTGCGGCTGCGTTTGAATAAAACATGTCATACTCTGTTACAGAATTGAAATCAAAGTGTTTTTCTCTTATCTAATTAAAGTTGCTTTACACAAGGAATTTTGAAGTAGTCGTAAAGAGCTGAAATTATAGAAAGACGATACAGTGGCATAGTCACTAAATTGACAAAAATGAAGAAACACTTCAAAACATGGAAATATTTTAACTGAGAGTAGCACAGTTGTAAAGTCGAAATATAAATACGCCGAATTGTATTAGCCACATTATATGTGGGAAAACAGCAAACATATATAAAATTAATATAAAGAAAACCCTATAAAAATACAAATCGTTATTTAAGTATAGTTTTAAAAAATGAATACTAAAACAATGGCTTCTAGAATATTAACAATGCCACTCTGAAATACTAAATCGTAATGTGCCAATTAATTGTAAAATATAGCATACACATATTTACACAAGAATAACATGACAACAGTAATAACTTAGCTGATATCCGCGAATTGTGCCATTGATTAATAACTTTGTATTTACAAGTATCTACGCCTTTTTTAATAAACGATAAAAATCGTATTGCTTGAAAGAAAGTATATGTGGTGTCCGGGGCCATAAAAAGATGAATTTATATGCCCAAAAATACTAAACTATAAAACCAATACTGAAATATATATCTAGTTTTATAGCCTGCATTCTTGCATGGATATATTTTATATGTTTTTATATATGTATATATATATATATTTATATATACAGTTATATATGTACTTATACATATATGTATATATATATATATATATATATATATATATTTGCGTGTGTGTAAGTTTAAAAGCTGATGAGAGTTAATCAGAATATATATAGAAAATTAAATAATGGCAATATCAAGATAAGTACAAATATTGGATAAAAACAAGTAGAAATAAGTGTCGGTGTACGATGTTTATATGAGATACACTACAAATAAATGTTAATATAATGGTTTTCTGCCGATTAGAAATTATTTTAGGGGACAGAACACAGGATTATACAATAATTAAATCCCCTATTAACTCACACAAGGAGAGTCTATATAGCTTTAAATGTATTATTTTGGATAGTTTAGAGAACGTTCCAAATCTCCATTAATGATTTATTGTTACAATAAGAATGATAGGAATAATACAAACGAAATAACGAATCGAGACATTTACTAATACATCCTAGTAACAATAAAAACAACAACATAATAACATACATATCCCACAAACCCACATATACTCAACAATACCTCCACTTCAAAAGCCACCATCCTAAAAACTGTCTAAAATCAATACCCTACTCCCGAGCACGCAGAGTCTGCACCATAATAACAGATAGACACCTCCGTTCGACTAGACTGAATGAACTGCAAATAACCCCGTGGAAAAGAGGATATTAACTATCACTTATACAGAAAGGTATTGAACTGGCAGAAAAAGAATCCAGTAGACCAACTATGAATCCCAAAAGAATACAACAAAGAACAACTTTTTAGCATAGTCCCCACACACAACACAAACAGCCCAGAACTATTTACACTGATAACAAAAAAAAAATGATCCTTCTCAGTCAGAACAACAAACTAAACAACATATTAAAACAACAAAAATAATAAAAACAAACGGCAACCCAAAAATTAAAAACACACCCTAATTCCTCGAAACTCGTTCCACACACTACAAAAGGGATTACAAGGTGTAACAAACTGCGATGTAGAATATTTGACATAATAATAGAAGGAAACACATACACATTAAACAACCCAACACAAACATTTAAATAAAAAGGGATCTACATTGCACTTCCAGAAACGTAGTATATGCACTAAGATGCACAGACTGCGACAAGTCCTACATAGGCTCCCCCCAAATATTTCAGCAATAGAATGGCCTTACATAAGAACAACATCAAAATTTCAGATAACGGACAACTCTATGTTTCAAAACACGTACACACATGCAGTGGAAATAACTTCAAAATAATGCCTATCTTCTGAACAGACAATTATTTTTATTTACTTACACAAGACAAAAAATTCATAACAAGATTCACTCCCGAACAAAACAGCGCCTAATATCAACACACAAACACATGAAATGCAAGGCACACTCGCATGCACGTGCCTATACATATACACACCCACACATAAATCTGAACCGACACATTAAAAACACACACACAGGCATACAGCCACACACATACATAACCCCCTGTCCCTAATACAACACATTGAACAATACCAATCCTACTTTACTGGGAAACCGACAACACTAGGAAACACGTAGAACCATAGTTTAGTATCCGTCTCAACATCTCGCCCCACTCAGTGGAGTAGAAATCTCTCATGACTGAGATAACTATCATCGTTTTACCCATACCTATACCCCTTGAGGTGCTCTCTCATCACTGAGGAACGAGACCGTCCCCACACTAAGAACCTATCCTGGATTTGGCCATACTCACTTGGGGAGACAAGTAAATAGAAACATCAAAAATCAAATATGTATATTTATAAATACCGCTCTTTATCTAAACAAATATAATATTAAGAATGACCGAACAGTCTAAGAATGAAACGAAAAATGACAATACTCAAATGTAAGAATCCAAAAAATACATATCAAAATTGAATGTAAACACCCCTACATTTATGTCAGAGGAGCTGGTTCTCCCCCTTTCTTCAGAAACACACATTAGAAACGACCTTGGATTATAGTTACATTCCTAGGGAAGCAAATAACTTTATAATACTATAAAACAGAACAAACATTCTTCAAATCAATATGAGAAAACACACACACACACGCTCACTCTATCCTATGCACCCAGTTGACCAAGTAAGAGTAAAAAAAGAAAAAATGAGAAAAAACAAAAATAAATAAATAGAGACACAAGCAGAGAGAGAGACAGAGAGAGGGAGAGAGAGAGGGAGAAACATAAGACGGCGGTGACCACAGTTCACCCCCACGAACACGTAATAAAAATTGAACATACAAATGAAAAATAGAATCATTTACACATGTTTCCACCGCTCGGAAACATTTAAAATGAACTACTAAAATGTTGAGTATATTTTAAATATCTTACATTTCGAATACCTTCCCAAGAGGACGATTCACAGAACGTCTGAAACGCGTTAAAAACGATTTCAATGATTTAAAAATATTATTACATAATGGTCAATGAAAAACAAAAACACGGAATAATAAAATAATGTTAAGAAATACACATTGTTGGTGACCCCCCCCCCTTATTTAAATATACATCTTTCTCTCGTTGGAATTTCTTAACCCATTTGGTATATATATATATATATATATATATATATATATATATATATATATATATATATATATATATATTGTGGTGCTAAAAAGAAAGTCAACATTGTCATGTAAAAAATAACTTCAAATAGATAAACTAAAAGAAACATCGCACGATGGTTAATTGTTATTAAAATGTAACTTAAGAACACTAATGCAACACAAATAGAACAGGAACACAATGAACTAATATAATATTTTATAGCATAGCCCTCCTGCAATTTGTCGGTCTGTAGTCTTTTGGGCATTCCTTGAATTAGCCTGCGGGAATACACCGGTGAAAGAGCACCAACCTTCTCGTTAATTGTTGTCAAAAGTTCTTCCGGATTTTCAAATTGCTTGGTGTAATGCCATACGTTTCCGATAGGATTGAGGTCTGCAGATTGTGCACGCCGATTTTAACCCGGGATATAATTCTCTTCAAAGAACCTCTTGACATAGCAAGCTGTCTGAATGAGAGCAGCATATTGCATGAAGATGGGATTATCATCCAAATTCCGGCGAACGTATGAAAGAAAATGCTCAGTTTGCATATCAATGTAAACTGTTCGAACATTCAAGCGAAAAATAGACACTGGACGATTGGGAATCAGAACGCCCCACACTAAAACTGAACTTCCACCACCTTGCAGCATTTAACCTCTGAAGCTACGATTAAATTTTCGTTATTCCTTCGACGGACGTACTGCCTACAATCACTGCTTTGCCTATTGAACTTATTTTCGTCGATGAAAATCACTTCGGACAAGTCATGATCTTACATGCGCTGACATCCAGCCGGCGCTTTCTGTTCTTTACAGAAATTACTTGTCTGCCGCTTTGCAGCACAAATTCGCAAATTAAATGTCTGCAATATGTTCTTAACTGTAGAGTGAGATCCATTTTAAACTGTAATTGGATATTGGGAACCGTTTCAAATATGTTTCCGAGACTTCAGATTTTGATAGCATTGTTTTAAGCAGTAACTCTAGGACAAATATATTTAGAGATTTCACGAACGCTGCCAGTGTTTTGGTGCTTTTGCACAGTTATCTGTAGCATGTCCCACCACATTTCAATCTAGGCTTGACTGAATAAACGAGAAAGGTGGGGATTAATGAGCTCCTGACAATCACTAAGAGAAAGTCGAGTCATATAAAATAAATGTTACATTTTATAACCAGGACCAACAACAATAACGATTAGATATGATTTTTTGCTGGATGAATTAAGCTGATTGACAGCTCATTTTTTCTAGGGGGTCTATTTTTTTTTCTTCTCGATTAGATGTTAATTTATTTACTTGACGTGAAAATGTAATTAGGGATTTAACATTTGCATAAGAAATATCGCCTGAAATGGTTTCTTGTTACTTATAGTTGGCTGATCGAAAGATGATCATGAATGTGTAGCGACATATTAATGTTCATGCAAAATAAATTAAAAAACATATTCTGTTGTATATTGGTTTCGAGCACTCTTGTAGTAACATTGTTAAAATTACATTGGTTGCTCTATCTGGAAAATATTAACCTGGAATTATATATATATATATATATATATATATATATATATATATATATATATATATTTATATATATCTATCACGGGTTCTGTCAGAAATTCTATACAAGTAAATTATTTCCTACAGCGATCATTACTAATTGACTAAAAGTCAAACACCGTACTGTTTAAATATATGTTTAATGCCAGTTTTACATGAGATTTGTAATTTGACTTTCCGTTTAATTCCACTAGAACAGCATTTATAACAATGGGCGTGTACTCACAATGGGTAATATTTAAATCCATGAAAATTGGTTAAATTTGCCTTCGCAGAAGTAAAATCAAAGGGAATCGCGTAATTGAAAAATGCTCTAAAGTAATCCAAAAAACAGAAATTCGTTGAATAATTCGCACATAGGTACAAGGAAAAGACACCCGACTATCCATTCAAGTTAAATCACTCTTTTCTTCACCCTATTCCCTCTGCTTCACTTTTTGTTATCAAGTAAGATCTATGACTTACTTGTAGTTTCTTTAAATACATTTGCAAGCAAAATTCGATCCCGCATTTTGCTAAATCCTACCCTCTGATGAGGAGGAAATTATTTCTTCAAAACTCTGCCGATTTAGGACTATCCACTTATTTAGTATTTCCTTTGTAAAATTAAATGTTTTAAACTCTTTTTCAACGTGTTTTTAACATGTTTTATTAACTATTATCGCGGAATAAGGTCTTAGTAAATTTATTTTTGTATAATTCAGTCGAATAATAATATTCTTTCTTTTGGGAAAAGTTCGGCGGTCAAGCTACCGCATCGTGTTGTAGAATTTTTTAGGTTGGTGCCAGGAGGCACATAAATTTACTGGGAGAGATGCACCCCCCCCAGTCTTACTTTAGACATGCATCTAGTAGATGGTAACTTATATACTTATATGTAAAAATCTGCTTTGTAATGGATTCGTCGTTTTGTGGAATCATCTGCACCGACAAAGATTTACATTAATACAAGAATTGTGGCTGGTTTGATGTAAAGTTTCAAAACTATAAACAAAACCACCTGTATAGATTTCCGAATAACTTAGTTGTTGTGGCGGTAGCTCATACGTCCAAATCGACGGGAGAAGCTATTATCATATATATATATATATATATATATATATATATATATATATATATATATATATATGTGTGTGTGTGTGTGTGTGTGTGTGTGTGGGTGTGTGTGTGTGTGGAAATTCGTATAGCTACGTTGATACTTTCTTTATTGTCTGTTACTTTTCTCGCATAAGTAAAATAATTAACTCCATATATATCGTGAATAAAGAGCTTATCTTGGTCTGCATAAACACACAATAGAAGTTTTCTTAACTCTTAAGAGATCTTTTGAAATTTTATTAAACGACTAATAAAGTGAATACTTCCAATAATTTCCCGTTTCCGATAATTTCTACTCATACTAATCTATTTTAATAGTCATCGCGACATTTGCAGTTTATCTCTCCTATTAACAGCTATATTTTGACTACAAAGTGCTAATAAGTATTGCAGAGAGAAGCGTAATTGAAGTCCAATATTATCGCTTATTTCACATCATAGGTGCAATAGAATTAAATAAAGTAAATATATATTTATAGAAAGTGTTTATTTTAAACATATGTACGTTATCTTATTAAACTGAAGATTGTGATGAATTAGTTATGTGACAAAACATCATCTAATAATAAAATGTCAAAGTTAAAACCCTAAAATCGCTATTTTCTATCAAGAACATCAGTTACATAAATCTGCGATTTAAGAAATCGTATGAAATGCAAAGGAAAATTTGGAATAGTGGTTATAAATTACTTTATTTTATAATTTCTTTCTTCTTTTGATTTGCATTTTGTTTGTTTTTTTGTGTTTTATTTGTGTTAAGCTCCATTTGCATTATTGTGTTATTGAGGGCATGATATCTACTGAGTACCATCCTGGATTGTGGAATCCGGAATATTGAATTAAACTTGATTTAATTTAATTATTTTCATAAGATTACATAAGGGTATGCTATGGCAGTTTACTGTTATGTTATAGGTAATATTGCACATTGGATTAAATGATATATACGTGATGACACTACATAATGAACAAATGTTGATTTGCAGCAAAATGGAGTCAATGCCATTGTTTCGTTCTCTTTCCAATATTTTTGATTGCCATTTTATTTCATCATCATCCACATTGTACGACAAAAAAAAAACGAATTACATTATAAAATAGAAATACAATTTTATTCTTCTATGTTTTTGTATGTTTATTTATTCTAATTTTCTTTGTTTTATTTGCCTTTTCATTTTGTATCATTTCGTTAATTTTTATGCTTAGTTTCTTTTATATGGTTTCATATAATCGTTAGGTTTTTGTCGCCAGTTTGTTTATCTCAAGCTTAATTGAATGCTGATTTTAATTTTAATCATTTTCGATATTTATGCAATATTGTCGTTTTCACAATATACTATATTTGGTGGTTTATCTCATGTTCATCTCTATCATTTTTGACTTTTCCGTTTTTATTTTAGCCATTTATTTCACATTTTCATTGTGTCTTTTTATTTCCTTTTTGACAATGTTTGTTTCCGTTCTCTTCTTCTCTTTTCAATTTTTAATAATTCATAATGTATTTCTGTCGCATATTTAAATCATTTCACTTCATTATTAATTACCAGGTTTAATACATAAGTTCTATGTTATATTTTCTCCATTCCTGTTTTAGTGTCATGCCATTTATTTTATTTCTTGTTTTTATTTTTTTATATTAAGTTATATCTATTATCATCCATTTTCACTTTTCCTCGTTTACATATTTTTTCAGTTTTTCTTTTTTTTTTCATCCCTGGTCTCTTTTATGCAATCTCTCTTATTTCTCATGCAGTTTATGTATTGCTTTCCCTTCATTTATTTTCTATTTTCTGATGTACAGTTGTTCGTTTTGAATTTCAGTATTTATTTCTTATTTGTTCTTTATATTTCCTTGTCGATTCACTTTCTTTTACAAGCTTTTGTTTTTTACTTTTTCTTTTGGTGGGTTTCTCTCTACCATGCTGCCCCTCTCTATATTTATTCAAGAGGCGCTTTATTAATGCAAAGCTTGACCGTATAATAAATCGAAATTGAATAGAAAAAAAGGAAAGCTATCGTTAATGAAAGGATAGCAAGCTGGTTGTCTAATTTACGGCTTTCCATTCGATCCCCAGTAGAATGGATAGTGTATAATGAACCGTTTCAACGGAGTCCATTCTGCTAACATCATAAAGCATTCGCTCTTAAGATGAAACTCGTAAGGGAAGCTGTCCGAATATCAAGGCAATCTAATCAGTGCCTGTCACGACAATCTTTTCCATAATTATTTGAAGGAGAAACTAGCGCAGATTCATACGATGCACATTCGCAACGTTCACATTTGCTGTAAAAAATCGTATGTCAAACTGCAGAGTTACAGTCGAATTTGGCGACATGGTATTTTCATTGGATAATTAGACGCATCTTAACATATTACTATATATATAAAGTTAAGTCTGCCAGATAAATGTAAAAATAACACAATAAAATTGGATAATAGGACACACCTGAAACTGTTATTTAAACATTAAACATAACATCCGTAACGAAAAATATAACATATTTATTAGAAAGCACTAGTGCACACGTATCTTGCTGAGAGAAAGATAAAATAAAATACGACTATCTTTTCTTCTTACTGTATAAATTGGATGTACCATAAATAAAATTATAATAGTTTAAAAATATTTTAATCGAATTTAAAATGGATAAATATAAGTTTATTTTAATTTAAAAAAAAATAAATGCTCGCTTTTTTCTTGTACTGCTCCAACTTTACGCAAGAACTCTTATGAACAGTACGCCATTTTCTGATACTGCTTTTCTATGTAATGATGACCAAAGCGTATACACATATATACTACTTAACTGATGTTTTTATGAAGAAAAATTACAATTTTGACTGAAATGTTTATCTTTGGGTAATGCATTGGTTACTATTTTACATAGCTACTATGAAAAATTAAAACCAAGAGGTAAAATGTTCAGATACAACATCTTTTACACAGAATTGGTAAATTGTAAATGCAGTATTATTCAGATTGTTACATCTTGGATGTTATTTCGCCAATGTTTTGGTCGAAAAAAAAACTGTCAAAAGTCTCTAGTTGCTTCTATTCAAAGGCGGGAATCGTTACTTTAGAACTCAGAAATGTTTTCGGAAAGTTTAACTGAGTTCTTGGTTTTATTCACGCTTGCTCTCGTCTCATTTCACTGGTCAATTTAAAAGTCTGGAGTAATCCGTTAGTGTATTATAAGTAGCATCTATATAAAGCATTACAATTACAATCCCAAATGCATATTAGTTAGAAGTGCGTAAAATTAGACTCTTCTTCCGTTGCGGTGTTAATACATATTGAATACAATTATGAAATGTACTGACGCAACCTCATTTATATGAAATGCTCTTTATAAACCGGACATGATGTATTTTGCATGAAACTTTCTCCGGAAAAAAGCATAAACTCAATTGAGGAAGTCGCCAAAAAATACTACTCTTTACAGGACAAATATTGTCAATTGATAAGCAAGAGATGAATCCTTTCTAATCCAAACCGACAATACTTTATCCTATGTTAATTAAATAGCTGAGTAAATGCAATGACTAAAAGGCAAATTAACGCGAAAAGGGGGAATTGGGAGACTGCTAACACAAACTCAATTTCTATTTGTTTCTCTACTTATCTTGTTAATTAAACAGTTGTTTACATTATTGTAACCGCCAACTTCTTGTTTATTAAGATTTGTAATTTGACTTTCCGTTTAATTCCAATAGAACAGCATTGAAAATAACGGTCGTGTACTCACAATGGGTTATATATATATATATATATATATATATATATATATATATATACATATATATAACCCATTGTGAGTATATATATATATATATATATATATATATATATATATATATATATAAAATGAGTTTTTCTAAATATCATTAAACTAGGGATTTATAGAACATTGTTATTGGTTCCCTGACAAAAGGAGGGTTGATCTGTAAATTCACTCTCGTCCGTTTGTCCGTTCGTCTGTCCGCTCTTTTCTCCATAACTACGCCTTGGTATGTTTTGAAATATTGCACATAAATTAAAGATGATATGATTAAAATAAGTAACAGAAGGAATTTTCCGGGAAAACTCCGGTTGCCTCCCCCCTAGGAATGCTATTCGGGTTAAAATTGCTAAAATTGGCACTAGTGTGCTTATTAAAAAAAAATGGATGCCTTTGAGTTTTTATAAAACTTTCTGAAAAGTCGTAAATAAATGCTTCCTATATAATTTTGTTTGTCTATACTTCGCAATCACTCTTGGGTGTGCTCCAGGGACTCTTTTAGGGCTAATAAAAACACTCAATTTTTGGGGACTATTTTACCATATTTGTCCAAAATATTCTGTTTATGCCTATTTAACAATTTTGTATGTTGCTGAACTCAAATTAACATATGTTAAGCCCGTGGGGGATTTTTGGGCTTAATGGTGGAGGGGCAAATGATTGACTTAATCATTTCTTTTTTTATGGTGCAGAACTCAAATTTACATATGTTTAGGCCTAAAACTTCACCGTATGTCTATTTTTTCCAGGGATTGACGTCCCCTGGGCATTTTGGGGGCTAAATGGGTGGGGGCAATACGGAACTTTCCTTTACCTCGTTCACCGTGCACACACGGGGGGCCATGCATGTTTTACTTGTTACATTTTCTGTCATGGCTTTATGTATCATTCAAACGAAATCAAGAGGCCTGCTCTTGTAAATCTATGAGAAACGAATAAGTAGTGCTACATTATTGTCGAAAAGAGAGACGAGGACATAGAGAACATTAAAAGAATAGAAAAGTGTGAAATATTTAATTCCTATCATCCAAACTTATATGATATTAGATTTCCTTTTTCGTTGCTTTGATAGAAAAAGGCATTAACTAATTATACACATCAATGTACATCTTAAGAATGACACTGTACTCATGCAAATTACGTCGATCCATTTATCTTTTTTCTGGGGACACCAAGAAAACAAGCATCAACAGCAAATACGTTTTATCGATGAGTTTTAGATTCTCTATTTCTACTAATCTTACCTTCTAGTATAATATACTGCGTACTTTTTCAATTAGCGTCATTTTATCGTATATGTGGATGCTTGGATTTCCACATATGTGAGTGCATGCAGTGATGGGCCTCAAAGATCGCTCATAGGTTGCACCTTTTCTTCGTGACGGATAATTTGACCGAAATGATGCTATTCACGATGTTATGCTGATACAATTTAGAAACAACAATGTTACTTTAGCTGAGATTTCTCTGTGAATTCTCGTAAATGCAATCATCTCTCCCTCATCTCTCTTTTTACATAAAAAATTCAACGTCACCTCTATCCTATACGACCCTGGTACAGTCGTAGCCCTCTCCTTCAAATCAATAGTTTACTTTAACGTTTTATAGGGAAAATCTAAACAATTGACGATTTATGTCCTAATTTTTAGCCCTTTGTTCAGTATACCACCAAACCAACCAATAAAAAATTTCAAAACGATATCGTACATTAAATGGGCCTTCAATTGTTGAAAACTAGAAGGTATAACTCCACAGGCTTATAAAATAGATACATACATACATATATATATATATATATATATATATATATATATATATATATATATATATATATATATATATATATATATATACAGTGATGATCATATTTATTGGCACGGTAAAATAAAAGTTAAATTTTGTCTAATAAATTCTAAAAAAGGGATTAAATTAAAGAAAATAACAAAGTATATTATGTATTTTAACTGGCCTTTCCGATGCAGCAATCGGATTTTAGAAAAAATAAATAGCAAAGGAACAACAAACATAATTGCAAAAAACCCTTGTTCAAAATTATTGGCACGATTTATTTAATAATCAATTGTATAGCCTTTGGCCTTGATTACCTTCCTCAGTCGCTGTTCATAGTTTACAACCAAATTGTTGCACTCTTCAGAAGTAATTTTAGCCCACTCTTCCTGAAAATAATCCTCCAATTGAATAAGATTCTTAGGCTTCCTTTGCATTACCCTCAATTTTAATGTTCTCCATAAATTTTCAATTGGATTAAGGTCTGGCTTTGTGATGGCCACTCCAAAACATTAATATGATTGTCCTCAAGCCATTTCTTAGTCAGTTTATCCGAATGCTTTGGGTCATTATCTTGCATGAACCACCAACGACGACCAAGTGAGAGCTCTTTAGTAGAGTCTTTCAGGTTTTCATCCAATATTTTAACATAATCTTCCTTGTTTATGCAACCTGTGACCTTAACAAGTCGCCCTGGTCCAGAGGCAGCAAAGGATCCCCAAAACATCAAACTGCCTCCACCGTGCTTCACTGTTGGTATGGTGTTCTTAGGCAGGAAAGCTTCGCCAGATTTTCTGTAAATATAAGACACTTTATTATGGCCAAATAACTCTATTTTCGTTTCGTCAGTCCATAGAACACGTTTCCAGAATGCAACATCTTTATCAATATGACGTTTTGCAAAGGCTAGCCTTGCTTTCAGGTGCATAGGCTTCAATAAGGGAGTCTTTCTCGGACGACATGCTTTTAAACCAGCTCTCTTCAAAACTCTACCAACTGTATGCCGAGATACATTCACTCCAGAGGTGCTCTGTTCATCAACAATCTCCCCAACAGAGATCCTTGGGTTTTGTTTTACTTGTCGAACAATTTTCCGTTCATCTCTTGGGGAAAGAATCCTTTTTCTCCCTCTACCCTCTAAACTCATAACGTGGCCTTGCGATTTGAACTTGTTTATTATGGCTCTAACAGTGGATTTGGGAAGGTTTAGCTTCTTTGAAATCTTATCATAGCCCTCCCCATTGGTATGGCATGCTACAACAAGCTTCCTGACGTCTTCGCTGTGTTCCTTAGTTTTAACCATGGCGATTGAAAATTATAATTTAGTCACTTATAATAGTTTAAATAAATCGCTATCTAAAAATTATCTGAAAAAAATTATTCACTGAATTAGCGTTAAACAAGCATAATATGGCTATAAAAAAGTTCAGAAAGCACGTAAACCGGAAATTGATTGATATTATACTGATACTAAAAGAAAAACAAAGCCGTGGCAATAATTTTGAACAAGGGTTTTTTGCAATTATGTTTGTTGTTCCTTTGTTATTTATTTTTTCTAAAATCCGATTGCTGCATCGGAAAGGCCAGTTAAAAATACATAATATACTTTGTTATTTTCTTTAATTTAATCCCTTTTTTAGAATTTATTAGACAAAATTTAACTTTTATTTTACCGTGCCAATAAATATGATCATCACTGTATATATATATATATATATATATATATATATATATATATATATATATATATATATATAGTCTTTGAAATTTTTAACATTGAAACTATAAAAAAAAATATGTGTTATCACTCGTTAGAAAACCATCTAGTCAGTAAGTCAGTCAATCACCTGCAATCACTGCATGAACTTACTCTTGAATTTACTATAATACCAATAATTCATTTTTCAAGGGTTCATCAGTTGTTTACCATGAAACACTGTTTCGGGGATTTAAAAACAAACAGTATATTACATCATGGCCCCCTAGCAGTGTTGATCAAACACCACAACCCTTAATCTTAGGAAGAAGACATGTTACAAACATTTGATCCAATTTCCTATTCTTAATTTCAATTACTAACCTTTTCATGCTATAAAAATGAATTACTTACCTCTGTGATTCATCAATTTCCACATTTAAAATGGATATATTTTTTAATTTATCAGTCTTGTATTTATAAGATTAAGGATTAATCCATTTAACTACTTATCGCCCCCACTATGATTAGTATATTTACATTCTTATTTATTTAAAATTAGATATATAAATGTTAAAAATATTTTCACATATATACATTTTTTTTATTATAATTTTATTATATGTAAACATAAATACATTTTATACATTGCTAATATAATTTTGGATTTCCTTTATTAATGCAGTATGGTTATATATATATATATATATATATATATATATATATATATATATATATATATATATATATATATATATGCATATATATATATGAACACGAAATATACGATTATAAGCAATGCCGACAATAGAATAGGATTTATACGCAATGAATGAAGATGAACGATAACAACACGATATCATTATAAGAAACACATGGTACAAGCTTAATTTCTAGTGGGAAAGGAAACTAGTAAGAAAGGGCAACATTAAACAGTTATGTTCGACAAAATACTGAGATTAAAAAAGATGATTTAAACTCTAAAATTGAAATGAATTTTTTTTTTTTTTATCCAAACATCCCTTCGACTTAGTCGGATTTACAACCCTTCTTTTTAACTATATTTAAAAATTATAATTCCAAGAGAAACACATTGTTTGAAGATATTTTTAAACATGTTTCACGGAATAAATAATGCGAAATATTGAAATTGCACATTTAATCAATATTTATCAACGGCAATAGGTCTTACAGAGTAAATACATATTTTATTGATACTATCCCGAAAATTAGCAGACTAAAAGTCTTAGCTAGTATATAGATTTAGAAACGAGATCTATTTTAGTTTGACGAAGTTATTTTTTTCCAAATTTGCTGCGAACACAGCTGTTTTAATAATGTGTTGTATTAGAGATACGTAGACGATTAGTCGTACTAATTTGATGCATAGCGTGATTTATCGTCAGATTGTGATTGGGTCGAGTGACTGGGAATGATTTTGGAAAGACAAGCAGCTTTTTTCTGGAACTGAGGGAATAAGACGTGCCATAAAGATATGGTACGACACGGATTGGTACGACATATGTAACAGATAGCAAGGAAACTTAGTGAGGTATTTCCGAACAGGTATGTCTTAATTTTCCAATCAAACCTTACTATATTGGAAAACAAGTATTACTGCTTTCCATTTTTGCGTTGTGCATGAAAACGACCCCATTTAAGAGAAGAATTAAGTAAAGGAAAGTGCAACGCTAGCTGCGGGCTTTTTCAGTGGGCATGCAACCATAAAGAAATTGCGAGATTCGTGTATGTGCTCGAACAGCAAGACAATTTGTCTGAAAATATGTGATATACCTGTGCTCCAATAGGAGTTTATGTGTCGTTAGTCGTCATTATATCTATGTATAGATAAAGGAAAGATTATCTCGCACAAACAGTCGATTGCACTTTTTCTTGATTTTGTCAGAAAACACATATAACTTGACTGAATGACAATATAAGTGGGTGAAATAAAAAAGTTAATATGCCGTTATGTAACAAAATGCATTTTATTTCTTTAATAGGAATATTTTGTTGGTTGTTTTTGTTTTACGGCATATCAAACCTTTTACGGTTATTTAATACCGATTCCAGTGAGTTTGAATACTTTTTTTTAATAGAATATTTTTTCAAGTCGGTTTCTATTTAACACATAGTTGGGCTACTAACAGTTACTACCACTCCGGGTCAGAGTGGACCGGGGAGGAACGGCAATTAAAGGGTGGCTCCACACTTCCCAAAGCCCGCGAACTGTGGTCTCACCATCGGATATAGTTTAAGTTCATATCCAGGATCTTAATACGAAGAATCAGCATTTGAACACGCTTTCTGGAATATTTGTACAGTTGAAAGATACAGTTTATGATGGAATGATATTACAGTTTTTTTATTAGTTTATAACACGCGATATGCAATTCATTCATGACTTAACAAACCATTTATACAGGAATCGTCCTTTATCCAGAACCTAGCGTGATACTATCCGGCGGTACATAAACGATTGCCTTTTGTTCCAGTTTGCTTTTCATGTATGCCCAAAGGCATAATGATAATCAGTTATGTTTGTTGTGTTCAGGGTCACTTTTCAAACACTGAGTCAGTTTGTTCAAGGCGGCTTACAAATAATTTCGTCAGGCGATGCCAAGGGGGATTAAAGACTGTTGTCTGCAATGAAAATAAAATTTGACGATTAATGATTCGGCACTAACGATATCTTGATGAAATTATTTCAATAAATGTAGATCATAAAATGATTTATCGTGATTATTTTGTCCTCTTAATTGTATAAATTTTATTTATTTTACCGGGTTCGCTTAATGGTTGGTGAATAAAACGTTCGTTTAAAGCTCTTG
Source organism: Euprymna scolopes (assembly GCF_053919585.1). Classification (NCBI taxonomy): domain Eukaryota; kingdom Metazoa; phylum Mollusca; class Cephalopoda; order Sepiida; family Sepiolidae; genus Euprymna; species Euprymna scolopes. The sequence continues at coordinate 41,520,010 of NC_136501.1, forward strand.
AAAATCAGTCAAAGCTTATTCGCGTAAGGGGATCGAATCGTGTGAGAGTCAAAACAGTTATCTTCCACATTGAGCATTACATGAGAATTTTATGCTTACATTTGTGTATTGAGCTTTACTTATAATTAAATTAATACACACGCACGTACATACACACACACACACACATATATATATAGTGGAAATGGTAATTAATAAAAACTGAAGAAAGTGCTCAATACTGATTTAGAGGATATATGCGTTTTATTTTTTATTACCGTATCTTTCTGTTAAGTTACATTATTGTTTCAGCTACCCGCCGTTTTTTTGGCCGTCTGTAGTTTCCACAGACTTTTACAGAAATGTTCGTTATTATGGGATGAAAATCTGAAAGAGTGAATGAGGTCGGGGGGTGCGAGGAGAGCGGAAGAAAGAGAGGAAGTGAACAAGGGGGATGGTGGGAGGGGGCGTTTGGTATGTCGGTAATGTTTTAGTTTTGGAATTTAAGGAACTTGTGGGGGAGGGTCTTTGAAGTTTATTTCTGGTGTGGCTGGGGGCATAGGGATACATGGGGGAAGGGGAATATGTGGGGGTAGGAGAGGGGTTTACTTTAAAATTCGAGTCTCAATGTAAACGTTTTTGGCGTCTCGTTGGTGAGATGATTCCTTGGTAAGTATGTCTTGACCTGTTGGGTGTTCGCTTATGTTTGGAGGCGGGGGGTATGATTCGGTTTATTTATTTAGTTCTTATTTTATTGTTTATTGTTTGGAGAGGGTTAGGTAGCGGTCGCGGGCGCGAGCACAAACATGCGCATGTATATAGATATATACTCAAAGAAACGTTCACATGTACACATACATCCCCGCCCGGGCATGCAAATATATGCACATATTTGCGCCTGCATGCATAGGCACCCGCGTTGCTCCCGCTTACGTCAAATTTTCCTTAAGGTGCTAAAATTGGGTACGTGTTCGCCGGCACGGATGCGCTCATACACAGATACATACACACATCAGCGCCTCTGCCCCCAAGGAGGCGTATATACGGGCCCATATGCGCATATTGATTCAGGCATATCTGCACCCCACGCATACATGCAAGCGCATGTGCACATACACATACCAATACTTGTGAACACATACATCGACATATATATACAGCTGCACGCTTTCATACATATTTGCTCTACAACAGTATTGAACACTTTCTTCAATTTTTATTAATTACCATTGTCACTAAATATTTGCTCCTACCCAGTTGAGCATTATACCCCAAAACTTGGACTATTACCTTTCGTTATCGAAAAGGTGAACTTCAACTTGTCCCTCAACACATACCAACGACAAGCAAAACAAACTACCTGTTAAACCTGACCCTAAGAATGGAAGAACTAATTAGAAGGATGCGATGGAAAGCATATTTCTTTCTACAGGGAAAAAACGAAGGGAACAACCACAAGGACTACACGGATTCACCAATAAAGATACAGCCCTAATTCTCGACCTACTCCACAACTTTGAAACAGACCTCACGGAACTTACCAACAAAGTATCCTTTCACCACAGAAAAAAAAAATTCCAACACCACCTAGACAAACTAGTCAGAAATATTAACCCCTCCAAATTACTGTATGGCAAAACTGACAAGACACATAACTTCTACAAGATCCAAAAATAAAAATACCTAAAACTGCTTAAAGAAAACATCATCACCAACTATAAAAAATTCGGATATAGATCTAATCAAATATATCAATTTAGATAACAAAAACATAACTGTCACACTTAACATCAGCAATAGAGTCGATAAACTAGCGAACAAAGAAGCCTACATAATGCTTAAGGACCACAAATCCAACTTCGAGGTAAAACCTAAAACTAGGCTCATAAACCCAACTAAGCCCGAAATAGGAAAATTAGCAAAAGAATACTAGAAAGAATTAACTTACAAATTAAAACCAAATACGAACTAAACCAGTGGATAAATACTAAAGACACATAAAATGGTTCAACAACATCCAAAACATAAAGAAGCCCGCCTTAGATATTGAAAGCTACTATCCTTCCATATCAAAGGAACTGTTTGAGGAAGCCTTGGAATTTGCCGTTCGACTCTCCGAGCTACAGCCATCCGAACTGGACATTATAAAAAAGTCCAGAAAAACAGTCCTAATCAGCCAAGGCACCCAATGGACTAAGAAGAAACAATCCGGATCATTCGACCTTTCAATGGGAGTGGCAGACTCAGCAGAAGCAACTAATCTTGTCGGCCGTTTCATTCTATCCAACCTACAAACACTATAAATAACAAAAACATAGGACTATATAGAGACGATGGCCTCATAATAGTTGAAAACTCAAATGTCCCCAAATGTGAAAAAATAAAGAAAACCTTAACTAAAGAATGAATAGAATAGGCCTAAAAGTAGACATCAAATCCAACATAAAAAACATTCAAATTTCTCGATGTAACTCTCAACTTCTCAAGCAACATATACGAACCCTACACCAAAGACAACACTTACCCATTCTATATACAACCACTATCAAGCCACGCAAATCATATAATTAAACACATCCCCACATCTATTGAAAAAAGACTTAGCACCAACCCCTCCAAACTCGAAATTTTTAACAAACATAAACCCGTCTACGAAAATGCACATAAGGAAAGTTGTCACCCAAACACTACCTTCAATTAGATTACACCTAATCCACCCAATACCGCAAACAAGAGAAATAGAACTAGAAAAATAATTTGGTTCAACCCCCCCTTCAATAAAATGGTCAAAACAAAGCTTGGCACAAAATTCTTCCAACAGATTAAACAACCACTTCCCACCTAGACAAAATCTATAAACAAAAACACAGTTAAACTCAGCTACAGTTGTACGGACAACATAGAACAAATAATCACAAAACATAAGAGAAAAATACTTAACAAAGATGAAAATACAAACAACCCCAACAAGAATTAGTGCAACCGCAACAATAAATCGGAATGGCCGCTTAATCAACAATGCCTACAAACAGAAGTAGTATATAAAGCCACAATCACACCTAAAGAAAACCCAAACGACAAAAAATATTATATTGGCCTGGCCGGCACCTCATTTAAGAATAGATTCAGAGTACATAAATGCTCCTTCACAAACGCTAACCACCCAAACAAAACCTCATTAACTACCCATTACCTACATCTAACCCAAAATAACCTTACACGATCCATTTAATTGGAAATCCTTAGAAAATCTAGCACATGTAAATACCTAAACTCCCCATGTCTCCTCTGCCTAAACGAGAAACTCCTTATCTACAATTATAAAGACAGAGACAAATTACGAAACAAAAAATCAGAAACCACCATAAACTGTAGGCATTACAAAGCCTTAACAACTATACGCCTCTCTAAAACATCCCTTAGACAACACCACCTTAAATCCTCCAAATTATATATCCAATACAATCACCCACCACAACTACCATGACATACACTCAATCAAACCCCCTCAACCAATTCCCCCATACCCCACACCAGCTTACCTCCTCCCCCTAAGAATCCCCCTAAATCCAACAAAATAACGCATACCCCCAACTACCACCAACTCTAAAGATCACATAACCCCATCCCACATAACCACCCAATAATCGGCATCAATTCCCCTCCCCCTAGCCAACCTCCTGCCCAACCCCAACACACCCTAAATGCAACCTCCACGACTTAACACGGATTTTTTTTACATATAACTATGTGGATTTACACCTGCACAGGTAAGTGCGCATGGAAATGTACAACTAACCCATGCCACATGTGCATAGACGCATACCTTAGAGTATGACACCCCAATATAGCCTTCCACCTTAACTGATCGATAATACCCTTAAAAAAAACCAAATACCCCAACTTAAACAATAACTACAGCACTTAATCCCCATATAAACCACCGAAATCCCTCCCCAAGATCTATAAACATGGCTACCTAGGACTACTATTCCGGGTACGTGGACGCTTATTAATGCGTATGTAAGTATATGTGGATGGGGCCCGTGCCCACATTTACAGCATGTCACGCTATATACCCATATGTATATGCGTGCGCACACATCTGTGCTTGAGGGAGTGTAGGTATGTATCTTTGAAGATGTATATAACGAGAGCATATGCGTGTGCATATGTGTATGCGTGTATGCATGTATATCTGTGTACATGCATGCGTGTGGGGACGTGCATATATGGGTATGTATATGTATGCAGGGGAGTAAGACGGCGCTCTCGTGTGCACCCACATCTAACTAAAAAAAACAACAACCCACTAATGAAAATGAAACTATTATGTATATGACCCTGGGAATGCGTTACTGCTTATATGTAGGTATAGCCAAGTCTACATTGAACGAAAGTATTGCGCCTATGTACCCACAAATGAACTTAGATTTAAATCTATGTAGACGAATATGTCTATATCAATAACTGTCTGTATAACTGGGTGTGTATGCTTGTGTATGTACGCACGTGTACATCCACGTGTGCGTCCGTGTGTACATGGGGTACCGATGTATATTTCCAGGTACCTATGTATACGTGTGTGGATGTGAGAGTATATGTGCCCGCTTCCTGCTGTCCTCATACGTGTATGATTTACCTGAATCTGTTGACCATTACTTGGGCTTCTAGTGAACGGTGGAGGGGAGCGAATGGGGGGGTGAAAGGCGTAAGAACGAAAGGAGAGAAGGAAGTAGGGGGGTTGAATATGGAAGAAGGAAAAAAGGGAAAGATGAAGGAAGAAAGAAGAAATAGAGAAGGCGGAAAGAGGTGGAATAATTTGTTAGATAGTGGTATATGTGTTTTCTCTCACTTAAACAAAACCAGTTTTATTAAACCACCCTAATATTTATTATTATTTCAATGTTGGTTTATTAATTGGTGTATTTATTAATTTGTTATTAAAACTTTTCATAACGATAGTAATTGCAAAAACTCAGAAGGGATGTCATTACTACACTTATGATGGTTAAATGCAGTAATTTTTTTATGGCAGCGATAATGATTATTTAGCTAGAAGGTTATTAGGAAATCCTCTCAGTTATTTACTACTAATTAGCACTGATATATCTTTACTGGGAGTTATATAAATATTCGTGAATAGTAGTACCCACGATATGCCGATGTGTTACTTTACCACACGGAATAGATGTATATCTGGATTTATTTTCAACGTCTATATCATATGGTTTTCTGCATCATTTATCGTTTAGGTTTCGGTCACACATAGTGATTGTGCTATATACAAGATGACTGAATTTAACCATCATAAGTTTAGTAATGACATGCATTCTGAGTTTTTGCAATTACTATCATTATGAGACGTTTTAATAACACATTTATTAATACACCAATTAATAAACAAACATTAAATAAACAAATAAAATAATAATAAATATTAGGGTGGTCTAATAAAAACCGATATGTGAGAGAAAACGAATATACCACTATCAAACAAATGACGCCAGCCCTCTTTCCCCTTATCTCGTTCTTCTGTCGCCCTTCCCCTTTTTCCTCCTTCCCCATTTAATTCCCCACTTACTCCTGTCTTTCCTTTCGTTCTTACGACACTCAAGCCCATTCGCTCCCCTCCGCCGTTCACTAGAAGTTCAAGTAGGGTCAACACATACGGGTAAATCCTAACCTTTCCGCAGATATTGATAGGAAAACTAAATTAAAACAAATAATAAAAAAGGAATTTTAAGACACACTGATCCTTGAAAGTCTCAGAAGAACAGCGGCCAACAGACAAATGAACCTCCTGCTTTAGAATCCAACTCCTCAACTTCCTTACCGGAGAAACACTATTCCCTAACACCAATATGAAAATGAATGGATAAAGACACGGGTAAATAAGTAAATCATTAAATAGGAAAATAAAGAAAGTAAGAAATTCCCATCAAATCAACCATGTTATCCGCACAGCTGAATTTTAACCTCCATGACCAGTTACAAAAAAATCCGTTTTTTTGGCTGAAAGTTGATTTTCGTTTTTCATTTAAAATTCCCCTTTCGAAAATAAGCGTTTTCTGAAGAAATCTAGAGTTACTAAATACTAGAAGACCGAAACATGCTCACGACGGTGTGGCAACAAATTACTGCTTATGTAAAGACAACTTCGAATATGCATATATATGTATGTATATATGTATATATATAATCATATATATATAATTATATATATATAATTATATATATATATAATTATATATATATATTACAATATAATTAGATGTGTAAAACCATAAATTACGTTTGTAGATATTAATTAAATACTTATAATTAGATTAGATATAAACACACGTGCACACTTACACACACACACACACATATATGTTTATATAAATTTATGTATATAATTAAAGTGATAAGATGTGTAAGAGACATAATACGATGTTAATTTTAATTCTTTTTATGTTATATTTGAATCTGAATTCAATATTATATATATATAATAAATGATTGCGAAAATTTGAACTGAGAAATAATATTAATAAGGTAATGAAATATTATGACGCTATTGGTGTCACGATTGCATGCAGCGAGGTGTATATTGTAGTGAGGGGTTGTTTGACCGGGCGGGAGAGAGGAAGAGAGGATCGAAAGAGGGGGTGTTGATGTCTGATTGGGACAAAATAGAAATCTCTATGGGATTTTGTCAGAACGAGAAAAAAACAAATAATAATTGTTTTTATCTCATTGCCGTTATATATCTGTTAACGTAAAAGTTGTTTTAAAAACCTCTATTGAGAAGGTGGAAGGGATCCAGAGATTCTTGGCTGATTAAGGCTGACACCTTAGTATGAAGATCAAGGATAGGGGTCACCGCCAGGCGTTTTTCGACCTGGGTTGACTAATAAATCCTAATTTGATGATAAGTAAACACCTCAGTACAAATTGATAGGGTAAAGGGAGAGAAAGAGAGAGGTGCCAAGTGAACGAAATGAAGGTAAGCTATAAGAGGAAGAAAGAAAGAGTTTTGTAACCACTCTCTGAAGGAGAGGTGGGGAAAAGGGGTTGGATTTAAAAAGAAAGGAATTCTAAAAGGAGAAGAGTCGTAACCAACGAACTGAACGGCTGGGGTGTTAAAGCGCTCCCGATTTGGGAGCCCTCAGGACATGATGTTATGATGTTAACTAGCCTGTGTTAATGGGACATCTGTGATTTACTGGTCTGGTCTTATATCGTTTCACTGCTATAGTCAGTTACCTCAATATAGACAGTAGCTGGTATGAAGTAATGGAATTAATAAATAGTTTGTTATTGTTATAAACCGGAATTCTGTTTGTCGTGGTGAGGACTCTTCATTTTGCAGCAAGCCGCAAGGACCAACAGAGTGATTTATGTACCCGGAGACTACCTACACAGTGTAGGAGACGATTCAATCCAGAGGCTAAGCGCCTCGTCATGAAAACACAGTTGGTAAGGACGATCAACAGGCCAACTTATGACGAGACTATGTACGATAAAAAGGATAGCTGCCATATCGGGGGGAATCCGACGAGATTAAGACACCCGGTGTGGTTGGTGCAATATCGGGTTCGTCGTTATAGTATAATAATAATAAAGAGAATAAGAATATTAAGAGTATTCCAATATGTACACGACTATATGCCTGATTGTGAGTCTATTTGTCCGTCATATTTTAAAACTCCTCCAAAACTAAAAGTCGTAGAGTGGCACAAAGGGCTGAAAATGATTGGAATTTTTTTACGGGCTATTCATTTATGTTTTTAGCTGGTTAAATTTGTTTTTAAGGGGGTCAAAATAGGCCAAACTAAAAAAAATGTTATACATTTAGTATATTCCTCTTATTTATTTTTAATTTTTAATCGTTATATATACGTGTCTTGTGCATTCACTGGTAAAGTTACTAGCTTTCAATGCTACAGTTTCGGTTTCGATTCTTGCTGATATATTTCTTTTGACTTTTGAAATCATGATCCTTTGATAATAAATACGAAATCTGAACAAATTAAAATATCATACTTAAGCGTATTTTATGTCCGGCCAAAGCCGGGCATAATCTCACTAGCATCATTAATAATGATAATAGTAAGATATAATCTAAAATAAAAGAAGATAAACATAATAATAATAATTATAATAATAATAATAATAATAATAATAATAATAATAGTATTAAGAGTAATAATAATAATAATTAAAGATCATATTAATGTATAGATATTGATGAGTATTGCTACTATGACTATATAACCCTAACCGTAACACTAATCTTTTCTCCATGTTAAAAAAAACGACCCTGGTGGCTAATTCTGTCCCGTGGGGAGGCATAGTAAATAGGTACTATTACTATCAGTACTGTTGTCAAGCGTACGTATAAATGCATATACACACAAATATATATATATATATATATATATATATATATATATTTATATATATATTCAAATATATATGTATATATATGTATATATATGCTCATATACATATGCATATCCATAAGTACATACGAATCTCGTTAATTATACTAGTAGATATATGTATGTGTGTCTGTCTGTGCGAAAATATTTAACAAATAATCTCTGCAACAGCAGGTAAGGCAACACTGGAATTAACAAGAAAACAATAATCGTGCATTAATAGATATTTATAACCAGTAAAACGCTTATACGTGTGGATGAATAATGCGCTCAAGAAACCGTTTACAGATTAGAAATGCAAAATTCTTAATTAAATTTGCAGTTATATTTCTATGCGTTTAGCTTTTCTAAGACATATCCGCCTTTATTACATTTGGAGATTATGTGTTGTAAATTATGTTCAATATGTCAAATGCGGTGGATTGAATGTTGCTTTCTGGTATGTTGAACTAAGGTGTGGTGTTTATATATCAGACATCGCGTTTAATTGCATCTAATAAACATGTCTAGTGCTGCGTGCATGTTTACATCAGCGGTTAGAAGGACCGTGCAGTTGAATGTCTATATTTGATTGCATTAATGGTTTGGAAGTCAAGAGTATGTTTATGTATATTAGGTAAAAAATTTAAATAGTATATTTGAACCGTAGATTGTGAAAGGCCTTATGGAAGTTCTCTTGTGTGAAAGTCTCAAGGACTCTCGGCAGAGCCTATTTCGTCTCCTCAGTATTCTCATAAGAATAGTGTGTAAAGTTTGACTTAGGCTTACGAAATAACCAAAAGTCACAGGAACCAAGGTCATGACTATAGGGAGGGTGAGAAAATGCCTTGATACCCATCTTGGACATGACAATTTTCTGATCTTCTCTGGGCACCCTTGAAACAGAACATCGCGTTTATCTTCCGCATCTTAAATTCCTCGCGAATAATTTTGTGTATATTTCCCGACTGACATCAAACTGTGAACTCATTCTCTTAAAAGATACACAAGAGTTCTTATCCATAAAATTCTTTATTTTGTCAATCAACTCTGGTAACATGACATTTTTACATCTTCCACAACTCTCATCATCACTCACTAAATGCTTGCCTTCCTTGAATCGATTTTGCTGTACAAAACTGATGCGTGATTCATGCAAGATTGTCCCAAAACCGTCCGATTCATTCCATACGATTATATGGCATGTTTTCCAAGTGTGAAACAGAATATTATTGCATATCGTTCTTCTGTACGCCCTGATTGCGTTTTTGAAATTCACCAACCGTGAAAATTATTAGGGTGTATTTCATATCCTCCAGTTACTGTTTATTTGAAAATGAAATCATAAAAGTTAGTAAGTCCACTCTTAAGATGAATAGTAATAACATACCGAAATATGAATAGTCTACGATAGTCAGGAAAATCATTGAAGGCACCTCGTATATGTCTGTGCGTGAGTGTATGTATGTACATATATAGAGAGAGATAGATCGCGAGGGGATTAGAACGTCAGTCTAAAGAGCAGAGTATATTTTAATGTGTTAGGAAATCCATTAATACAATTAATATAAAAGAAAAGAAAACAGTGCTCGTTGTAATGCAGATATAGAATAAGCTCGATAGGCATATATATCCTAGAGCTATTTTAATAGTGAGTAAGATAATTCATAATTTGTAATTAAAATTAAAAATTAATAATCGATTTTAGAATGAAGAAAAAACAAAATCAGTGTATTTTACGATCGTTTCGGGAACGATGTTTTTATTGAGATAGACAATTAGTTTATGATCTACATTTAACAGTCCCATGAATGCATTGACGACGATACTTACGAGCTTTAGAAGAACCATTAAATGATACATCTGCCTTACATAAAAGATGCTAGTTTAATTTTTGGTGTCTTAAAAAAAAACATATTTATGCTGATGAGGAGAATTTGTTTCAAAAAACTAAATGATAAAATTATTGTCCAAGATTCTTGTGTATCGCACTAAAAACATCGTCTCCGAAACAATCGTACAATTTATTGATTTTGTTTATTCTTTCTTGTAAAACCGATTTTTATTTTTTTAATTTTAATTACACATTATCAATCATCTTCCTCAATATATATATCTCCTCTGGGACCCTCTGACCACTCTGTTGTAGCAGTTAAGATAAAAATGAAATGTAATAAGACTTCAGACGTACATCTCCACCGTACTGTATATCGATACTCTATGGCTGACTGGGATAGCTTCCGTACATTCATATCTGACCTACCTCTGCATTCCATGTTTAAAAAGGATATGTCCTCTATAGTATCAGACCTGACCGAATGGTTAATTATATGCATAGACCGATTCATACCATCGAAAAAATTCCAACAAAAACCTAACAGCCAGCCATGATTCTCCCTAGAATGTGATGCTGCCATCGCGCACAGAAATCACTTTTTCCATAGCTACCAATGTAATAGATGTACTGAGACTAAAGCTGCTTTCAGGACTGCCAGCAACCACTGTAAAAGAGTAATAAAACATGCAAGAGGCCTATATGCTGAGTCTGTTAAATCACAAGTAGCTGAGCAGCGGCTTGGTTGCCAACAGTTCTGGAAAATAGCAAACAGGATCGTGAACAGAAGTGTGCGTTCTATCCCAACTACATCAATGGACCTGAGGTCATCTCATCAGCATCAGACAAGGCCAGACTATTTGCTAAGAACTTTGCAGCTAATTCTACCCTATACGACAATGACCATCAACTCCCTGTATTTCCTGCTATAACATAAACCTGCTATGCAACATACAAATATCTGTTTAATTAAGAACCTTGATTCCAGTAAAGCAACTGACCCTGCTTGCATTCCAGTTATAGTGTTGAAAACGCTCCAACCAGAACTTGCCCCATACAAAACTGTGTAAGCGTTGCCTTAAGGAGAAGTTCTTTCCAATACCCTGGAAAACCACATCAGTATGCCCTGTATTTAAGAATTCAGGTTAGACCCTTATGCGATACCTTGTCGAAGGCTTTTGATATGTCAAGAGCAATTGCCCTAGAAGGAAGCCTTTGTCAAGAGACTCACTAATTCTGTGAAATATAATCGTCAACACATCTGCTGTAGATCTTGCAGAGCGGAAAACATATTGTGTGTCACTAAGAAGGTTGTTTCTGCTGAGGTGGTTGACTATTTCTTAATTTAATATGGATTCCAGCAACTTACTCATAACACACAGGAGACTTATTGGTCTGTACTTAGAGTGAGATGACTTATCACCTGAATTCTTAACACGTTTGTTTCACACTATAATTGGGATGCCGTCAGGGCCAGTTGCTTTACTGGAATCAAGGTTCTTGATTAGCTTGGCGACCTCATGCACGGATATTTGTATGTTACCTTGCGTGTTCTGTGTTATAGGAGGAAATATAGGGAGTTGATGGCCTTCGTCGCATAGTGTAGAATTAGCTGCAAAGTTCTTGGCAAATAGTTTGGCCTTGTCTGAAGCTGAGGAGATGACCTCTGGTCCCTTGATAATGGTTGGGATAGAACATACGCATCTGTTCAGGATCCTATTTTTTATTTGCCAAAACTGGTGGGAAACAAGCCACTAATCAGCTACCTTGGATTTAACGGACTAAGCATATAGCTCTCTTGCATGTTTTATTACTCTTTTACAGTGGTTGCTGGCAGTCCTGAAAGCAGCTTTAGTCTAAGTGCATCTATTTTGTTGGGAGCTATGGAAAAAGTGATTTCTGTGCGCGATAGCAGCATCACATTCTGGGGAGACCCATGGCTGGCTGTTAGGTTTTTGTTGGAATTTTTTCGATGGTATGAATTGGTCTATGCCTACAATTAACCATTCGGTCAGATCTGATAAAATAGAGGACATTTCCTTTTTAAACATGGAGACAGAGGTAAATCAGATATGAATGTACGGAAGCTATCCCAGTCAGCCATAGAGTATCGGTAAACAGTACGCAAGAGGGGTACGTCATGGGATTTATTACATTTCGTTTTTATCTTAACTGATACAGCTGAGTGGTTGAAGGATCCTAGAGGAGAATGAACGGAACATGAACATAGCTCAGGGGAAGTTGAGAGAAAAGGTCTAGGAGGCTTGCATATTGACCGGGTGTATCGGGCACACGGGTGGGTTCGCCAACAATCCGAGTGAGGTCATAAGCAATGGCAAAATCATGACAAAACCTCCCCTCATCGTCTGTTATATTTGAATGGGTCAGCCATTCCACGTTATGGACGTTGAAGTCACCACAGATGTGGATGTTAGCCGAGGGATGTGCAGAAAGGATGTTGTCTATTTTCTCAGATATGCTCTTAAAGATAGTAACTCCGCTGTTGTGGTGCCGATAGAGGGCAAATATAAATGCAGTGGTGTTAGCAAGTGCAACCCGGAAGCACATATAGGGTAAGTTAGGATCTTCTCTAGAGATATCCCTGCCACACGGGAAGCCATCTTTAATGTAGGCACATATTCCATGCCCATGGCGATCTTTGGGGGGGCAGATTTAGCTGTTAAATTAGAGTATCCGTTAATTATGTACTCATCTAGGGAAATGGTCGGCCCTATTCCAGTTTCGCTTAGAAATAATATGTTCGGTTTCGTCTCCTGTAATTGTGTTTCAACCTCTGTAACGTAGCAACGTAGACACCTGATTTTGGAGAAAGAGACGCTGGAAGATGGGGTTCTAGGTTTATTCGAGTTTTTTTTCTGGAGATATTCCATGTTGACATTTTGGGATTTGTGGAAACAGGTCGGCATATTTGGTTAGAGCAGTACAGAGAGGGAAAGTAAGAGTGAAAAAAGACAGGAATTTTTTTTTGTAGCACACGAAAAGGTAAAGACGTAACAATTACCCACTAGTATAGCATCGAGAGGCCCCACCAGAGTCTGCATGGGCCGGATCCACTCACCAAATGGCAATACAGAAGCCCCAGTACTTTGCACCTGCTGATAGGACAATCTCCTTTGTGGTTAATCCAAGGTTCGGGTCCCTGACTATCAGCCGGATAACATCAGCCCAGACAAAACGTTAACCTCCAGCACCCTTACTAGTGACATGACTACAAGGACAAACATAGAGACAGAAAAATTTCCGACATCTTAGACTACTGTTCACCAAGTACTACCATTTCCGACATCTTAGACTACTGTTCACCAAGTACTACCGACCTTTTAAGCAGATTTTTCTTCACCCTTTCTCAGAAAAATCACTCAGTGAATGATTACTGAGGGACAAAAAAGGAAAAGTGAGTGTTACTGGAGCTTCTAATAACACATCCACTACAACACAACACTCCATTACAAAAAAAGGGAGGAGCGGGATGGGTACAAGTGACTATTTTATATCTAAGTAGTAAGTCCGGTGGTACAATGGGGAAAGAGTGGCTGGTCACTTTTAATGCATATAAAACAAAGCTTCTATCTTTACATCATCAACGCACTGATCCCCATCTGGCATCAAGTGAAATCGATGGATCTCGTCTTGGAGAGGCTCCATGTTTTGACAAGCTTCCGGGTTTGACCTTTACTCCTGATCTAAAATGGAACACGTACATCAAATCTGTTGCCATGGACTCTGGGAAAATGGTGGGATCCTTCTACCGCTCCAGAAGATATCTCACTACTGATGCAATTCTCTATCTGTATAAAAGCCAAGTACGTCAAAGGATGGAGTACTGGTGCCACATCTGGACAGAAGCTGCTAAAAACAGCCTATTCTGCCTTGAGAGATTACAAAATAAACATCCTGGTTTAGTGGGGGATGCCCTTTTCTCTTCCCTGCAACCTCTCTCCCACAGAAGAGACGTTGCAAGCCTGTCTTTGTTTTATCGCTATTTTCATGGCAGGTGCTCGTCTGAGCTCCAATACAACGCCCCCCCGCCAATCTTACACAAGAAACACCGGTTTGGCTGTCAATAATTTTCACCACTCTTTGTCTGTGCCTAAATCCAAACGTAGATTCCATGAGCAAAGCTTCTTTCTTAGAATGGTACGCAAGTGGAACTCTCTGCCGCTTGCCTGTTTCCCACCATACTACAACTTGGACGTCTTCAAGTCCAAAATAAACAAACTCCTGACAAACCGCCCCCTTAAGTAAGACATTATATCAAAACCCCAATACTTATGATTAATAGAATGCTATCTCATTTATTACTGTACACGCAATTACCCTTATCCCTGAGTGGCCTTCGGCCATGGATAAGTGGTGACCCCGATGTTAAAAACAAGAATATATATATATATATATATATATATATATATATATATATATATACATATATATGCAGAGAGAGAGAGAGAGGGAGAGAGAGAGGTATAATATATATGGCAATAAGTTTATAAAATATATATGGCAATGCATATATGTGTATATAAATATATATATATGTGTGTGTATGAAAAATATATGATATATATATATATATAAATATATATATGTGTGTGTGTTTGTGCATACAATTATGTCGCTAATAGAAGCTTTCTAGGTAAATGCAAATGTAAGCTTTAGTTCAATAATACTGCATAACATTGACCCACTGCTTCCATTGAAATTACTTTAATAAGCGACTCTGAGCCTCCATCTGCACCTCGCTTATATCGCTATTGTTTCTAGTCATTTAACGAGGTGTTCAATATGACACAAGAAGTGCTGATTTAGGGAAAGTAGGGGCATTGATTGCGCATGTTTTTCTTCACAATTATTCGCGCACGTATCCTTAAAGGTAGTATTAATAAGTCGTTTGTGACGGTAAGGATGCACCCCTATGCATGCATGTATGTATGTATGTATGTATATATATATATATATATATATATATATATATATATATATATATATATAGCAAGTTATAATATATACATATATTGCTTAATTGCCATATATATTTTATAACTTACTACCTCGCTCTACATGCGTATTGAGCGCTGTTGAAGTAAATACTTAGTTCCGCATAAATTTATACTTTTCTATATTATTTTATGTGCCTACACTCAGTAGTTATATATATATATATATATATATATATATATATACATATATATATATGTATGCATACATATATATATATATGAAATAAAATGGAGGTAAAGAGAGCTGTATATTTAACATTTCGCCCGATTTATGCGGGCTTTTTCAAGAGGGGTGGTCATTGACGAGAGATTCGGAAGATTTGGGGCTATATATATATAATGATGGGGGCGAGCAGCGTGTTTTCCTTATGTAAATTAGATGTCTATATACATATATATATTTTATGAGAGAAAATAAATTAGAGTAAACTAGCGTAGTGGATTACGTCTATAAGTAAAAATATCGTAGAGATTTAAAAAGATTGCGCCTGGAATGTAATCATTTTTATTCATTACTTTTCGATCATTGTTATTTATGATATTGATGTCCAGAAAACGTCTCTCGTCTAGGAGAACCCCATTTTTTTGACAAACTTCTGCGTTTGTCTTTAACTACTGATCTGAAATGGAGCACGTACATAAAGTCTGTTGCCAAGGTTGATGATGAAAGATGGTGGGATCCTTTTACCGCTCCAGAAGATATCTCACTACTGATGCAATTATCTATCTATATAAAAGTAAAGTACGTCCAAGGATTGAATACTGCTGCCATATCTTAGCAGGAGCTGCTAAAAACAGCGTATCCTGCTTCACAGAGTACAAAATAGACTTCGTGGTTTAGTGCGGGATAAACTTTTCTGTTCCCTGACAGCTCTCTACCACAGAAGAGACGTTGCGAGCACATCTTTATTTTATTGTTATTTCCATGGCAGGTGCACGTCTGAACTCCAATCTCTCATCCCCCTTCGCCAATCTTTCACGAAAAACACCCGTCTAGCTGATTCCACTGTCAAAAATTTCCCCCACTCTTTATCTGTGCCTAACTCAAAACGTAGATTCAATAAATAAAGCTTCTTTCTTAGAACTGCACACATGTGGAACTCTGTTCCGTCTACTTCTTCCCACCTTACTACAACCTGGATGCCTTCGAGTCCAACGTAAAAAAAATCCCTAATGAACCGCCTCCTTGAGTAAACCCTTTATTAAATCTCCACACTAACGTACTTGCAATAACGCTTACACCTGAGTGACTTCCGGGCCTTGAAGTGGTTACCACCGTGTAAAATAAAGTATGGAGTTGTTATTTTCTCTTTCATATGCATAGTTAATTGTTGATTCGATCTAATTTAATTTATTAGTGATATTTTCTAATTTGGAAGACATGGGGAGGAAGATTTAAATATCATCTGTATATCTATAGTTGGAAGTGCCCTTGGACAATTTATATTTCATGGGTCCGGTTTCTATGAATTCCAAAAATAGACATGCCAAAACCTTACTTAGATTGTTACCCATTGGCAGTCCAAATTTTTGTTTGTAGTAGAGGCCATCGAATGTGAAATACGTCATATCAATGCATATACTTATAATTTTAATTATATTATCTATTGGAAGACGTAATTTAATTTTTATTTTGTTCAACTATTTTGAAAGAAGATGTCCCCGGGACCTGAGAATATGCAGTGAAGAATACATCAAGGAAGAATTTGAGTATATCGAACGTACATTCATGAACTTACAATAGTCTCAAAATTTTTTAACAAATACTAAAAGGAAAGGACTTTAGAAAATAGTAGTTTCTAGAAGATAGAGTAACTAGAATCATTAACGATCCATACATTATAGCTTGATGAAAAGTAATGTGCCAATAATGAAAGAAACATATTTTTAGGAATATAAAAAAGATACGAGAAAACTAGATTAAATATTAAATCCGAAAAAATTGTAGGTGTTTAAGTTATTATGAGTGTTAATGCTATAGTGGAAACATGAATCCTTGGGTAAAATTTAATTTTAGACAAAAACAAATAGTGTTATTTCTTTTAGAACGGTAGATAAAAAAATGAGAATGACACATATAAATTGTTTGAGTACTGAAATATTTAGTTCAATTGTGGAGGTTCTTTTTTCAACTGAACTACGCGGAATTCGTCGGGATCAAACACAATTTTACTATGATATAACATGTTGATATTATGGAAAAGCGGATATCCTAAAACGACTGGACAACTGGCTAACAAGTATCTTGGCGTATCAAATGAATATACACTAATATATGTGTTGTAATTAATTATATGATCTATTGAATGATGCTATGTAATGACATTTTCTTCGATGTACGACGAAGAATGATACTCAGAAATATACTATGAAACATCGTGTAAGTACTCGCACACATTTTGTTGATTAAGAGCAAGAAAAAAAACACCAGTAAGACGCCGTTATGTACTACTAAATGTCCTCGTGTGTTATGTTTAGAAAACTTAAATATTTCTTCTTCAACAAGTTGCAACCAAATTTAACGAAATCGACACAAATGTCTACAATAAACCCTCTGACATACTCCTATAAGGTAACCTACCGGAGCACACAACGCAATTTAAAGGTGACACAAAGGCATCAACAACGACCGCTTACGTACACAATCGAACGCCTACTTACGCCAGCCTTATATATCTATATATATATATATATATATATATATATATATATATATATATATATTAATTTTGTCTAACAAAATACAGCATCTAGTCTGGTGCACTACAGTATCTGCTGTGCCTATAAACGCGTGAGGAATTCGCCTCTCTAGATGCAAATTTGGGTAGATTACAAGTTTAGCCCAGTAACCACACTAGTTAATCTAGTAACCATGTCTCGCCTCTCGACATTGCAGACAAAATCTGGCGAAAAAGCAAGTAAATATCCTCGGAGCCAACAGAGCTGCACTAGTACCAGAAAAGTGTAGCATAGCTTAACCATACGCCTCTCAGGACGCCAAACCAGATTTTTTTTAAGGGTCTACTTTATTAGCTTTTGCCTTACTAAGAGATACATGAAACAGTGAAGCTTTTTGGCATATCTATCTCGATATAGTCACGGCGAGACACGTTGAGCTGTGTAGCGTGGGCTAGCTGTGTCTACCTGTGTTGCCTCACTTCTGCTAAGGAGTACCCGACAAAGACGGATACTACCTTTCTTCTCTGTTTGTACTAATGAGATAGGGATGGGGCTGTAAGGAAAATGTAGTATGCATTATTAGCGCGGCTGCCATTAACTTAAGAAAAGTAAGAGAAAAAGTCTTAAATTCGAAACCTGACTGACATGAGACAAAAACATGTGTTACGCCAATTGAGACGATGTTGGGGTTCACAATATTAAACGCCAGCACTTCGTTAGTTGGAAACGATTGTTTTTCTCGGCTCCACGTCGGTACTGTGTACTTTGCAATCTGGTGTCAGTTTAAGAAAGCTTGTTTTCGATAACGTCGAAAAGGGAACAGAATAAATGTTTTTACGTGTGCCTAGACGCGGTGAACTTGGCGATCTGAAAATCATTTTTCTTATTCTAAAACATACACCGATTTGATGGAGATGTATATACAACAGGGGCAAACAGCATATTCAATGAGCAAACGAATGACCACACGCTTCAGCACACCCAGGTATATTTTGTTGTTGACTTTAAAGCCGACTTTGATGATGTAAGATAGCATAATGTGACCCTAAATTGAAGCTACATTAAAGGCCATAACCGTGGTTGGAAACCTTTTTCATCATTCTGGACATGTTCTTGTAATTCGTGACAATTCAGCGATGCATTTTGAGGGTGTTGGCAATTGTTCTCTTGTTATAACTTGGATTGGTAGAACACATGAGTTATACAGCGAACAATATCTGGTCTTGTTCATTGAACATTATGGCACTTTCAGACATGATAGAAGGTCCCTACTGCTCTTGGGATTTGTACACAATTGGCCTACGAGTAAATGCTTAACAATAACAAAAGAAAACGATTTTAATCAAACGGAAATCGATAATGTCATTTATGTACAGGGGTGAAGGAAAAATGTTCATCTTAAAAAAGGACACCAGAGATTTATTTCAAAACTTTTATTGAAAAAATCAATTCAAGTAATTTGATTATGTAGTGTAAGCTGACATATCTTATATGTAGTCGCCTTAGACCTCAAACGCCGGCTCGATATGTGTCCGGAACTGGCGTCATGCTTTTTCCACAAGCGCCGCCGGGAGCTCGCCGAATAATTGGCGAATACTCGACGAATACTCGTAGAATACTCGGCGAATACTGGGTGAATACTGTGTGGCTAGCGAGGATCAAGCTGGTGTTGGTGTTGTATTACAACACGGGCGTGATGTTCTCGACGTAATATCAAACGGCGTAGTCGAGCCGATTCAGCTGTGTGAACTCGGTCGCTAGTGTGAGAACAGTACAAACACGTAGCACTGTTTCTGAAACCAAGCTTGTGTCACCAAAGTGAGACAGGCTTCAGAAGGCCTTCGTCAAGTCCTACTGCTCCACCCATGATCGGCCAGCGGCCACCTGACCGTACCAGCGGATCACCAAACTGTTCAGCAGATCCAGGTACACTTGATGTTTAGTGTGAAACTGACTTCGAAAACGTAAAGTAAGATTATGAAGCCCTCACTTGAAACCACACCAAACAGCACAACCGTGGTCGGAATCTTTGTTGAGTTGTGCTCTCAAGCGTTGAGTCGTCCACATTTGCATATTGAGAATGCTGGCAAGTGTCATGTTGTCATAAATTAGATCAGTAGAGAGCATGAGGTGTATAGCGGCCTATATCTTATCTCACTCGTTGAATATTGTA
The DNA here is from genome assembly GCF_053919585.1 of Euprymna scolopes. Classification (NCBI taxonomy): domain Eukaryota; kingdom Metazoa; phylum Mollusca; class Cephalopoda; order Sepiida; family Sepiolidae; genus Euprymna; species Euprymna scolopes. The sequence goes on from NC_136501.1 coordinate 41,540,101, forward strand.
TCATGTTCAGACAGAATAGAAGGAATAAATCGCTCTGCGAATTTGAACACAACGGGCTAACCAGAAAAATATCTGCAACAAAATAAAACGAAGTTTCCTTCAAACGGAAACGCGATTATGGTGTATTTTCTATGGCAAATTGCTATCGTTTCACCTAATATTTGTGTATATATATATATATATATATATATATATATATATATATATATATATATATACGTGTACGTATTTAGAGATCAAATAACATTTGCATATATATTTAGAGAAATAAAAAGAAAAGTGGAGGTATAAAATAAAATAAACTAATGCAAAAATTAGTTAGATTAAACAAATAAGCTAATGTGCGACTATATGTTTGATACACAACATATATGTTGCAACTCGACTGAACACATGGAAATAAATAACTTCACCACAAAACTAATATAGAACAGATATATTGAGAGCAAGAAAGTATTTACAATATTTACATTGAGTCTATTGGTATAGTCATGGGGAGACCGCCCCTGGAGAAGGTGTTTGCTAGGTGGTTGTTGACTCTCGATCTCGTTTCTCCCAGAGTGTCTCATTGGATCTCTCGTTTGGTCTCCCCTGTCTTTACTTTATAAATATAGGTATCGTTATGTCTACAAAGATAATTATATATTAATATAACTGTATAAAGCCTTTTTAATAACGGCAGCATGGCGCCGTTAACCACATAGTGTTCTGTACCTTTACTTTAATGGATATATTGTCATCAAATTTAATGATACAAACAATTAATTGGATATATAGGAACTTATAGCCACTTTAAATGTAAATCGTTTTTAATTATTAAAACATCACCTTGTAAAAATTATTTTTTTATAAAAGCTATTCTCAAGATCTAATTTCTTCGAAAATGGATGCCGAAGATTTTATAGTTCCACTGGACGGTGTAACATAAAATATTCCTCCGTAAAAGTTTATCCTTTTTTATCTATAAAAGGAGAAAAACTATTTCCAATTTCGCATTTTTCCGATTGATGAAACTTTTCGGATGAATTTCTGTAAAACAATACATATCTAAGAACACTGCCAGATATCTAAATAAGTTTTGTTTAGAATTTGCAGTTGATAAACGCAGCCGTTTGGAACATATGGTGACGGACACCCCCTCACAAACACTAATTGACATGAGAGAGATAGAGAGTTTTCAAGACTCCTGTAGGTTTGTGTGTTTCTATCCATTTTTTCTTGTGTTTCTCAATTTCATTCGAAACAGTCAATGACAAAAAAAAAAAAAATTCTTAAAGAAAATCTTACATTAACTTTTAATTGAATTCCAAAGTTTCCAGATTTTTTTTCAAACCCCGACCTCTAAGCGAGAAATAAAAGGCTACGCAGATACTTTAAATAAACTCAATTTCCCATCTTTAACCCCAAAATGTTGTGTTATCTATTTTGTTTCCTGTATTTTTCCACTCCAGTTCAAAAGTTGTTCGTGATGCACAGTTATTATGCTCTCTTGTATAATGCTGCTCGTTTACAGCTAAAATTCCTATTTGGTATATAGCTTGAAGGTTAAGAGAATGGAATTTATAACGTGAGTATAGATATGTGGCATCTAACTGTATTATATGTTTGTATTTGTAACGTATTTGTGTTGTAATTTACTTGTAATGTTTATGACTCGTTACCTTGTCTTCTCATAGCACAAACGTGCTTACCACGTGACAGATAATTACGTAACACGTTTCCTTTATAGTTTGTTTAATGTTACACTAAAACACGTATATAGTATTTTAACCGATTTTTGTTTTATTACGATGAAAGTTTAGCGTAGCTTTTTTTTCTTATCTCATTTGTATGCGCGTTTCGTGTCGCCTGTTCTCCCTGCTCGTGCGGCTTTGAAACAAACACCTTTCAACACAAATGATGGACACAAGTCTCTGCTTTTTACTCCACTACGAGTGATGCCATCCCTATCGAACCTAGTGTCGCTAGTTCACTAACTAAAGATAGAATAATGATTCTAATCGTGATATGTTCTCATTCTTGGTGCTTCTATGAGAAATTTGATCGCCAATTTTCCGGATCCAGAAACCGTTTTTTAGATCCTAGCTATAGAAACATTGTGTAAAAGACTAAATAAAATATGATTGACCATTGTGAGGAAAGAGCTGCGCCAATTTGGAAGTAGTTGAGATGGGGCCAAGACTGACCGAAATGGCAAAAGATTAGATGGAAATGATATTTTCTTAGCCGGGTGTGTATGCGTGAAAAAAACGTTTAGTGATTGTTTCTTGTAAATACCATGGAGGGATAGAGTGGAAAAATATACATACATTTTTGAAAAAAAAGAGTAAATGAGTTTTATATAATCAGTCCCACGTGCAGCCGCGGACTGTCTGATATGGCGCTGCGATTGTTCAAGTGTTTCGTAAATAAAGCATTTCAATGGGTATATTTTTTAAGTCGCTATAAATTATTACCACGTCAAGTGTTTCAGCAATGTAAATAAATTAGGAAATTTAAAAAAAACAGCTAGAATGTTATAATAGGAGTGTAGAATATTAGTTTTCATAAGCAATCATAATTTACATAAACAGCTTACTTGGTGACCTCAGAAAATCAAATAAGAAAAAGTGTTTGAAATATACACCTAGTCACTCAGAGAAATGAATTTGTTAGATAAACACGAAATTGATAACGGATGCACATTACATGTGTGCGGTTAATTGCTGTTTTAATGCTTACACGAAACAACAACATATAACAACAACACATGAACACTATACATTAAAAACTAGATGACAGGAGCATTCCCCTAGATTATATATATTGCTATGCACGCATTATAGATAGATGTGAAAACGATATATATATATATATATATATATATATATATATATATATATATATATATATATATATATGATTAGATTTTTTTGGAAAAAGAATTCCAGCAGAGTGCTCAATTAAAAGGAAAATCCAAATTGTAAGAGCGTATTTATATTTTGTGTACAGAAAGTTGTTAGTTGAGACAGATCATTGGTACCGTCGGTTTAAAGCCCGATAATAAGGACGTTTAAGGTATCCTTATCAAGCTCTCTTCAGCCAATAGTCATCTATCTTATCGATAAGACCGACGAATATTGGCTGAAGAGAGCTTGATAAGGATACCTTAAACGGCCCTTATTATCGGGCTTGAAACCGACGGTACCAATGATCTGTCTCAACTAACAACTTTCTGTACTCAATATATATATATATATATATATATATATATATATATATATATATATATATATATATATATATATGTTCAGACAAGTATTATTTAACATCACTGACAGCTTCTGTTTAATGAGCTTTTTTTGTAATTTTTTCAACTTTTCGAATTTCGTTCTTTTTTTTCTCGGTCGAATCTGTGCAAGAATGCTCCATTGTTGTCTTCGTCCATCTGTTTTTTTTAATCTTTTGCCTGATTTTTTCAAGCACTTTCTACTGAGTACTTGCAAAAATCAACAAAACAAAAAAACAGATGGACGAAGACGACTATGGAATTTTCTTGCACAGATTCGACCGAGAAATAAAAACGACAAATCGAAAAATATAAAAACCACAAAAAAGCACATGAAGCAAAAACACACGGTGATATTCGATAATACTTGCCTGAATTAAAACATAACCTAGGCTTAATGCCACTGAACCGTAACGAAATAATGTGATAGAAGCAATATTCATGGGGTGGGAGACATGAAGTTTGCGAAAAGAAGAAAGAGAGTACAAGGAGTACATTCCATAAGTGATCAATTCGAGGAAAATAACTACTGAACTGGAAAATATTTTGGCATGCAAGAACTCTACAGTAAAGTGGTGGTAGTTACTTTCTACTTGAATTAGCATGGTTTGTTTTTTTAGTTCAACGAGAGATCAAGTGCGGTGAAACGAGAATACATAGAAAAGTGTGTCGTATATGTAATTAGATACACACACACACACACATATATATATATATATATATAGATTACTATTATATAAAAGTATCTTTGTGTATATGTTCCTTCCACATAGGTTCCAGAACGGCTGAGCCCATCTTTTTCAAATTCCACACACACCTAATTTATATATCTGTCAGTGTTGGTAGAAAATTGAAAAATTCTGATCTTAAAAATAGGTTTTCCCTTTTATAGATAAAAGCTAAATAAAGTTTACAGGGGAATATTTAACGTTATACTGGCCAAGGGCGATAATAAAATCTCAGCAACATTTTTTTCTTAAAACAAAAAAATCCAAGGACCCCCTGTACAAATGGGTATACCTTAACATTTTATGTTTTTGTATTAATGAATCCAATTTACGATTAAAAGGGGGTTCCAATTAATTGCGCCTCAGATCATTTCTTCTTTTGCATATTTTAAAAATAACATTAATCATAAGTTACTTTTCCAGGCATTCATCCTGAAGCCCAAATATCAGCTGACGTGAAATTGTAAAGAAACACAGACGGTATTTGATGAACGACATTATCATTATTATTTTTTACTTCTATGCGAATTTGTCCACCGGGCAAATTAGTTTAAACCGTTTTTTTACGACTGGGCAACGTCGCTCCACCAACTAGTAGTATATTAAGAGTGTTTTATTTATCTAGCGGTACAAGCGATTCAAGCATTTATTTTGCCTTTTGTTGTTTCTATTATTTTTTCAGGTTTAATAATTGATTGTTTTTTTTTTACTTGTTGTTTCAATTGTGACGAAAATATTGATTTATATTATTTTATGTTTTCGTACCCGTCGAACAAAAATCACTAATTAAAAATAATATGTGCGGCACATTTTAATAAATATTAAATAACGGAACTAAATTTCTAAGTAATACTTAGGAGTGAGAACAGGTGACAACAACCCAGCTTAGTAGAAAAATTAAGTTTTAAAAGTTAGTCCGGTCGATCTGATGCATTCGGCGGCGTGTTTATTATTATTCTTCCTAAAGTCTTAAACAATTTTCTCCTATATTTTGAAGTTTTTTTGGTGGAGATCCAATGGAACTAGCTCGCTGGCGCTTCCGAGTTATTATTGTGTATATATGCACGGCCCCTTGCACTGTTTAAGGGTGGCAAATTTAGAAGTAAATCCTGGAATTTTCCCACGTGCCGAAGGATCAATAGGTGTTTTCAGAAAATGTAGGGAACAGTACGTAAGGATAGATGGCGTGTTAAGTATTGGGTTTAATTGTATTCCCACAGAGAGATTTTGGGGTAGAGTTGAAAGCTACTACACTTGCTGTGTGTAGTTTACAATATACCGTAATTATATTAATGAGAGGTAAGAATGGGAGATAATTCATGTTTTTTTTTATACACTCGAGCATTCCGGCAGGGAAAATGAGCAAAAAGTGCGGAACTTAGACATGGGAAATACTTAAGGTTTTAGTTGCAGACTAATTCTTGTTTGGCGCAAAATACACAGATATCTCCTCAAATGTAGGGGTTATAGTTGGGGAAGGGTGACGTTTTTCCTAATATCTGGTCAAGTGTGTGGACGTATCTAGAGCTTTGGGTATGTTAACAATCGGTATAATAGAAGAGGTACCTTTGTACTATTAAGAGGCAGGCCACTTTTCAGTGTAAAAGAAATTATGCAAGCAGTGCCGTAGCACTGGGAGACGTATATAAGCGTGATTTGTATGCCTGGGTTGTTTTCTACACATTCGGAGGAAAAGAATTGCATTGCCGCTGTGACTATATGTTTTAAAGAGGGAGTTGGTTAGATAGTTTGCACAAGAGGCGAGGAATTGATGTAAGATAGAGCAGTCATCCGCCGTGTGGTTATGTGACTCACATTCCGGGAAAATTCGCCGGGAGACCGAGATGGGTCGGCTGGAAATACTTGAGATTGGCCGAGGAGTGACCGTAACGAAAAAAAGTACTGATAGAGTTTGACTCCCTCTTTTTTAACAGCGTTTGTGGAAACTATCCTGGGATCATTTTAGATGAGGATAAGGATAGAGAGAATAAACAATAATTGGGCCCTACGTAGATAGTTGCGTCCAGTGCAATATAGATGAAATGAGAATCGTGATTCATTGTTTTATATCAGAAATTATTAAGTTCAGATGGGTCTGTAGTGAGCCGGACTGTTAGTTGTTTGTGTAATTAACGTGTCACAACAATATGGAGAGATAGTTTAATACACTTTGACATGGCGTGATTTGTTGATTGAAACGTCACTTTCGATTGGGATGATATCACTGATAGATGAATAAAAACCGCATTTCACCAGAAAACACAGACACTTGCGTCTGCCATTCGTGTTGGAAACTGTTTGTTTCAGAACCAGACGAGATGGGAAAACGGGCGGCGCGACAAGGATATGCTAACGAGATAAAGAACAAAGATAAATTCGATTTTAATTGTAATGAAACAGCAATTGGTCCAAATAGTAGACGTCGCCAAGAGTAACAGTAAATAAATTATTAACGAGAGGTTTCATGTAAATATCTGCCACGTTGCGAGTATGTTTATGAGAAACTAACAAGTTATTAAAATTATAGGTAAAAATGTAGCACAAATACGTCACACATACATGCAAAACGATTTGATGCCACGTTTATATATACCTCTTATACGTCCATTTTCTTAATCCTTCAGTTACATAACTGTTGTTGCTTGAATATCTTTCTTACTATAATCTTCCATATGTTTACATAATTACGTTGACACACGTGATATCGTGAGATCTACGCAGGTAAGAAACAATAAGACTGACAAGCACTAGATAAGTGATGATTTGATAATACTTGGCACTATATGTGCACTCCGTTTACTATGGCATTATTTCCCATCGATGTGAACGAATATAATAGCAACTTGATTTAAAACAGTGCCGTTTTCAGAAGAGGTGTTGCTGCGGAGTGCGCAACACTTGCTACAAATATTTAAAGCGAATGCATTTTCAACTAGGTGTCCATTTTTTGTCAATAATGAACAGAGCCTATTTTAAGATGACTATAATATAGGCTCCATGAAAGCAGCTCACTAGAACTATCTTTCATATACGTAATCTACAGTAATGTAAGATATTAACGAAAATTGCATTTTTCGCGAACGATAAAGGGTGAATTTAAAATGAGTGACACATCTGGTGATAAAACTCTAATAAGTGTACGGTGACATTCAAGTTTGAGCAATATATGGGACTTTATTCATGAAATAAACGAGCCACTTTGTGATGCTATTCAAAATTGCTGTCCGTATTCAAATTAAATCGAAGACTTTTAACAACGCGGTCGTTAATAAAATGATAAACTACTTATTTTATTACTGCAATAAATGTAGATGTACGAGTTACGGCACAAGGATTGAAGACAAATATATTTACTCATATAAATATGTTAGGCTTGTTTGTTTCCAAACACCAATCTGGCTACAAAACATTCTTCTCATATATCAAACGCTACATTGCATTTGCGAACATAGATAAAATTAGATTGGATTTGACACTGTCGGTCTCCAGCTTGTTTTTTTGGAAAGTGTGGAATGCGCATAATAGACAAGTAAGCGAAACCAGATGGTCTTATTTTTTATGGCGAAAAAGATAAATATAAAAGCAAAGATTTCCTGTAAAAGAAAACGAATACGCCGCAAAATAAGCAGATTTATCTGAGAGTCAGCTTACTTCAAAAATAGAACATCCGTGCAGAGGTCAAAATAAACTTTCTTTCGGTAGATATAAGCACAGTTTTCTGGCAACTAGTCACACTTTGAATACTGGGAATAATTTATTAGCATTTGTAATGTATGCTGCAATTGGGAGGTATAAATTCAACATTAATTGCATCTGAACAATTTAAATTATTAAAGAATAAATTTTATAATAACTTTTAATAAGCTAAATATATGTAAATAATATACACATATATATATACACATATATATACATACATACATATATACATATATATATATATATATATATATATATATATATATATATATATATTCCAAAACTAATGACCGCATAAGCACTGAATACTAGTGAATGTAATTAAAAATTATTAATATATATATATATATATATATATTTACATATATATTAATAATTTTAATAATTTTTAATAAGCACTGCATACTAGTGGATGTAATTAAAAAGTATTAATATATATATATATATATATATATATATATATATATATATATAATTTTTAAATTACATTCACTAGTATTCAGTGTTTATGCAGTCATTGGTTTTGGAAGTGATAATTATTGTGGATCGGCTTATTCTAAGCTAATCACGCCTTTTACGTAATACTCAAACGAAAGTAAATTACGTTTGCACTCATCATATCTTGCATGCATAATCAAACATCATGAGAATATTCTGCAGAGGGAATATGAAATGTTTTCGTTTTCATTAGAATTGATCGATTCTTCTTTTCTCTCTACATACGACCTATTTTTCATTTTTATGAGGTTTTCCAAATATTATATTTTACATAATCATTAAAAAGTTTCATACGTACAAAACCTAGGTTTTATGCACATGATACGAGCAGTTCGGGAAGATATATTAACTGCTGGTCGATATACTCGAATACAGACACACACTCTCTCTTATACACACACGCACACACACATATATATATATGTATATATATATATATGTGTGTGTGCGTGTGTGTGTGTGTGGGTGGGTGTGTATTGGGAAAGACTTCGTATCAGTGTGTGAGCTTATGTGTGTATGTGTGGGCATACTATGACCGTTAATCGTAATAATAAATATTAGGATTATAAATAATACATATTATGGGGTTATAGATAGTGCAGTTTTCTTTTTTATTTTTTAATTAGTTTTTGTTTGTGAGTGTGCTATCGGAATACTACTTAAATCTACATGCAGCATGCATAAAAAGCCGCATTTTTAGTTTACCTTCAAGATTTCCATGATGCAACTAAACAAATATCTTATTATGTGTATTGTCATACGTGTACATTTCCCGCCCACACTACCCTGTTAATTTTTAGTCTACAGACTCGAGTTTTGACATAAGGCGTTTTGAGATTTGGGAAAAATCTTTTTAATCGTTTTTTTGCAGGAAATTTGGCTGTCAAGAGGTCAAAGTAAAAGATTCGACCTTTAAAATCTCTACTAAACTCCTCCGCCAATTTTGGGATAAACACTTTTAATTTTAGATGTAGTTTACCTGGGAAGAAATCAAAATTTTAATTTGATTTGAAGCCAAACAATAAATGTTAAGTGGTGAAAATGGGGGTATTTTTTTTAATCCCTCTGCGGTATCTACCAAATTACTCCGCCATTTTTGGTTTAAACTTCTGAAATTTTACATAAAGTGTATTCAGATATAGGTCAAGCGTCATAATCGATTTTCGATCGGTAATTTGGCTTCCAAGAGGTCAATGTTCAAAAGATTTTACCTTTGCGGTCTCTAGCAAAAATATTCAGCCAATTTTGGGTCTAAACATTTGAAATTTTACACAGACGGCATTAAAACATGCAGAAAGCTTTTTGATCAGTTTTTGGGCGAAAATGTGGCTGCCTAGAACTCAATTTGCAGGGATGACTTTTCCAGCCTCTACCAGACTCCTCCCGAATTTTCGGTCAAGACACTTGAAATTTTAGATATAGGTCAACCTTTTTAATACTTATATATACATGTGCACATTATGTTATAAGATTGATGATTAATTTATTTTATAGTATTTACTTTTTTTTCGCTCCCTGAGTGCTCTTAAGAGGCAGATATCTGCTGTCTTTTTTACATAGGCATCACCACATTATCAAGGCAAAGAGGCCACTCAAGGATAAGGGTTAAAGAGTGTACAGTAGAAATTGGACAATATAGTAATCATTAGTAATGAAAATTTGGTAAATTTGATAACTTATATGGAATGGCTCATCAAGAACTTATTTACGTTAGACTTGAAGACAACCATATTGTAGTCAGCCGGAAAGCAGGAAAACGGAAGACAATTCCACAGGCGTGCAGTTCTAAGAAAGAAGCTTCGTTCATGGAATCTACGTTTAAGTTTAGGCACAGATAAAGAGTGGGGGAAATTATTGATAGTGTTTACAGCTATACGAGTGTTTCTTGTGAAAGTTTGGCGAGGGGGGACCATAGATTGGAGCTCAGTCGAACACTTTCCATGAAAATAACGATACATCAGAGACAAACTCGCAACATCTCTTCTGTGAGATAGAGGTTGCAAGGAAGACAAAAGGACATCTCCTACGAGGCTACGAAGTCTATTTTGAACTCTACCAAGGCAGGCCAAGTCCTTTCTAGCAGCTCCTGCCCAGATGTGGCAACATTATTCCATCCTTGGACGTACCTGGCTCTTATATAGATAGAGTATTGCATCAGCAGTGAGATATCTACCGGATCGATAGAAAGATCCCACCATTTTTCCAGCGGCCTTGGCAACAGATTTGATATACGTGTTCCATTTAAGATCAGGAGTAATGGTCAAGCCAAGAAGCTTGTCAAAACTTGAGGCCTCCTGAAGACGAGAGCCATTCATTTCAAATGATGCCTGATGTGGATCAGAATGTTGATGATCTAAAGAGAGAAGCTTGGTTTTAGATGCATTAAAAGTAACCAACCACTCCTTACCCCATTGTACTACGTGCTCAAGATCAGAGGAGAGAGAATTGGAGAGAACTTGGTCGTTTACTGTCTTAGATGTGCTACCATAAATGGTAGTGTCGTCAGCATAAATGTCTACAAATGATGTAAGGATATGATTTGGAAGATCATTAATGTAGATCAGGAAAAGAGTTGGGCCCAGGATGGACCCCTGAGGGACACCGGCATTAATACTGTGAGCTTCTGATTTTTGCCCCTCAACTACTACTCTTATGAACCTATCAGTAAGAAATGATTTAATAATTGAGAAGACATTTCCAGCAATACCATAGCTAAAGATCTTATGAAGTAAACCTTTATGCCATATCCTATCAAAGGCCTTAGATATGCCAAGAGCAATTGCCCTAGAAAGATTGCCTCCGTCGAGAGATTTGCTAATCCTATGAGATATAACTGTAAGCACAGCTGCTGTAGATCTAGCAGAATGGAAACCAGATTGAGTGTCAGTAAGAAGGTTATTTTTGTTGAGATGGTTGATTACTTCTGTATTTAACACAGATTCCAGCAACTTACTCATGACGCACAGGAGACTTATTGGTCTGTACTGAGAGAGGGATGAGCGATCACCTGAATTATTAAATACAGGGCATACTGATGAGATTTTCCAGGGAGATGGGGCGCTATTCTCCTTAAGACCACGTTTAAACAGTTTTGTAAGTATATGCGCTAGTTCAGGTTGAAGTTTTTTGAGTACTATAATTGGAATACCGTAAGGGCCAGTTGCTTTACTCGAATCAAGGTTTTTGATTAGCTTGGCAACATCACGTACAGATATACGTCTATCACATAGCGTGTTTTCTGATACAGGAGGAAATATTGGGGGTGGGCGGCCTTGATCGCAAAGGGTGGAATTAGCTGCAAAGTTCTTGACAAAGAGTTTGGCTTTGTCTGATGCTGACGAGATTACCTCAGGTCCATTGATAATAGTTGAGATGGAACACACGCTTCTGTTCAGGATTCTGTTTGCTATTTGCCAAAACTGGTGGGAACCAAGCCGCTGCTCAGCTACTTTGGACTTAACAGATTGAGCATACAACTCTCTTGCATTCTTTATTACTTTCTTACAATGGTTGCTGGCAGTCCTGAAAGCGGCTTTAGTTTCCATACATCTATTACGTTGGAAACAGTGGAAAAAGTGATTTCTGTGCACAATGGCAGCAGCACATTCTGGAGAGAACCATGACTGGCTGTTAGGTTTTGCTGAAACTTTTTCGAGGGTATGAAACGGTCAATACCTACAATTAACCATTCCGTCAGGTCTAATACTATAGAGGCACATTCTTTTTAAACATGGAATGCAGAGGTAGATCAGATATAAATGTACGGAAGCTATCACAGTCAGTCTTAGTGTATCGATATACTGTACGATGGAGAGGTACGTCTGGGGACTTATTACATTTCATTTTTATCTTAATTGATATAACAGAGTGGTCGGAAGAGCCAAGAGGCGACAGAACAGAAACTGAACATAGTTCAGGGCAAGTTGTGAGAAAAAGGTCAAGTAGGCTCGCATACTGGCCGTCATTGTCGGGCACACGGGTGGGTTCCTGAACAATCTGAGTGAGGTCATAGGCAATGGAGAAATCATGACAGAACCTCCCCTCATCATCGCTTTTGTTAGAGTTGGTCAACCATTCGACGTTGTGAACATTGAAGTTACCACATACGTGAATGTTAGCTGAAGGATAAGCAGATAAGACTTGGTCAATTTTCTCAGATATGCTTTGAAATATAGTAACTCCGGTGTTATGGGGGCGATAGAGAGTAAATATAAATGCCGTAGTGTCAGATAAAGCAACCCGGAAGCACATATAGGGTAAGTTAGGATCTTCCCTGGAGATGTACCTACCACATGGAAAGCTATATATAATATAGGCACATATTCCATGCCCATGGCGTTCTTGGGGTTCAGATTTAGAAGTTAAGTTAGAGTATCCTTTAATTGCGAACTCTTCTAGGGAAATAGCCTGTCCAATGTCAGTTTCACTTAAAAATAAAAGGTCTGCTTTAGTCTCCTATAATTGGGTTTCACCATCTGGAAGGTTAGAACGTAGACCCCTTATGTTGGAGAAGGAGACATGGCAGTAGGTGTCTACGTTGGAAGTTGGAGAACCGGGTTTAATCGTGTATTTTTTCTTGAAACTTGTCATGATGAAATTTTGGAATTTGTGGACTAGGTCGTCAGATTTACTTAGAGCAGGACAGAGAGGGGAAACTAAGAGAGAAAAAGAAACGAAGAATTTTTTTTTTTATTTGTAGCTAATGATAAGGTAAATCCGTAACAATTACCCACTAGTATGGCATCGAGAGGCCCCACCAGAAGCTACTGCATCGTCCAGAATCCATTAACCAAATGGCAATACAGCAGCCCCAGTACTTTGCACCTGCTTATAGGACAGCCTCTTTAGTGGTTAATCCAAGGTTCGGGTCCCTGACTATCAGGCGGATAACGTCAGCCCAGACAAAACGTTTACATCCAGCACCCTTACTAGTGACATGGCTACAAAGATAGACATAGAAACAGAAAATTTCCGCCATCTCTGCAAACTGTTCACGCAAAAATACTGCCAACCTAGAAAACAGCTTTTTCTTCTCCCTTTGTCAGAAAAATCACTCATTAAAAAAATGAGTCGCCTCATTTCGGGATGTATTATTTGTAATAATAAAATTATTATTTAAATATCAATTTAAATATTATTACATACATAAAGATAAGCACACTTTTATGAAGGTAATAATATTTGAATAAAATATTTAAATAATAAATTGATAATCTATATATCTATAAAAGTGAAAAATTATGTGTGTGTGTCTGTGTGTGTCTGTGAATTTCTATCTGTTCACATTTCCCAACGAAAAAATTCTGTCAAATTTCGGCATACTGACTCGATCTTCGAAATAGGGGGTATTGAAATTTGGGAAAATCTTTTTTATCGGGTATCGGCCAAACATTATTCTGCTAATGGGGTCAAAGTTCAACGATTTTACCTTTGAGTTTTGTAGAGTTTTCAAAGGTAAAGTTCAACGATTTGACCTTTGAAAACTCCACAAAACTCCTCCGTCAATGTTTGGTCCAAACACTTGAAATTTTAGATATATGTTACTTAGACATGAATCCCAGTATATAATTTAATTTGAGCTCAAAACAATGAATACTAAGCGGCTATAATTGGGATCGAATTAAAACAATGACCTCTGCAGTCTATACCAAATTACTAAGCCAAGTTTTGGTCTATACATTTGAAATTTTACATAAAATGTATTCCGACATATGGCAAGCTTTTTAATGGTGTTTAAGCTAAACAGTTGGCTGCCAAGGGGTCAAATTCCAGAAGATATGACCTTTGCGATCTCTAAGAAAACTATGAAGCCAATTTAGGGTCTAAAATTTTTTAATTTTACATAAGAGGTATTCAGATATGCAGCAAACTTTTTAATACGTTTTTTCAGCGAACATTTATCAGGCCAAGAGGTCAGAGTCAAAAGAGTAGACCTTTGCAGTCTCTACAAAATTCTCCGCTAATTTAAGGTCCTAACACTTGAAATGTTAGCTGTAGGTTACTGGACATGGTTCAAACGTTTTAATTTGAATTGAGCTCAAATCCTTTAATATTAAGGGGTCAAAAATGGGATCAATTAAAACAAAAATTATCTCAGTGGTCTCTACGAAATTACTCTGACAATTTTTAGTCTAGACATTTGAAATCTTACATAAAGTGTGTTCACACGCAGGGCATGTTATAAACAGTACACAGGACCCAAGCAAAGCCGGGCTGAACTGTTATATATATATATATATATATATATATATATATATATATATATATATATATATATATATATATATATAATAGGAGACATAGAGAGAGAGAGAGAGAGAGGGAGAGAGAGCGTACTATATCAGTGTACTCCCGAGAAGTATCGACCAAACTGGCCTCTGAATATTTGTTCTACAGTGTTAAAATTTGATCTCTAATGTGTTTGATCTGATAGCACATGTTCGACATGGTTTCAATCCGTTAAAAATTCGCTTAAGGGTGAAAATTTAAAAAATAAATTGACCGTGCTCTAGTTTACGCCGATTACACAAGGGGTTTGCGGCGCGTATGCGTTCATTAAATTTTTATAAAATAAACGCTATTTTTTCAGTTTGAGTGTACATATGGAGAAACGGTTAACGGAGTTTTCGTTTATAGGTAATGGCACAAAAGGTATTTACTAACGCCTTATACACCTGGTATATTTTAGATACGATATATTAATCGATAGAGAATTGGCTCTAAAATAATAAATAAAAAATCTACGTAAATTAAAATATAATACATAATAAGCAAGCGTATTTTAAAACAAGGTAACGGCAGATGGACTGCTAATAAGCGTATATAAATAGAAAGTAGTGACATATATATATGTATATATATATATATTCGTATATATATGTGTATATGTATATACACACATGCGCATACATATATATATATATTCATATGGGTATACATATATATAAAGACAAACAATGGTCTTCACTTATACATATAGATATATATATGCATATATATGTATATATACATATGTGTATACATATATACATATGTATATATATATATATATTCACATACGCATGGAATATATATATATATATATATATATATATATATATATATATATATATGCATATAAATTTCCAATTGAGGCAATCAATTAAGATCATTAAAAAGCATTTACACTTTTAAAGCGTATAAATTATGAATTTTACGTATTAAAAATAAATATTAATTAGAGGTGGGAATGTTAACTACATACAAACACACGCACGCACACATATATATATGTGTGTGTCTATATATGTATATATATATATATATATATAGAGAGAGAGAGAGAGAAATAGATAGATAGAGAGAGACACAAAGACAGAGAGAGACAGATAACAGACCTACGGAGGGCCAGTCAATGAGAGATATAGAGTAAGGAGAAGAGGGAGAGGTTCGGTTTCAATAACATACTTAGAATTGTATTTCTCCGAAATTATCAACATTTATGTAAGTGTAAAATAAATAAGAATCTAACACAATTGGTCTCTTTATGCATATATATATATATATATATATATATATATATATATATATATATATATATATATATATATATAAGAGTTTCTACTTAAGGGTTCGCATACCTATTATATTAATAATTACTATCGATGAAACATTTCACCGTATTAAATGTTCAATATTGTATATTGAAAATGATATTAATGAGACACATTTTATATACGCCTGAAAATAAGAATGTTTGATTTACTTATGTGATTAACGGAAAATAATATGACATTTATTTCATGAATGACTTACTTTCTTTATATGGAAAAAGTATATTGTATGGTTTGCAAACATAAGAAACATTTGTTTGTTTTTGACGACAAATGGAATAGAAAGATACTGTCTACAAGATTATAGGTTTTCTGTGTAAATCCGAGTGAATGAAGAAAGAAGACGTGTAAGCTGCTTTACTTTGGGGTTTTTGACGTGAAAATGATACGGTAAGATAGAGGTCAAGCGGATGTGGTTGCTGCATGTATTAATCGATGAACTTACAAAGGAAGACATAAGAACGCATATAACGTATAGTAAAATGTAAAATAACAGTTATCCGATTTTGTTGGATATGGAATACAAACATAAAGATCAAGAAAACAACATAGTCGATATATATATATATATATATATATATATATATCCGTTCACATACACTTTTTCATGATAAAGCTAGAATCCAGAATTAGAAAGAATACAGCAATTGCATCGACAACGGACAACGCCCGACCATTAGTGGGGTCGATGTACTGCATCTAATCATTGACGTGCTCCGACATAGGCGCGAACCATAGGTCGTCACACGCATGAAGTATGCAATACTGACGACCTAATCATATGGGCCACGGCGCAATCTATTGGCTATGCCTCGATTTTAATTTTTATACGTTTATCTAGTCCTACATTCTACTATGTGACAAGTAACACTTTATATACAACTAAGATAGTTACTGCTTAATAAATAAGTATTATTGAACTGCTGAATAAATAAGTATTATTAGCTCTTTTTTATTGAGAAGTATCTAACAACCTCGTTGAATTCATTAGTTTATTACTTTTGAATAACAAAACCCCGCGTATCTCTCTCTCTCTCTCTCTCTCTCTCTCTCTATATATATATATATATATATATATATATATATATATATATATATATATATATATATATATATGTATATATATATATTCTCTATGCAGAAAATTGAACTATTCAATATTAACCGGTGAACGGTGACCATTGAACGTTTTCAATGCCGAAGCATTCGAGGCCATAACAGATAGAGGTCCGTCGAGGGTTGACAATGATGTGAATATGTAGAAAAGCAAATTCGGGGTGACATGTATAATAGACTATATTAGAATTTTTAGAATGTGAAATTGTGTAATGATTTTCGCGTTATTTTATTGTTAAAATACATATAGATATTATATATATATATATATATATATATATATATATATATATATTAGCAAGCAACCCTTCATTGCCCAGTCCCTAAACATTGTATGATGATTAATTAAGATTTTGTATTTATTATAATATTTTATCGGATTCAATATAAAGTAATGTTTTTGCAGGGTAAAGAATGCCTCGTGATTCATCATCAAGAATGCAAACCAAATGTTTAGCTTTCGATTTAATTTTTCCTTGACTTTAATGCCTTAGAAAATCACGTTTTCTGCAAGGCTAAAAAATAAAACATGAACCAATGGCTATTACATTACTCCTAATGCCGTCGTGCGAAATTTACCTGGCCAATTCCATTTCTTTTTTAACTTTCACACTTCCTCGCCGATTTTCACTGGCTTAATCCTAAATGTGAAGTGTGCATGCATTTGATGACCTCCAATCTGTAGTGAAATGGGGGACATAAATGGATTGTCACAGTCAATGCTGCCAAACTAAGCTGGTTTCCTTCAATAATTACAAAAAACATTATCTACCACCAATAGCAATGGCCAGTGACTCCCTGTCTGAGAGTACATCTTTCAAACTGCTTTGCCTAACGTTCACAGGAAACATGAGTTGAAACAATTATACTGAAACCCTTGCCAGGACCGCTGCGAAAAATGTAGGCTCTCTCTACAGTGCTAGGAAACTACTGACACCTGAAAGCATCCTGTACATCTATAACGCCACCATTCGCCCATGTATGGAGTATTGTTGTCACATTTGTGCTGGTGTATCTGCTTCTAGTCTCTCACTCCTAGACAAGGTTCAAAAGAGAGTCGCCAATCTGATAGGCCCTGGACTGGCATCTAAGCTTCAGCCTCTGTCCCATCGATGAAACGTTGCATCCCTCTTCCTGTTCTACAAGTATTTTAATGGTGAATGCTCTGACGAACTGCAGACACTTGTGCCCCCAAGACGTAGACACCATCGATAAACCCGGAAGACAGCTAAATCCCACCCCACACAGTAGCGATCCCTAGATGTAAAATATCTTTCTACTCCAGTAGTTTCTTCCCCAGAATCGCTAAACTTTGGAATTCCATTCCAGGTTCCTGCTTTCCTAAATCTACTGGCATGCAGAGGTTCAAGTGTAACGTGAACCGACATCTTGCTGCCCAAATCCCTACATAGTGCCCCAGTAGTCGCTGCCCCTGATATTAGCCCCCTACACCAAAGTGGCAATGTGACTAGTTTGGGGTGAAAATGTAATAACAAAACTCATTGCATAAAAAAATAGATTTCGCAGTATTGTACTGGTATTTTACTTTCTTAAATTCATAATCAAGAAATTTACAATAAAGACGAAACGTTGGTCAACACATACTTTTTTAAATCTCTCTCAATATATATATATATATATATATATATATATAGAGAGAGAGAGAGAGAGATAGAGTGGCAGAGACAGACAGACAGACAGAAAGACAACAGAAGGAGAGAGATATAGAAAGAGACAATGAGAGAAAGAGACACATAAAGAGAGACAGAGCGAGAAATAGAAAGAAAGAGAGAGAGAAAGAGATACCAGCAGAGTCCTAAGTCTCCTTTCTGGTGCTATCAAATCTTATGACAATTATCATATGCATGATTATCTGAAATAATAATTTAAGAGATAATATAATTATTACATATGAATAGAATGATATTAAAACCCGAATTAAAACCTAAAATTAAAACGTTCTTATATTTTTATATAATTAGATTTACCAATCCTACGGCATTGTTTATCTACCGGATTTATATAAATTAACTTCTGAGTTATCATCGTGTTTGACTGTAAGGATCAATACTCTGTATAGAAGTGAATCAAAGTGTAACAATGCATATCGTTAATAAATTCATACTCATTTCATAGATTCTCTATCGATTGCCCTCTCTCTCTCTCCACATATTAAGAACTAACTGTTATTGTATCTATATATGAGCTTACTTGGTCGTCACTGCTGTTCTCAACTATAATAAGATACATAACATCGATTGCGTGTGAGATTGTTAAAAGAAAAACAAATTCCAAAAACGGCTGCTTTCTACCATTGGTAACATCAACGATTCTCATTATCTCTTCATAAAGTCAGACAAAACACACCGCTTTTACAAACTTACCAACCAGAACACCAGAAACCCATAAAGGAAAACATCACTAAAAACTATAAGAAGCCAAACTCAGACATAATTGGAGAAATAAATGAAGATAGTAAGGTAATGACAGATAAACTTGAAATTAGCAATAGAGTAGGCAAAATAAGTAAAAAAGGAGCATATATACCACAAACCTGATTTGCCAACAAACCTACAACTAGACTTATTAACCCAACTAGACCCGAAATAGGGCAGATCAGCAAAAATATTCTGGACAGAATTAACAGCCAAATTAAATCTACATACAATATTAACCAACGCATAAACACAAATGATACGATTAATCGTTCTCAAACATAAATAATAAACAAAATTGTTCCTTCCTACAATTTGACATCGAAAACTATAACCCCTCTATCACGAAAGAACTTTTCGATGAGGTAATTGAATTCGCAAAGCTTCTCTCTGATATCTCTGAGGATGAAATGGAAATCATCAATAAATGTAGAAATTGTGTGCTGCTAAGCGGAAATGAACAGTGGGTCAAGAAAGACCAAATAGGTCAATTTGACGTGTCAATAAGCTCCCTGGAATCAGCTGAATTGACTTACCTAGTTAGCCTGTATATCTTATATAACCTTACTAGGATCTTCGAAGTTGAAAACATCGGCCACTATAGAGACGACGACCTTATGATTATAGAAGTATCCAATGGTCCCAAATGCGAAAAAATGAAAAAAAAAAATCATCCTCAGAGAGTTTAAGACGATAAAGCGAGAAGTTGAAATTGTTTCTAATGTCCAAATAGTTAATTTTTTAGATGTAACATTAAATTTAAAGAAGGGTTGTTATGAACCATATAAGAAGGATAACGCGATTCCCATCTATGTCAGCCCACCTAACAACCCAAAATCTATTATCAAACATATGCCTAAATCAATTAGCATAAGGATTAGTAACAACTCTTCAAACCATACCATCTTCAACTCCCATAAAAACCTCTGCAATAAAGCCTTTAAAGACAGTGGCTATAAAAATATACAACTAGAGTATATCGAAACAATACCCCACAATACCACACTAAAAAAACAGAAAAAAAAAATAATTTCGTATACGCCTCCATAAAACATGATGCTCAAAACTAACCTAGGCAGCAAATTTTTAAACCTCATCAAAAAGCATCCTCCAAAACTCTCTACACAAATTATTCAATAAAAACACTATACAATTGAGCTATAGCGTTAGTGATAATTTAGAAAAAGTATTTTTCAAAGAACATGATAACAAAATATTAAATGACAATAATAGAAATTCACCCAAAGTAAATAAATCATGCGACTGTAGAATAAAGTCATAATGTCCCCTTAAAAGAAACTCCCTCATAACTTCAGTTGTTTACAAAGCTACAATTTCCCCTAAGGAAAACCCTGACAACAAAAATATTACATTGGCATGGCCGGCAATACATTCAAGGAAAGATATACAGGCCATAAATGCTCTTTTGAAAATCCTAACTATACTGACAGAACATCACTATCCAAATACTTTAATGAAATGATCGAACAGAGGTTATCACCAATAGTTAATTGGTCTATTCTATAGAGAGCTAATACAGGTTCGTTATAAATTCACCTTGCTATCTATGTCTAGTTATTATTACGTTCAGAGAAAGAGATAAGCTCCTAAACAAAAAACAAGAAAACTCTATTAACTGCAAATTCTAAAAGAAATACCTCCTTTCTAACCTCAATCTAATCTGAAGTCCTAAACACTACTTGAACGTAATAAATAAAACAGCCAAATACACCATCGGTAAACGCTTAACTCTCATACTGATGTGAACTATCATACTCATTATAGTCTTATGGTCTTATTTCCATATACCCATTTAACTCCGCCTTCAATTCGCCTATATTAAAGATCTACTACATTATTAACTACATATGTTCATTTCAGAGACTCTTCCACTTTTGACCATATTCTATATGTAATTTCTGTAATTATTTTTTTACAGGCTACACATGTATACATTTCTACTCCCCGCCTATATTGTTAATATACCCACATAACCCCATCTTTTTATTTTAGTATGTTTTAATTCTTGTACGACTAAATGTTACTATGTATACTTTAGATGAAGAAAATAGCCTGACACTCGACGTTGTTTCGTAAATTGACCATACGTTTTTAACACCTTCTTTACCCCTTTATTATATACCTGTTCATACGGAATTGTGTATTGTTTTGTAGGTGTACCTTATTTTCGTACCTATTTATATTTTTTACGACACAATATATACATATTTCAAAGTCGCACCATTGGTTTCATTGTGCTGAATCACCCTTGGATTCAACGCAAGGAAACCGCTGGTACGACCTGGAAATATACAGTGTCGTAATAAATATTATATATATATATATATATATATATATATATATATATATATATATATATATAAAGATTAGTAGTGTGGGTGTGAATTTGAAAAGTGTCGGCAAGTAAAATCATTTTGAAATTAAACATATACGTGATACTCTAAAGTTTAATTTTTTTATTCATCAAGGTCGGTCGACAAATATGAAGTTGAAAAAATGCCGGCACACAGAAGCGTCTTGAAATGAAAAATTTAGAATAAACAGATAAACTGTTTTACAACACGTTTCCAAAATAAATATTTTATTTTTTTCTAATTAATGTCGGATTTATACATCCGTTATCAGAGAACGAGTTTTTCAGTCCTGCTTTTTTTTTTATCGAAGTCCAAAATAAAATGTTCATCCTTATGTTACGTTAGACGAGTCGCGCTAACTGATATTGCAAGTAGAAATCTATAGCTTAATTTTTAAGATTTTTCATTTAAAAAAGTCGCGCGATCTCCAGATATAAATTAAAAAATCTGTCTGAAAGTTAAATCCTTTTTACAATAATGATATGAAATAAACAGATAAACTGGTTTAGAACAATTTCTTGATTCCAAAAAAGAATTATATTTTTATTTTTTAATTGATTTCGGATTTCCAAATTCCTCACCAGAGATAGAGTTCTCCTATCTATCTATCTATCTATCTATCTATCCCTGCACCCACTCTCTCTTCTCTCTCTCTTTCTCTGTCTCCACCCTCTCTCTGTCTGTCTGTCTTTCTTTCTCTCTCTCTCTCTCTGTATATATATATATATATATATATATATATATATATATAAATATATATATATATACATATATATATATATAATAGTTACCCATGTGTATACTTTGTTTATAAAGACTGAAATCCACTTTTATCAGAGCCACACTGTCATGCTCTTTCTTAGATAACACGAATTTTGAAAAGTAAAATAATATATAAAGAAATACAAATTAAAACAGGTGTAATAAACGTAATATATGAAAGTACAAAATAATAGAAACTAGCAGGAAACGTGTACTGGCGTTGTCGAGTGAAAATACGACACGAGCTACGTATATATCCGGTATAGGAAATCTAAACCACTTGCGTCCGGGATCTAATTAAACTATGAAAATCTAATGCAATATCCATTGTTATTCACGTACATTACTGAAAATAAAACAGCTAAAGAAATTAATACAGAGAGATAACCTCGTTTGGTAATGACGGACGCTGGTGATTCAGCAAAATTATGGGCATCAGCCGCAATTAACAAAATTGAATCATCTGGTTTCAACTGTTGGGCAATGTTTGGCAGTGGCAGCTAGCGTAAGTCACTGGCTGCAATTCTCAGCACTGGTTGTTATTGGCGTTACGTTTTGAATTATGATGACTACTTGAGGTACTAATCTTTAGTTGCTGGCACTGACTCCCTTTACAACTTACTATCAATGTCGGTTCCTGGCGTCCTCTGTCAGTCACTGACGACCATGACTCGTGTCGGCCTAACCTGATTACCTGCGTTTAGAATTGTTTTTAGGCGTTTAGTAGAATTTTAAGGCGATTACTTTGGTTTACTTGCTTTACTGGCATTTACTAATGGCCACTGGCTGTCTTAGCAAGTATCCGTCTAGTCGATTAATGTTAATCATGATCATTGGTAGCGTACATTTCACTTCTTCAAAAATGAAACCCCCATTTTCAATTGTTATAATTGGTGGTTACTGCCAAGCAGTGTTGGTTTACGGCGATTACTTACGACTGTTCTTATATTTGTTGTTTTTTTTTCAGTGGCATTCACTGGAGGCAAGTTACGAGCACTTGTTACTCCTTGGCGTTCTGGCCGTTTAGAGGCCTTTTAGGTGATTAGCGGCTATTGATTGGAACTATCTGTCTATGTAACGATAGGTAATTGTCCGTCAGTCTTGATCACGACAATATTTGGAGCCAATAGGACTGCTCCAAAATGAAATTGCGTTGAGTAGAACGCATTTTCACCTCGTAGCATGCACGTTCATCCAGTAGCAGTATTGATTGTTATTGCCGGTAACAAGGGATTCAGCTTTTTATAGGTAGTTATTGTCACTTGAAAGCAAGAGAGAGCACAGGCGTGTGTAACGTTTCGTGAGCATTGGCTGCATATTCAATAATCCGTAACGTTATTCAATTCCGATAATGACCATTTTCGGTGTCATTCAGTGAGGCACGCTGTCATTTTATACCGGATACTATAATCTAGTAACGGTTATTGACAGTAACTGGATATTAGTGCTATATTTAGGTAGCTACTTTCACTAGAAGACACTGACGTTCCCTGAGAGAACTGGCCTGCACTGCTTTATTAAGCTCATATTACTTGCTGGTATTGGTATTTACTCGGGTTTTGGTAAAGTTAAATTCGATTATATACTGTAGTTATTGTTTATAAAAATGTTGTGTACCTTACATGGTAAGAATAAAAATCTTAAATAATAACGTTATTGTTCAGCAGGGTCAGTTTTCTCTATAATTACGCATCTGTAAACTAACATAGCATACATTACAACGAGAAAAGAATATTACTGTGCACCATCTATGGAATAATTTAGATGCCAAAATTCTGGATTTTATTTTTAATGTTCTTAACTTGGAAAGGTTGTCAGAATAGAATGATTAGAAATCGTCAAGTTGTCAACTCCTCACTCTATATCGTTGGGAGACGGCGACAACGACGACAACAATGAGGACGACGACGACGATGATGATAATTATGATGATGATGATGATGATGATGATGATGATGATGATGATGATGATGATGATGATGATGATGATTGATAATGAAAGCGAATCTACTCGAAATTATTGTGGTGATTCATAAAATAAAATTAACTAGATTGATAATAACTGCAAAAAATTAAATATTTCCAGGTAGCAAGGCGATTTAACAGTATTTTCTGGTGCCAGTGTTTACTATATATGATGTCTTTTCAGAGACAATCAAATTTCACTTATTTTTACTAACTACAGAGGAAAACAGAAAACAGTATAACTGTTGGTGGTTTATCTTCCTTAAATGTACGTTTTTCTTTTCGTTGAGTCTACACTCACTTCTACTTTTACGCATATATACACATACATCCCCACACAAACATATACCTACATAACAACAAAATACAAACACACACAAACATATACATAATCCTCCCATATATATATATATATATATATATATATATATATATATACACACACACACCCACACACACACACACACACACACACACATATATATATATATATATATATATATATATTCCCGCTTAAAGGTATTCAGGAGATAAAAGCAATGAATTAAAACGGGGTTGTAAACAGTGCTCGATAAAATAAAGCTAAATATATCATTTTTATTTATATATAAAATATCACATACTCGCTACATTAAACATGCTAATGTTTCGGAGCAAATGTATACATTAAAAAACAACTGTTCCTCATTAGGCGAAAGAAAAAAAAAACAAGTTTATATCTGCTAGTTAGAGCAGGTTAATAACTAGATGTTCTGAATAGCAGATATACACTTTATATTTTTCCCTGATGAGGAAGGGTTGGATTTTAATGTATCAATTTGCTCCGAAATAATAGCATGTTTAGTGTAGCGGGTATGTAATGTGTTTATATATATATATATATATATATATATATATATATATATATATATATATATATATATATATATATATATATATATATATAAGCGAAAATGTATGTACGTATGTATGTATGTTTGTGTGTCTGCTAAAAACTTTTGACCGACGGAACAAAAATTCACCAACTTGGTATCATAATAAAGTGCCACCCTCCGCACGACAAATATCGAAAAATTAACCCAAAAGAACCATCAGAAGTGCGTCAATTGATGGATTTTCTGCAGGGGGGGCACAAAAACGTGACATTTTTATGTTAAACATTACATATTTTAAATCGCTTTATAACTGCCCAAAAAAATACGGGCGCCAACTCTTCTACATAAAGTATACACGGGACCGTTTATTTTGGGTCAACGTGTATTTAAAACCCGCTGAGTCATGTCACGTTATCTGGACTCCAGCAAGCTCTAATGGCCGTCTGAATTTAAAATTTAAAGATGTTGTTATCGGTAAAAAACAATTTAACCCTTACACAAGCTAAACTATGAACTTCTACGCTATGACAGCTTTACCAAAGTTATTAGCACATTAAAAATAGTTAGATACGATAGTTAAACGAAAAATATCAAGCCAAAAATGTGAAGTAAAAAATACGCTTACAAAAAATATTAACGATCGAAGTGTTTACAAAGAAACACAGTCAGACGCCATTTTATTTTTAGTAACAATCTTTAGAGTGAGGAAGACGAAGGGAGAGAGAAACGCATACACAAACGCAAACAGAGAGAGAGAGAGAAAGAGAGAGACTGATAGAGAAATATGAACACTCTTTCACTCTTTCATCCCATAACAACGAACATTTCTGTAAAAGTCTGAGGAACCTACAGACGGCCAAAAAACGGCCGGGTAGCTGAAACAATAATGTAACTTAACAGAAAGATACGATAATAAAAACTAAAACTCATATTTGCTCTACAATAGTATTGGGCACTTTCTACATTTTTTATTAATGAGCATTTCTTTTATATATATATATATATATATATATATATATATATATATATATCAGCAAACAGTTTTTAAAATATGTTAAAAAACAATTTGAAATGAGTTAAAAACATATTTAATCTGAAAAGGACACACGAGATAAATGGATAGTCCTTAATCCGCGGAGTTTCGAAGAAATACTTCCCTTCTCAACAGAGCGTAGGAATTGCAAAATGCGGGATTGGATTTTGCATGCAGAAGTATTTGATGAAACAACAAGTAAGTCAAAGATCTTACTTGAAAACAAAATAAGTTAAGCAGAGGGGATATGGTAAAGAAAAAGGTGATTACACAAGAATGGATAGTCTGGTTGAAGATAAAAAAAAAACAGTGACGGTAAAATCCAAATGTAAAAATTCAAGAAAGTTAAAAGAATTTCCATTTGTACAAGTAAAATCCAAGGAAATCCCGCATTTTGGAAGAAGATGGTCCATAATAATCCAAAGGCAGAAATCTATGGAATAATTCACAAACATGTGTACAAGGCAAAAAAAAAAAAAATAATATTAGTAAAAGAAAAAAAATATATATATGTATATATATGTATATATATATATATATATATATATATATATATATATATATATATATATATATATATATGGATATCTATATATATGCTTCAGCAAAAATCATAAGTGTTAATTGACGGATTTTGTTTAAAATTGCATAAGATGAGAAAATTTTAAAATCAGATTTTTGAATTTATAGAAGTAATGTGTCATATAGCATTATTGAACAGTTTTCTTTAAATAAAAAAATATCATGGCAGCCGTAACGCATGATCTCTGCGTCACAGAAAACAACAAAAGTATTAGCATTCTACATAAAATCTCGTTTTTTGACGTATATATCTGTATATATCTATAAAATTTGATGAGGCTGCTTGTCTGCTCATAGCTCAATATTTTTTTGGCCACTTCAATTTTATTGGCGTCATCCCGAAGTGAGGGAGATATTTGTCGATATTTTCTTCAACAAACTTCGGTACCAATCTTACCTGCCTTTTTACGTCAAGTTCCTAGCAGTTATTTTCCCTCTTCGGTCCTGCTCAGTTTCAGCTCCTGAAGCCTCGTCTATTGCTCTATTCGCGCTAATTAAACGTTTGCCTGTATTCGAATTTTCTCGAGCTCGAACTGTTCGGCAGTTAGGCCCGTTTCTTCAGTTGGTAACTCGTCAATATTTCCTCCTCGAACACTTGCGCCTCCATAGTGTGGTAAGCGATTGTTTTCATTAATTCCCCCTTCCTCATGGAGTTTCGAACATTCAGTTCCAAACGTCCGCTGACTTTTAATAGTTCATCTTTCTTCGTCACTTCCATCTTCATCAAGGAGGTTTGTTAAGAAAATCCTCTGCTCCCTCCATTTTTTCCACCTTTGACTCTCCTCGTAGGGAGATATTCCTCAAGTCCGGTTGGATACTGACTCAACGGGAGAAATCGATAGTGTTATTACTGTTCCTTTAACGAGCCCCCATATTATGTAATATTCCGGAAGATGGTCCCATGTTAAATCCTTGGTCCGGGTTGTAATGCACAGCGGTAATTTTTACGTCAGCACGAGGATTACTACGTGCACCCAGCTTAAAGAACTGTAAGGAGATTTACCCCCAGGGACGGCTACGCGACTGGCCACCAATCCAGTCGAGTGTAAGCAAAATGTATCGCCTATGGTATTTTCCCGAGTCTAATCAAAACAGTAAGAAGCGAGGATGCAAAAGGAAGCAAAAAAAGCAAGCCAATATTATAATGAGAAGGTCGGAAGAAACATAGTTCATATCTTGATTTTTTACCTTTTATATGGGTGTAATTGACCTTTTTTGTTTGAAACATATAAACAAACAAACAAACTAAAATAACCCAGGAGTGCAATAACACAAAATCCTTTTGATGATGGAGCAGAGGAGAACAAATTCACGAACTTTCATTGTTTACTAAATGTTATAACGTTTTTGTTTTTTTTTACCTTTTTAAGGTATCATCCATTTTCCTCCCGCTCACTCCATGAGCCAACCAAAACGAAAACATCACCTTTCCACGTGAAAATGCAAACGCAGACTCATTCTTGTTCTTTCTTTTTTCCTCTTTATCCCGCTTCTCGGATCAAATCATGACTGAATACCTCTCCGTCTTTTTCCTCTATTTCCCTTTCCTCTTGCTGCTAGTGTTAACTATGACCTCTGCATGACCTCAAATAATAAGTCTACAGACGTACCTCTCCACCGTCCTATATATCAATACTCTATGGCTGACTGGGATAGCTTTCGTGCATTCATATCTGATCTACCTCTCCATTCCAGGTTTAAAAAGGATGTGTCCTCTATAGTATCAGACCTGACCGAATGGTTACTTGTAGGCATAAACCAGTTAGTACCATCCAAATAATTCCAACAAAAACTTACCAGCCAGCCATGGTTCTCCCCTGAATGTGCTGTGCCATTGCACACAGAAATCACTTTTTTCCATTGCTACCAACGTAATAGATGCACTGAGACTAAAGCTGCTTTCAGGACTGCCATCAACAACTGTAAAAGAGTAATAAAAAATGAAGAGAGTTATATGCTTAATCAGAATCCGTTAAATCCAAAGTAGTTGAACAGCGGCTTGGTTCCCACTAGTTCTGGAAAATAGCAAATAGGATCCTGAACAGAAACGTGCATTCTATCCCAACCATTACCAATGGTCCAGAGGTCATCTCGTCAGCATCCGACAAGGCCAAAGTATTTGCCAAGAACTTTGCAGCAAATTCTACCCCATGCGACGAAGCCCATTAGCTTCCCGTATTTTCTCCTACAACACACAACACGCTAGGTAACACACAAATATATGTGCGTGAGGTCGGCAAGCTAATCAAGAACCTTGATTCCAGTAAAGTAACTGGCCCTGACGCCATTCCAATTATAGTGTTAAAAAGCTACAACCAGACCATGCCCCCATACTTACCAAACTGTTTAAGCGTTGCCTTAAGTTAAAATGCTTTCCAACACCCTGAAAAACCTCATCAGTATGCCCTGTATTTAAGAATTCAGGTGATAAGTCATCTCCCTCTTAATGCAGACCAATAAGTCTCCGGAGTGTCATGAGTAAGTTACTGGAATCCATATTAAATAGATAAGTAATCAACCACCCTAGCAGAAATAACCTTCTTAGTGACACGAAAAATGGTTTCCGCTCTGCTAGATCTACAACAGACGTGCTAACAGTTATATCACATAGAATTTGCGAATCTCTCGACAAAGGCTTAATTTCTAGGGAAATTGCTCTTGACATATCAACGGCCTTGGGTAAGGTATTGTATAAAGGCCTACTTCCAAAGATTTCCAGCTAAGGTATAACTGGAAATGTTTTCTCTATCATTAAATCATTTCTCTCTGATAGGCACATAAGAGTAGTGGTTGATGGGAAGAAATCAGAGGCCCACAATATTAATGCCGGAGTCCCTCAGGGGTCCATCCTGGACCCAACTCTCTTCTTGATTTACATCAATGATCTCCTAAAACACCTAATAAAATCATTTGTTGACATCTAATCTGATGACACGACTCTCTACGGCAACACATCAAAGGCCGTAAATGATAACGTTCTCTCGGATTCTATCTCGTCAGATCTTGAGCGCGTGGTTCAGTGGGGGAAGAGGTGGCTGGTTACATTTAAGGCATCTAAGACCAAGCTCCTATCATTACACCATCAACGCTCTGATCCCCATCTGGCATCGATTGAAATGAATGGCTCTCGTCTAGGGGAGACCCCATGTTTTGATAAGCTTCTGGTCTTGAACTTTACTCCTGATCTGAAATAGAACACATACTTCAAGTCTGTGGCCAAGGTCGCTGGGTAAATGGTGGGATACTTCTACCGCTCCAGCAGATATCTCACTAATGATGCAATTCTCTATCTATATAAACGCCAAGTACGTCCAAGGATTGAGTACTGCTGCCACATCTGGGAAGGTGCTGCTAAAAACAACCTATCTTGCGTTGACAGAGTACAAAATAGACTTCGTGGCTTGGTGTGGGATGCCCTTTTCTCTTCCCTGCAACCCCTCTCCCACAGAAGAGATGTTGCGAGCCTGTCTCTGTTTTATCGTTATTTCCATGGCAAGTCCTCGTCTGAGCTCCATTCACTGCCCCTCTCGCCAATCTTTCACGAAAAACACCATACGAGCTGAAACTGCTGTCAAAACTTTTCCCCACACTTGCTTCGTGCCTAAATGAAAATGTAGATTCCATGAACAAAGCTTCTTTCGATATAATTTACAAATGAATGTGCATCATCACAACAGATGCTTACCATTGATTTCTCGCTGGTAGTGGCCATCAGTTTATACTGGAATTTGAGTGGCACTCAGTGTCCCCAAAGCCCCAATGCTCTTTGCGCTTGTCCAGCCAAGGTCTGGTTACCGATCCCTCCTCGATTTTCAGTCCTTCTTGACCCTTTTCGACCCTTTGGTATCACTTTTTTATTGGGTGGAACGGTGATGACACAATGGGGGTTGCATGATGGGGGTGTTGAACTAGTAGATATGCAGCTTCGGTGTTCTTCATTCCCTGTAACACATATTTGGTATATTGTCTTCTTGTATTATTCTCCGCATTCAAGGGTTTTCCTTAATAGTTCAGTTATTTTTATTATCGTTAGTCGTTACTTTTGCCGTTATTCCTCTGATTCCAATTTCTGACATTCTTTTTCGAGGTTTATCGGAATTGTTCCTAGTTATCCTACAATTATCGCTACTATTTTAATTTCCTTCATCATTCAAATCCCTTTTAACTCTCCGGCTCTTTTTCTTTCATACTCAACCTGTGGTAAGCTGGGATAGCAAAGTCTACGAGTTGACAGGATTTTTCTTGTTAATTATAAAGACGTCTGGTCTTCTTGCTTGGATGAGTTTGTCCGTCTGTATGTCCATGCCCCATAGGATTTTGTAGTTCTCGTTTTCGAATGCTGTTGCGGGTTTATGCTTGTACAGTTTGTCTGTACACTCAAAATGCAGCCGTTTGCACAATTCCCAGTGCACAACCCTCCCCACTTGGCCATGCCTGTTTTCATATTTCTTTGGGGCCAGTTTGCTGCATTCACTTACTATATGGTTTATCGTTTCGTCTCTTTGTCCACAGAGTCTTATTTGCTGTTTTCTTGTGTTTTATCGATTCTTGCTTTGATATGGTTGGTTCTTATCGAGTTATCTTGTGCTGCCGTTATTAGAGATTCAGTTTCTCGGTTTATATGTCCTTTTCGCATCCATGTCCAGGCGTTTTCGTTATTCTCATCTTTTGTCAATGTTATGAATCTTCCGTGGAGTTGTTTCTCTTCTCATTTCTCTTTTCTCGTTTTGTCGTTTGTCTCTGTTTTCTGGTTTTTTTCAGTGTCTCTCGATGCCATAATTATCCTTTCAGTGCTTTGCATTATGTATTTTTCTAGTTCTTTTGTTTCGTGTCCTTCCCACAGTCTTCTATAGAGATCAGCCCGCTCCCGCCGTCTTTCCTTTTCGCGTCTGTCAATATCGTCCTTTGGGTGTAGTGCATTATGCATTATCATGAGTTTCGTGGAGATCTGGTCGAGTTCTCAGTTCTTCTTTTGTCCACCCTATAAACGGTCCAGAGTATCTTACTAGTGATACTGCTGATGTATGTATACCTTTTATTAGGTTTCTGCTACATAATTTCGTTTCCATGAGTTTTCTTGTTCTCCTGAGATATTCCTTTCCAATTTTCTCTTTCATTTCTGTTGCTCTGATGGTGTCTGCTTCCAGAATTCCTAAGTATTTATAGTCGTCTTGTTCCCCCAGTGCCCTCATTTGTGTTTGGTTGGGTAGTTCCATGCCTTCTGTCGTTTCCAGTTTCACTTTCTTATACGTAGTTGTGCGCACTTTCCCATTCCAAATTCCATTTGGATATCTTGGCTGAAGATCCTTGTAGTGTTAATTAGTGTCTCCAGCTCCTTTTCGGTCCTTGCAAAAAGTTTCAGATCGTCCATGTACATCAGGTGGTGCATTTTTTCCTCTGTATTGGAGAACTTGTGTCCGGGTTGGCACTTTCTCAGAATACTGTTCAAGGGCATCATAGCTATGATGAACAGTAGCGGTGATAATGAGTCTCCTTGGAAGATGCCTCTTTGTATGTTAATTTCTGTTATGTGTTGTCCATCAGCTGTCAATTACAGTTTCCATGGTTTCATTGCATTTTCTATTACATTGGTGATCCCGCTTGGTATTTTATACATTTTTAGGCATTCTATTATTATTATTATTATTATTATTATTATTATTATTATTATTATTATTATTATCTTTATTATTGTTATTATCATTATTATTATTATTTATAGTAGTAGTAGTAATAGCAGTAGTAGTAGTAGAAGAAGCAAACTGTATCAAGAAGAGTGCGGCGAGTATGATATTTTGTGAAATAATCAAATAGAAACACAATTTACAACACCAGGTCTCTTCGATTATAACGTCGATGATGATGATGTACATATTCAAGCAGATTTATACATAAATAAATAAAAACTAATTCAACAAATACGATGCATTTATAAAGAAATCCCTTGCTGCGGCGTTGTTATGAATTTAAAGTAGAAAACCTATTCAAACGCTATTCTTACTCGATAGTCATGACGATGATGATGTTCTTTTCTTCTTCTTCTTCTTCTTCTTCACATTATTATTATTATTATTATTATTATTATTATTATTATTATTATTATTATTATTACAATATGCTTTACACGTATGCAACAGATTCCGATATTATTTTCACTGATTTTTGTCTCGAGAATTTATTGTCGACATTACGACATTATACCTTCCACTGTTTGTTGTCTTCCTTATTATCGTCGTAAAATACTGCAAGAGGTATCACGTTTTTAGCGACAGAGCAATAAAAACACAACCTATTTCTCATCTTAAATCGGCTCTAAATGTATGATTTATCAATCATAGATTTTCATATTATAATATTTTACTAGTTATATTGTATACGACCAAGTGTACTTTGGAAATGCCTATGTAATATAAGGCATGCCGATGATATGTCATTTCAGATCTAATGCAATTCTAACTTATAGATTTGGGTTTTATTTGGTTAGGCGTATACGTTTTACTGCATACGAACGTTTTTCGGGTTATTTAATAGCGAATCCAGTGATTTGGGAAATTGTGCTTCAATATTTTTTCGCATTTTCGTATAATTTATTCATGGGGTTTGGTTGAGTTGTTTTGTAAAAGACATTTTTTTTACTTTGCAGAATCCAATTTAGTTTTGCAAACGAAAAAGTAAAAGAACAGTAATATCAACATTTAGTGCATTTTACATAGGAAAATCAGTATATTCGGGAATTCTCAATAGGTGGCGTAAGATAATGGTGATCATTTACTTAATCAATGTTATTTAATATTAATTTTATTAATAGTAGTAGTAGCAGTAGTAGAAATACTAGTAGCACTAATAGTTATAAGAGGTAACAATGGTCAAGTTATGAACGACACGGACGGACAACCTGCGTGTTCCAAATACTAACCGATTTGTTGCATAAAAAGTCTTTCAGTTTGGCTGTTTTCAACTTCAGGCGGTTACTCACTTAAGTACCGGATGTCTTTCTAGAAAAAAGGTCTGACTAGAAAAAATATCAGAGGAACCCAATACCAACAAGTCTCAACGAAAGATAAACAAAAAGAAATAGTGTATAAATTTAGGCTAACAATAATAATGTAAAGTAAAAGAAACATGAGGTCTCGGTCGATGTGACACATAATAGAACCACAATATAATCATCAGGTATAATGAAGAAAATAATAAAAGTTATATAAATTGTAATCTTTTCTCCTGTGTAATACTGACACAACACTGATGTGTAATAGAATAACGACAGTAGAACCCCGGGATACGGTGGCTTTAGGATAAACATGTTTTTCTGGGCCTTTGTTACGGTAGTTCGCCCGACTCATGGTGTTACTTATAATGTTATTTCATTATATACATGTGTATTATATACTGAATTGTAGTTTATTACTAATTTTTAATGCCGCATCCTGAGTTCTACCGTATCGCAATGCTGTTAAATAGTGTTGACGCTTGTGATCCAGATATATACAGTTATACGGACATAACATTGTTAGGTCTGTGTAACATGAAGTTTAACTTCCCTGACAAAAAGTATACGAAAGCCAGAAATTGCTGTCACCGAAAGATTACGGGCATAGTTGTTACCGATTCAAAGAAAACAATTTAAATCTCATAAGCTAGTCCCTTTAGTTTACTATATAGTAACCATACTTTTTGCTTGTACTAGAGCGTATTTTCTCTTCATATTAACTCTGGAATGCCAAGAACAAATTGTCGAAACAGTTATTCTCCAATTAATATACGATTGCATGTGTTTAGTGCAGTGTGCTCGGAGCATTATAAGATGTGCAAGAGAAAATAAACGTCTAATATATTATGTATTTCTTTTGTCTCTTGACGGCAGACATAGAAAAATGAAATATGGTTATAACTTTTTATTGCTATGATTCTTTTTATATTTACTGGTGTAATTATAGATTTCTTAACACGTCCAATCCCTGTAGTAGACAATGCTGCTTTGAAAACTTCCCGAATGTTTACACTGTTCTATATTGAAAGGTGTGGCTAATCAAAAAAATATCCATCGAAGATATAATTCTCTTATAGGAAGTGTGGACGAAAACATCTCTTTCCTTAAATAATACCATAATGTTTTCTAATATTAATGACTACTACTGAAATTATAGTCAAGCAGCTCCTTAGATTTTAGTCGAGAAAACGATGAGTAAATGGTAATATATTCCTCACGTAATTTTAATATAACCGGTAAAATATTTATGTTTTTGTTTAATTTTATCAAAGCATAAATGATTGTATTAACACTCCTAATACATATGGCATCCTAAAGCGTTGATTCAATCCTAATAAATCTAATCTAAATAGTTCTGTTTTTTTTATATAGAAGTGCCCTCTTATAAAGTCTCAACACATTCAAGGATAAAGACCAATGTGCCTGTAATCACTCTACGCTCTTGTAAGTATTTCACTGCCGATGCGATCCTATATCTGTATAAAAGCAAAGTTCGCCCTACAATGGCGTAGTGGGCATATTCAGGAGATGCCCGGCACGCCCTACCCTGTCTTCATAGAATTAAAAGCGGCATTCGAAATGTCGTATGTGAGCCTTTTTTTCTTCCTTGCAATCTGTTTCCCACATAAGAGATGTCACGCGCCTGTCTCTGTCCTACCGTTATTTTCATGGAAAAGCTCGTCTGAACTCCCATCTATGCCCCCCTTTCCAAATGTGCACAACAAACACTTGACTAGCTTAAACTACTATACATGATTTTCCCCACTCTCTATCTGCACCTAAATGTAAACTCAAATTTCAGGAACAAACCTTATTTCCCAGAACTGTCCGCACTGTTCTGCTTGCATACTTCCCGGCTAAATACAACATGGTAGCCTTGAAAACAAATGTAATCAGATTTCTGTTAGATCGGCCTAAAAAATAATCAAATTTTCCCCGATTTTTATGAATAACGATTATTTATCTACATTATGGTGATTTCTTTACAATCTTTATGGTTCTGTTATGTGTCACATCGACTGAGACCTCATGTTTCGTTTACTTTACATTATTATTGTTAGCCTAAATTTATACACTATTTCTTTTTGTTTATCTTTCGTTGAGACTTGTTTATAGAGCAAACGTCGTGTCATTGTCATTTGTCCGTAATAAGATTACCACTATCTGATGTAATCGGTTATATACATAGGGTGATCAATAATATAACAACCCTTCCTATAAAATAATACTTTATTCTAATTTGACATTAGCCCATAATTATCAATCTACACATATTTTTTATCCCTGATGAAGAATGTATTAGTAAAAACATAATCTATTTCTTTCCAAGCGTCAGTCCCGAATAAACATATACCTTATTTACTTTGTTGCATGAATCAAAGTGCATTGTCCGTTTAATCAAATGAAGATGCCCGAGTATTGTGTGCCTACATTTGCACTGCACGTCCATAGAAACGAAATGCACCACAGACTCTTACAAGTGTAAGAAAATAAACCACATGAAATGAAACATTTTGATACTACATTAATCAATCTGAATCGCTATATTTTTTTTCAGTTTATAGAAATTTGTTACAATAATATTGGTGGAAATGTACGTGGAATCGGTATATGTCACAAATTAATAGAAATGTACAACTGTTGAATTTAATTGGCCCCGCTAGTTATAATAATAATAATAATAATAATAATAATAATAATAATAATAATAATAATAATAATAATAATAATAATAATGTGGAAACTAAGACACACGAGCAACAAGTGCGGACCAGACAAACTGCGAAAAGCAAAACATGAAACACTAAATAGAAACAAGAACACCGAAACCGCATATCTATAAGTTCTCTAGCCAACCCTAATCCATTGCCCCCCCACAAAAATAAAAAGAGGGTGAGCAGATATAAAGTTTAGTCAAGGAGAAAAGAAAGACTGATGAACTGACTAGACCTCAGTCGAATAAGTTCGAAGAGAACTGGGACCTTGGGAGGCTTATTGCCACTCAAATCCCAGCAAAGGGGACAAAGCTGCTGCCAACGAGAAATCAATGACAAGCAGCTGTTGCGATAATGCAAATTTGTTTGCAAATGTTATCGAATGAGGTGGAGAGTACTGGAAACCTGGGGAGACTTGTTGTCACTCAGCGTCCAGGGAACAGTATAGGATGTTTTCAGGAAAAGACCTCTGAAGATCTGTTCGAAACGTCTTTGTGAGTCAATAATAATAACGGAGGAACAATTTTGTTTTTACTTTTTTGAAGGTAGTCTGAATTTCTACAACTGATCTAGTGAGTTTTTGCACCGCTGGATGAAGTTTTGAGGTTAAATTCAATTGAAAAAAACTCCAGGTTTCGCTACTTAATCAAATATATTTTTGTGTCATTATTAACGGATGTTTGCCAACACATGTCTTCATGAGAAAAATGCTTTACAAACAACATATATCGATTACGTGATAGAAACATTGATTACTGTATACTAAATGGTGATCATTTAACACGTAAATACACGTAATATTCACGTTGCTTCACCAGGCCTTGAGCTTCGTTTATTCAGACTCCTTAAATACTCAGCGGCAAGGAGTATAATATTCAAAAAGGAATCAGACAATATAACTACAATATTCTACCGTTATTGGTACTTCGCCTCTATTTTTCGGTTCCTGATAAATTTTATCTTCCTGCTTGTTACTCATAGAATCTGGATTCTCAGGAACCTGATCCATATGTTTTATACATGATCCGTATGTGTTATGGAAAGGTTTTCTCAATCATTAAATCATTTCTCTGTGATAGGCTGTAGTTGAGTAGTAGTTGATGGGCAGAAATCAGAGGCCCTCAGTGTTAATGCTGGAGTCCCTCAGGCGTCCATCCTGGGCAAAACTCTCTTCCTTATCTACATCAATGATCTCCCAAAACACATACTTAAATAATTCGCTGACATCTAGGCTGATGGCACAACCATCTATGGCAACACAGCAAAGGCCGTAAATGAAAAAGTTATTTCTGATTCTCTCTCCTCTGATCTCGAGCACGT
Organism: Euprymna scolopes; assembly: GCF_053919585.1. Classification (NCBI taxonomy): domain Eukaryota; kingdom Metazoa; phylum Mollusca; class Cephalopoda; order Sepiida; family Sepiolidae; genus Euprymna; species Euprymna scolopes. Next base: position 41,578,054 of record NC_136501.1, read on the forward strand.
TGTACTGTGGGGGAAGAGGTGGCTGGTTACTTTTAATGCATCTATAACCAAGCTCATATCTTGACATCATCAGCGCTCTGATCCCCATCTGGTATCAATGGGAATGGATGGCACTCGTCTTTTTTGTTTTGATAAGCTTCTGGGCTTGACTTTTACTCCTGACCCGAAATGGAACACATACATGAAGTCAGTTGCCAAGATCGATAGAAAAATGGTAGGATTCTTCTACCGCTCCAGATGATATCTCACTGCTGATGCAATTTTCTATCTATATAAAAAGACAAGTACGTCCAAGAATTGAGTACCTCTACCACATCTGGGCAGGAACTGCTTAAAACAGCCTATCCTGCATTGACAGAGTTCAAGATAGGCTTTGTGGCTTAGTGGGGGATGCCCTTTTCTCTTGCCTGCAACTTCTCTCACACAGGAGAGAGGCTTCGTGTCTGTTTTTGTTTTATTGGCACTTCCATGGTAAGTGCTTGTCTGAGCTCTAATCTCTGGTCCCCTCTAACCAATCTTTCACGAAAAACATTTGTCTAACTGAAATCACTGCCAAAAAATTCCCCACTCTCTATATGTGCTAAAAACCAAAACGTATATTCCATGAACAAAGCTTCTTCCTTGGAAGTGCACACCTGTAGAACTCTGATCCGTTTTCCTGTTTCCCACCTGACAACTACCAGGATGTCTTCAGGTCCAACATAAACAGGTTTCTGATTAACCGCCCCTTTAAGTAAGGCACTTTCTCAAATCTCCAATACTCACGTACTATACACGCAATTCCCCTTATACCCGAGTTGCTTCCGGGTCTTGATAAGTGATGAGTACCTTGTAAAAAATGTGTATATAGGTGACGCATGATGACGTTTATGTTGCAGCCAACGTGTCTGAAAGCAGTCAGAATATTGTTGACAATTTTTGTGTCCATTCTCATCTTATTGTTGTTAACGGACGTATGTACTACCGGAACACATGTCTTACACGCTTTCAGTTCTACTTCGTGTATTATTTATTTGAACTCTGCTCTGATGAGCTGCCGGATCTGGGTACAACAAGAAATCCAATTTTTAACTTCTATGACCAATACTGGAAAAAAATCTTACTAAAGCCTTGGTGAAATGCTGGGTTATGCCGAGCATTGGGGAGAATAATCTCCTGTCCACCAGAGATTCGTTGATGATTATATTTCCTTTGCACTGAACTAATTCCTCCTACAAGGTCAGTTGTTCTCCGTGTGATTAGCACCAATGTTTCGAGATTTCAAGTTATTTTTTACTTCCAACTTATCTCTTTTCGGCATAATCATTCAGAAATATCGGATATGAATATTCTTTCAATTTAAATAATCGTTTTCACTCAAAGCAATTATTCGACATGACATTGTTCCCCAGTCAGCTCCTTTTAAAATGCTGCACATATGCGTACAAGTAACAAAACCTTAAAAAACATGTATCAATAGCTCAATACTTTGATATGATTAAGTGAACTCTATGTAATTCATGGATTCAGCCGTAAAATAACGTAGAAACACATTTCTTGTTGACCAGTGTTATTATTAATGTTGCAGTTGTTGTTGTTGCTTTTCTTAAAGATTTTGAACTGTTTTTTAACTGTTACTTTTTAATAACATTCAATGTGATAGTTTGTATTATTTGCAAAACGCCCTATACTTTACACATAGATGCATACATAGTACAATTCATCTGCAAAGTACTGGTATACTTTACAGTGGTTAACATCGATTTGCTTGTCATAATGCGTTCAAAAATGTTACACTATTTTTATTCATGAAGTCGTCAGTTTAACCTATCTCGGCTCGACGTTCATCAATAACGGCAAAAACCTCGGCAAAGTTTGCAGATGTAATTAGTTAATCAATCAAGTAGAGGATCAACCGAACTATTATGAGATCCGTGGATTTATAAAATCACGAAATCATGCCGACAACGAGAGACGCGATGGGATGTTCCACCGTTATTGTCTGGCTAGATCCGAGTAATCTAATGAGAAAAATTGCCAATTTAAGATCCGCAAATGCGTATTAATCGGTCAACGAACCTGTTTTCCAAAGACGCTGTAACATAGGAGTTAAGGATTTCGAATTAATTAAAAAAAATCTTTATATCTACCTCTGATCAGGCTAACCGAATTGAAGGGCATAAAAAAAACTTCAACTGCACAAAATAATCACCATTGTGCATACATAAATAATACATATATATCGAAAAAAACGATTGTCGATTTGATTATCGGCGACAGGCATTAGACGGGAATGTGTCTCAGCCAGCCTTTTGTTTTATTCACCTAAAAATGACATACCGTCGTATACTTTTAAACTTTCTGTAATTGTTGCATTCTGTCAATAAGTCTAGTTTTGTTTACTTACTGTCCACGGTTCTTCTCTAAAATAATCTCTTGGGATGTCATTATTAGGTGAATGAAACAAAAGGCTGACTTATACACATTCTCCCTTAGAAGCTGTACCCGTATAATGCCTGTCTCCGATAATCAAATCGGTTTTGCCGCTCGGGGCGGTCAGAAAATTTGCCTCCACCGCTGGCATATGATTACCTTTTTTGCCGCTCTACCCGCCTACTGGTTGCATACGACAACCTGTTAAAACCTTTAAAATTAAAAAAAAAACTCTCAAAACATTCATTTATACAGAATTATTGATTACACAATTCCCTTCAGAATATTGTGTACACATTTCCTCTTTTTTAAATTTTAATTTAATTTAACAATTTCATTTCAGTAATCTAATGATAAGTATGTACATATTAATTTTAAAGGAATTGTGAAAACGTTAATATGAAACAAAAGAAACCAATTACTTTAAAAAAATGTTTAATTCAAATTGTAAAAAATGTTCATTTAAATTAATTGGCTACACAAAAAATGTAATAATAAATTTAAATGAGTACATTTGGACACCTTAAAATGTTATGAAATGATAAAATCATTTTTAATTACATGGGTGTTGTTGCTAAAATCCGAATTTTCCAAAAAAGATGGGTGTATCAAAGAGAGGAAGTCCGATATAGATTTTTCTTCATAATGTTTTATATTAAGAGGTCGAACCTCTCGAAGAGAAAAAACGTCTTGTATCGGAGCTTTTTGATATCATTGTTTGTAATCGCTTGGGATATGCGCAAAATTTCAGAAATGGAATGTCACACATTACAGAAAACTTGTTTTTAATTTAAATGAGAATATGTAAAATATGAATTTATGGATTTAAATGAGAACATTTGAAAACACGATAAGGTTAAAAATGATAAAATCTTTTATATTTACCTTTTTATGATTATTATTGTAAAGGGGCCGATAGTCCGATGTAGTTTTCTTTTCTTTTTATTCATAATGCTGTTATTAAGAGGTCGAACCTCCAGAAAAGGAAAACATGTCTTCTATCCGGCTTTTTTTTTACATCCGTGTGCGTAATCGCTCGGTTTAAGTTCGAAATTCAAGAAATGTGTTGTTTTTGATAATATTTCAATCATTTATAAAAACAGTTAAATACGTTTTTAAATGAATGTATTTATGAATTGAAAATAGAACTATCGCAAGACATCAACTCGGTTTAAAATTTACACATATATTTCTCGCACTTTTTTTAGCCATGTCATCAATAACTCTGTCAAAATTTACTCTATCGACAAGTTTCCTCTCTATGGAGAGGATTGCCATGTATGTAAGCTTCTTTGACGTATTTTGGATCGAAAATAGTTTTTTATGAGTTTCAATAACCTTTGCTGGGGTCTAAGCCAGTACGCATAGTTTGACAACGTTGCCAGTCAGACTTTGTCTTAGTGAACATTTCTACAATGTAAGCGTAACCTGGAAATTATAATTATTCAACACTTTAGGTTAAATTAATGTACGAAATTTTAAATTTCAAAATAATTGTTTGAGCTTTTTTTTTCGGCAAGGTTTTCAAGGTATCCAGATGCGATTGCATAAGACAAAATGAAAGTCGAATAAAACAAAAGGAAAATATCATTTTAGCCAAGGGTGTTAGTCTAAAATTCTCACACTATTAGTAAAAAGTAATTCTATTATAATTATCTGTGTGTTATTATATGTTCCCCTTTTTGCATAAACAACAAATCAATCTACTACATATCTATGACAGGCCATATATTTATGATTAGGGTAAACAGATGAACATTCTTAGGTAGAAAGAACGTATAGAATAGTTAAGAATACATTCACATTCGTTTTTAATTTAAGAATTGTTTTTTGTAGAGTAACTATGTTATGTAGCAACTCATGTTTTAAATGTAAAGGGGACTTTGTTAATTATACTGTTCCTATGCCGTTTTATTTTGCATAACAATCGTTAATTATTTTCTATTTTTTATGAAATATTCAAAGAGCATTTTGTCAACTAATGACAAATGCAAATCGGCTTTGTTTTAAAAGAGAACTGCAACTCTAGCTGTTTAATTATGTTCAGTAAATTAGAAGGAAAACATCAAAGAAAAATATTTACCCCCCACGTATATTTAATATATGTCCCTCCCAAACACACACTAAGTGCAATTTTCTTTTGCGAAAATATATGAGGATATGAGGAGGCTTTAGAGTAATTGGAAAAAAGACAAAAACGAATCACTAATTAAGTATTTAGAAATTTAAAAAGAATCGGAAAACAAAATTTAGACATAATCAGTAATTGAATCGGAATCGAGAAAAAATATGGAACCATACTATCACTATATATACACATATACATACATACATGTAGACATATATATATATGTGCGCATATATATGCATATATATATATATATATATATATGCGCACATATACTTATATACACCTGGGGATCGGACAAAAGGACACCGGATAAAACCTACCAGCTAATTAAAGCAAAAACAGATAAACTCCCGAATTAATCAAAAACATAAAACATCACTTTTTGTATTTTTATTTTAATTTAATTAGATTTAGGAAAATTAGACAACGTGCAACTAATTTTGTAAGGTATGAAAATTAAGCATTTTTAGAGTAAATGTCAATTGAAGATGGAGTTTAAGACCATTCTTAAAGACGATGTAGTTTTAAATAGGAGTTATGTGTGTCTCGCAGAAATATACATATTTTTAAATATGTACTATTGTTTGAAAGCAAGTAAGTAGATTTTTTCCAAGTTAGGTATGCGTCCTTAGGAGATTTTTCTTGTATTATCTTTGATAATTATTATATTAATAAAAGAAGTAAAAATTAAGATCTTATTACCAGAATTAACTCATCGTAATAAATTTCGGTTTAATCATAAATATATAATATAAAATTATATAATTTTCTTAATACTTTGAAAAAATAAAACTTGACTGAAAGTCGGTAGTATTTAAACTATCAAATATACTGCCGCTTAAATAGTATTTGAGGTGTAGCGCTTAATTCCCATTTAAAATTATATTCACTGATATGACGATCATAAAATCTGTTTACAGTCGATTTTTATTCCGTACTTGGTTAATGTGTCTACAGTTCCAAAATTACGTCGTTTTATGTCGCTTATTTTCCGTTGTATCCTTAAATTATCAGTGATGTTTGAAAGTATTTTCCTTCACAAATATGTTTTGTTTACTTTTTCAACCTTTTTTTGGAAAAAAGGTAAATCAACTGCTTTCTTGGAAAGATTACCTAGAGAATTTATGCAACTTCTTTAATACTTTGTTTTACAAATAAAATAAATTTACATCGTGTGTTGATGTTATTATCATTTTAATTTTAGTGATAATTGAAAAACAATAAATATTTATCATTAGTACCAATAATAAAAAGTTAAATAAAGAATGTAACTCACTCTATTTTTGAATCCTTAATTAGGAACACATATTTCCGATTCCAGTACCTCTAAAAGTTCCGATTTTTATAACTATTTCGATATGATATTTAAGATATTTTGTTAGCGTTTTTTTTTCCTATTTCCACCCCCTAAAGATGCCGCCCCTGACATGTGCCGCTCGTAAAATAGGGACACATTTTTCGGATTCTGATACTTTCAAAAGTTCCGATTATTTCAACCTTTCCCGTATAAAATTTTACATTTTTGTTAGCTTTTATTTACTTTCATTTGTTTTTTTCTATTTTCAATTTTTAACCTATCAAAATGCTGCCCTCTGACATGTGCCGCTTGTACAATAATGACACATGTTCTGATTGCAATACCTCCAAACTCCGATTTTTAAAAATCTGTAGAGTATAACATTTAAGATATTTTTTGTATAGCTTTTATTTATTATTATGTAGTTTTTCTATTTTCTATTTTTACCCCCGAAAATTCCGCCCCCTGATATGAGCCGCTCGTAAAATATAGACACATTTTCCTGGTTCCGATACCTTCAAATCTTCTTATTTTTTTTAAATTTTCGGTAAAAATTTAAAAATGTTTGTTCCCTTTTCTTTATTTTTCTATTTTATATTTTAACCCCCTCAAAATGCCGTTCCCCTGACATGGACAGCTCGTAAATTAGGGACACATTTTTTCTGATTCCAGTATCAACATTCCGGTATAAAATTGCGAATTTTTTTGTTAGCTTTTATTTATTTTTATTTATTTTTTTATATATTCTATTTTTAACCTATTAAAATCTCGGCCCCTGGCGTGTGCATGTGCCGTTAATAAAATACAGACATACTTTCCTGATCCCGATATCTCTAAAAGTCATGAGGTTTTACAACCTTTTCGGCAGAAAACTTCAGATTTTTTGTTAGCTTTCATTTATTTTTTTCTACCTTCTCAAAATGCCGCTTCCTTGAACGTGTTGCCCGAGGTGGACCGAACACCGCGCCCCGCTCTTGCTACGCCATTTTCTGGATCAAATGAGAAAATTGATAATTTATTTGGAAAAAGTATTTCAACTTATTAACTAATAATTTCCTTTTCTTCGCATGTTTATGATCTAATTACGAATAATTACATATATTTTTTCTTATAAACTTAAATAATGTGAAAACATATTATATTTAAATAAAATATAGCTGTTTATTTTATTGGTGATGTAGCCTTATTGTTATTATCCCAATACTTCAGCTTGTACAGTTATTTATTTTTCTCTGCCATTTATGCAATCAACATATTATATATGGAGATTACAAAATCTCTGAATGTCAAACAAATCAAGAATATTTTCAGAGTGCAGTCTTATATGGCCAGAATTAAACGCACAACTCAGGTAACACCAGTTTGCCTGCTGTACTAAAAAGTAAGAGAATATTATTCAGAAAATTAACATTTAATGCCGAATGACACTACTCTCGCCTATAGTATTTTTTTCTCGTCGATCTTTCTCGCATCACCTGCATGGATTAAATATATACAGCTGATCATAAAGTTTATCTGGGTTCGATTTTGAATTTGCGTATAAAATGGGTTGTTTGGTTTAATCCTGCAATTATTGTAAAATCGTAGGCGCGCCTATTTTTATTCCTGTAATTCTTATGGATGACTTTGCTCTCGACAAGAAATATAATCTCAAATGTCTTAATCGTTATTCTCCTTAAATCAATTGCTAAATGCTAAAATCGGTTTTACTTATCTCTCTTCACACTTTCTCACACCAGATTCTATTTACTATTTCCAAAAAACTACTATCAGGCAATGTGTGAGATATTATTGGCATATTTATACTGGTCAATATGACTTGTTTGAAAGTACTTTATAAATAGATTTTGTAGCCTCGTAGCCTTTTTCCCTTCCCTACAACCTCTTTCTCATAGGAGAGATGTTGAGAGTTTGTCTATGCTTTATCGTTATTTTCATGGCAAGTGCTCGGCTGGGGTTCAATCTATGGTGCCATCTCGCCAGACATTCACAAGAAACACCCGTCTAGCAGAAAACACTATCACTAATTTCCATCACTCTTTATCTGTGCCTAAACCTAAACGTAGATTCCATGAACAAAGCGTCTTTCTTAGAAATGCCCGCCTGTGAAATTATCTTCCGTTCTGCTGCTTTCCAGTTGACTACAATATGGTTGTCTTCAAGTCTAACGTAAACAAGTTTTTGATGAACCGTTCGATATAAGTTAACAAACTTACCGAATTTCCATTATTAACGATATTGTCTAATTTCTACTGTCCACTCTTTAACCCTTATCATCGAGTGGACTCTTGGGTTTGATAAGTGGTGATGCTTATTAAAATAAAAATGTAAAAACCTAACTTCTAATTTCCTCTTCACGGCAAACCGTCTTCAGAAGATGTGATGTTGCTAGTCTAAGTGTTTCTGTAAATAGTAATATAGCATGAGTTCGGCACAATTCTCTAATCTAGTCCTTGCTTTCTTTGTTCCAGCTTGTTTGATTTGTTGGTAAACGGTCTCTATTACTTCGCTGTTTTAATACCTTATTATACTACGACTTCCTATTTCAGTAGAATCTTATTAAATACTGTAAAGTTATGGAACTCTCTTCCCGATGACTGTTTTTCTTTCTAACTACAGTGTTTGTCTTTTCATGGCTTATATCAATAGGTACTTTCCATCTTTAGGATAATCAATTTTCCTGTTATTTTGTTAAATATATCAAGCGGCCTCGTGTTTTTTTTTTGAGCGATCTCTATGAATAAAGAAACAAAACGTCATAGATATGCAACATCCGAATCTCAAAGTAATAATATCCGGAATACACTGGTCAGATAATACTATAATTGTGAACAATACCAATTCATCTATCTCTTCATATGTATCTTGAGGAGACAATTGAAACAAATGAAAGCGACGGTAAAAATAGTATATATAACATCTCTCTCATAGTTAATAAATGGAATAAGAGATGAGAGGAAACAAAGTTGAGACAAACACATTTAATAACGTATTATATAAAGAGACATATTAAACAGGATAAAAGCAGGAATGAAATAACTGCTTTATTTTATTTTCTATTTAGCTGATATAATAGAAATGTAAACGCAACATGGACATAGAACCTACGCAAGTGAAAATATTCCTTTTATACGAAAAATAATTGATATTTCTGAGCTTTGCTTTAGCTTACACTTTTAATGATCGACTACATATTAGAGAATATTATTATAAAATTAACATTTATGCTGATAACACTGCCCTTTCTATTATTTTCCTCGTAATAACTGTATATATCAAACATATTAAGCTGATCATGAAGTTTAACAGGGCTAATTTATGATTTGGGGTAAAGAAATAGCTTGTGTTGTTTAATAAAGCTATTATTTTTTAAATAGTAGGTGTGCCAGTTTTATTCCTGATATTTCTATGGCTATCTCTGCTCTCAATGAGCAATACCCTCTAAAATTCACAGTCTTTCTTTCTCATTATATCTGCCTTGTGTTTTATATATTAATTCCACTCTTCGTGCTGTTTTTCATAAAATCATATTTTCTATTGCTTGCTTATACCCAAGGGTAGTATCTATTTCTTCAAGTGTACTACCACGGCTGGTAAATCTATGCCTCTCTGAAAAAAATGTCTGCAATTAGATTCCATCCTTTCTTCTTGATGCCACTTTGTTCTCACATACGTGATGTTGTTAGATGCACTTATTTCTACAAATACTATTATGACATATGTGTTTGAAAATTATCTGGGCCCTGTCGGTGGGGCATTAGAATACTCCGACTGCCCCCCTGCAGAGGGTAAAAGTCCCTCAATGGGGGTCATGGATATGACCTTAAACTATAGCCAGTAGTAAGGCCACAGCTTGTGGGCTTTGGGGAGTGCGGATCCACCCTTTAATTACCATTGCTCACAGGTCCACTCTGACCCGGATTGGTAGTAAATGTTAGGGTCCCAACTATGGGTTAAATAGAAACCGACGTGAAAAAAAAATATACTCTATTAAAAAAAACATCTTCAAAATCTTTGGATTCGGCATTAAATAACCCGAAAAGGGTTGATATGCCGTAAAACAAAAACAACCAATCAATCAGAATTATCTGATATATTCCCGACTCTCGTTTTTTACAGTTCATTACTCTAGTAATATCCATCCATTCGCTGTTTTTATATCTCATTGTGCAGCTTCCTATTTCAGTAGCATCTTATCAAGGACTGCAAAGTTGTGTAAATCTCTTCCTGGTCACTCAATGGTGAATTAGTTTTATACTGTGTATTCGCCCTAAACAAGGCATCGTGCCACTCGCAATTGAGCCAGATTTGCCGGAATATAATTTATTATTTAGACAGCGTGCTATCTGTTCACATTACACTCGAAATCCTTCATGGCTGTACGGTTAGGAAAGCAGGAGCCTGCGAGGGAATTCCAAAGTCTACAAACACGATGGAAGAAGCTATTTTAGTAGAAGACACTTAGGGATCTCTATAGTGCAGGGACGGGATTTTATTTTTAGTTTGGTTGGTTTATGTCGTAAAATGTATTCATTAGTTTTCCATTTGAGTCTGTTATAGAGCGTAGTGTAATTAGCAAATATGCACATCAAGAACAACCTGGGATTTTCTATTATCTGAGAAGAATGTGATTGTGTTAAGTAAGCGTCCAGTAATACCATACAATTATATCTTAATCATGCCAAGGGCTTCCCCTGCCTTATCAAGTGCGTGGTATATATCTTCGAGGATTATAGGTTTAATATCTGCAGTTGAAAGGATTTTCCTAAATGCACACCCTCAATCAGAAAAAAGAAGTGTATTACCTATAAACTGGCAGAGTAATGTTCATTGATTAAGGACCCAATGAAATTTGCGTAGAGAAAAAGGGGCTGATGTGGTGATAATTTTGTGAGTCAGTTTTGCCTCCAGAACTTTTAAAAAACTGATACAACAGAAGCAATTTTCCAGCAATCTAACAGGCAAGATTTAGTAACGCATTTGTTGAGGAGTTGGAGAGCCAAGACTAATGTCGATAGGCATATTCTGTCTTTGCAGTAATCAGCTTTTGTACTTGTTTTTCTTTACATCATGTGTTTCCTCTAACGATTTCCTTTAAAAAAAAACCTTGAGAGATATGCTAAATTCGAATATATAAATAACAATATTTGGGGAACAAATGGACTGCACAACTTGTTGTTGGAACGAGCACTACAAATTCGACTATCTTGATGAAAAGAAAGGGTTATGGAATAGAAATCAAAGCAACGGTAAAACTCGAATGTGCATTGTTTTTAATGGGAATTAAATGGTTAAGAGAAAACAAATATGAGACAAATATAGTTAATAATGTCTGATGTAAATAGGCATGTTGAACCAGATAAAACCGAATGAAATAACTTAGTTTTCTTTTTCATATGATTAATATAATTGCAAGAAAAATGATACCATGGACATAGAATATAGGTCAAAGAAAATATGGCTTTTCTATGAAAAACATTTGATATTTTTCTGATGAGTTCATAGAGCTGGACTTTAAGTTAACACTTATATTTCAAATTTACTCGTGACACCAATCGATGTGCGATTTTAAGGTAAAGCAATATAGACAAATAAGCTGATATGTTACATATATATATAAGAGTGGGACGTAAAACCTTATCCAAGAGAATACGCCAAAATACCATCGACAATTAACTGAAACCATAATCTCTAGAAATTACCCTAAACGTTATTGCAGAAAGAATAATAAAACGACCAAGAATATTATAGTTATAAGTAAATTAAAATAAATTCAAATATATGCATATGACACTAAGGCAATCGTTATTTTTAATTTAACAATGCCTTACACGCAAATATTATTTCACGTCTGACCGATGTAAATTCATTTCAAACTTAAGCATAAGAAACCAATAGAATATTCTTACAACTTACGGATTAGAATCCAGCGAAGACGTTAAAACTAAAATGTGTCAAAAAAAGGGGATTCGACTGTCGCATTGAATATAGGTTATAAAACCATACTTTTATAAAAAAACAACCCCTGAAATATGATAATTATACGTCAACGCCATTAGAGTCCCAAGAGTTAAAAAACAGAAACCTTTTTATGCTTGACAGATCAACATTAATTTACCTCGTTCTTATACTGATAGACCCTCATAGAAGTAATGCTGTATATCTAAAAGCATATTCGTCTATTCAATAATTTTATTTTGCGTTAAAAATACGATCCTGAGACTGAAGTCGAGTAGGCGCTGATATTATAGAACGTATACGAAGGACTAAGGACACATGTAATAGATTATTTGAAATGGCCAGTGGATTCTGGCAGAACTGGTTAGATATTACAATAACATGAGAGTAACGAAAGAACTGAAAGGAAATATTGAAAAGACGCGTATCTTTTGAGTGCATTCACTAAATCCGGGTTAAGTCACTTTATTTGTTTATACATGTGGGCTGCCTCATTATGGTTGGCATACTTAAATGGTTCTATAACCATATTTGGAATATCACGTATTACTCTTAATCGTCCATTCCTTTCTTATTAATGCGATTAATATGTTGCTGGATTTGGTTTTCCCGTTATCTCTGTAGTTGATTTTTTTTTATAATCTCGAATCACATCGAGTAGTATAGGAGGGTCCACGAAGTATAACACGATCACTGGTGGAACAGTTTCTGTTCCGCATTCGAAATTATCAGCCAGTTTCATTTACACGTAGCCGCCGTCTCTTTTGATTATTTGCACCATGAATGTTTGAGTTATAAATTGCAAGGCAATAGACGAGAAATACATAGAGCAAAAGAAAACGCATGTCCTGGTTAAACACTTTCGGACACTGTCCTCTGAATTATTTTGTATTGGGAATATTATTGATATCATACGAATGTATGTCTATATTAAAATTTGCATATAAAATTGGTACTTTCGCTTCGTTTGTTTTTTAGTGTGTAAGTTCTCAAATAAAGGTAGTTGCACTAAAGCATAAAGTTTTAGGGTGTAAATATTCAAAATTATTTCATATGTTAATCTTTTACACGGATCACGTTAAGGTGCATTTGTATGTAAGTATGTATTTTTTTTATAAATTTGAAGTAATTGAGAAATTATATTTAGCTCATAAATATAGTCACAGTAGATAATTCCAGTGGGGCAATGTCAATAAACGTGTGCGATCAGACGGGATTGAGTCCATGAATCGCTGGCACACAAGAATATACAGATTTGTTTGATATATAGCAAGCTGAGAAATTCGGAGTTGTTGATGTGGTTTCGAATGGGAAAAACAGAAAAAGGTTTTTAAAAAGCATGTATTTCGGGATGTTGAGTGGAATATAGGCAAATACCTTACCATAGGTAAGAGTAGAACTGCGAACAATATCGTTGGGTTTATAATGTGTCCATTAGAGTCAGTACGATTAATCGGACTTAGAATCTGTAATCTTAAAAGTGGACACTTTTTTGCTGCATTTGAATGGGAAGTATGTGCGCTTATTTTTCCGATAGCTATAGACGGTTATTTTAATTGTTTATCTTTTGGCTTATTTTTTTCAAATTTAGTAGTCCTTTGTTGAGATTTATATGTTTATTTCTATTAAACTACCGATAATACGTATAATCTACAGATAAAGCTGCACGTGTGATTTTTTTTTAAAGTTTGTCAGTGTATACAATGTAGCCTAATTAAACCTTGCACAGAAAATGTAGTGGAGAGGACGAACATTCTTTTATTGTTAGAATCACATGTTGCATTGCTTAAGATGCCTGTTATGTTAGGAAAGATGCTGGATATGTTTAACAACGTTTACAGATACTGCCTTTAGATATTCTCCGGTGAGTCTCGTGATAGCGTTTTCCTTTAGTTTGTCGAGATTGTTAGGATTATTTGCATAAACTTTTGATTAATAGTCCACCAACGATAAAAATAACGTAGTGACAAATGATACTCGTCGCAGACAGTACGATTTTGTTGAAAAAAAACACAAAACATTTTGTCTGGTGGTGTCAGCGTGTCCTTACGAGAAATATTTGAGAGATCGGGGTACTTTTAAGCGGGCTTCCCTATCTTAATATATTACATATTTTATGGTCGACTGAAAAATAGTTTATAAAAAATATGATATGGTTACATTTTTAGGGATTCAAAGTCAAACAGAATTGGCAATTGTATCGAAATCGGAATTTTACGCAGAATCTATAATAGGATCAGATTCAGGGAACGTATTAGAATCGTCCCATAAACAGCCCCGATCCGATACTAACTATACAAACTGTTGTGCAGATTACACAGTGTATACATAAGCACAAACATATATTTATTGAGTGAAAGAAGCAAAACACAAATATGAAAAATTAATGCAAATACTAGGGAGTCAAGTGTTTTTAACATTAACTTCAGTGGCATTTTCTACACGACCATGTTTAAGCTATATGCCGATTAAAAATCAGGCGGTGAATCATAAACTGAAGAGCAATTACACGTTTATTCTACAATAAAATAGAAGAAGCAGCTATTTGGTTAGATGACTTTCTTTTCTCATATTAAATAATTGCCAATTTTCTCAATTTGGGATCATCTAATAGCACACACACATGTTAAGTGCCTTCTATGACCGATCAATAGTAATTAACTGTCGGTTTGTTACGTGGAACCGAAAATATAGCTCTTATGGTTAACCCAAATTATCGGTTTCGGCTAGACGTATTTATGCTTTTATGAGCATTTCGATCGATTACTGCGCCGAATATTTACATTCTGATTCTACTCAAGTAAGTGCTAATTAATGTTGACATGCAGGAGAGGTGGAACTTGTACGAAAAAGTGCAGAGTTTTACACGACGTTCATATGTATATATATATATATATGTATATATACTTATATATATATATATATATATAACTACTTCATTTACTCACATAAATTTAATATACGAAAGTATAGATTTATGCGTAAACTTTAAGTATTTACTTCAAAAGTGCTCAATACGTAGGTAGAGCTAGTTAGTAATTTATAAAATATATATGGCGATTAAGCTACACTGAATATTCTGCGTTGACGAATCCTACAGTGGATGAAACGCAGAATATTCAGTGTAGCTTAATCGCCATATATATTTTATAAATTACTATATATATATATATATATATATATATATATATATATATATATATTAGACATTAAGAGGAGATTATAGATAGATATATAAATTCCCGTTCACATACATGTATGTGAACGGGAATTTATATATCTATCTATAATCTCCTCTTAATGTCTAATATATGTAGAAAAAGCGGATCATCCTTCGTAGGGACGTGATGTCCCTCAACAAATAAGATTGTTCCGTAATCGTGTCTGGGGAGTCGGCTAATTTCAGTTAATGTCTGTAGATGTGATATCTACCGCCTGCATACCAGCAGTAACTATCTTAGTTGTATGTGAAGCGTTGCTTGTCACATCGAGAATGTAGAACTGGATGAAAATATAAGAATTTAAAAAAAAAAATCGAGGCATAGTCCAATAGATTGCGCCATGGCCCATATCGTTAGGTCGTCAGTATTGCACGCTTCATGAGTGCGACGCCCTGGGTTCGCGCCTATGTCGGAGCACGTCACTAATGAGATGCAGTACATCGAAACCCACTTTGGGTCTGGCGTTGTCCGTTGTCGATGCAATTGCTTGATTCTATCTAATTCTGGGTTCTAGCTTTATTCTGTAAGGTGCATGTGAACGGGAATTTATATATCTATATATATATATATATATATATATATATATATATATATACAGTGCGTTACTTGCTTTATTGCAGATCACATTTTCCTTGATAACTTTTTTATTACTAAACGTAATTAACTGAAATTTTGTACAGCTATAGAAAACACATTGATAAGTTAGTCCATAAAATTTTATTCAAATATTCTCTCGAGTTCAAAAGTTATACCAATTTTAGAAAAATATTAAATTTTTACTGTTTCTCGCTTTATTGCAACGTATTGAAAATACAGTTTAAAGGTAATAAAAGTATGAATTGATTTGTTAATTTAATTCAAATTAGTAACAATAACAGATATATAACCATATAGAAATCAAATACAACGCACAAAGCGTGACATTTTAACGAAAAACGAATTATTTATCAACATAATTTCCCTTCCTTGCAATCACCTTAAACAGTCTATTATCAACAGATGAGGTTAGTTTTTTTTATTTGAGAAGGTGTTATGGTCCTAGACACTTCAAGAATTTTATTCCAAATGGCATCTTTTGATGTGAATTGCCGTCCTCCTTCATAAACCCCTCTTTTCAGAATTGACCAAAAGTTCTCTATTGGGTTCAGGTCAGGAGAACAAGGCGGCCAGGTCATGAGAGTTTCGTCTTTGATCCACAGAGACTCAATGTAGGATTTGGTAGCTTTTGCAGCGTGAGATGGAGCGTTATCGTGCATAAAAGTAAGGCGTCTACGACGAAAAAGTGGAAGGTCGTCCAGCCAAGGTGACAAATGCTCCTCCAAAAACTGGATGTATGTTTGGCTGGTAAGTTTAACGCCGTCAGCCACTCTGAAGGGTCCTAAGAGTTCATCTCTCACGATTCCAGCCCAAAACATAAATCCTCCCCCTCCTTGTTGACGCCTGATACGATATGGCATAGGATCTCCCTTAGGACTCCAAACTTTAGCCCATCCATCTGGACCATCCAGCGTGGCTCTCGATTCATCCGTGAATAAAACTTGTTGAAAGTCTGTTTTCATGTATTTTTGTGCCCAAGCTATGCGATTTTTCATGTTGGTTTGGTTCAAAGGAGGTTTTGAAATGGGTTTTACGTTTCTTGCAATTTCGTTTAAAATACTACATCTTGTTTTTCTTGACATTGCAGCAACGCCAGCTTTTATAAAAATAGACCTGCTGGTGTCATTTGGTTCCTTATTGACTTCTTTGCTTATTTTTCGCATGTCACGAGGAGAAATGACCTTTCTTTTGCCCTTATCCTTACGTGGTGAAATTTTTGGCTTCTCCACAAAGGATGCCACAGTTCTCTTATCTCTACCAAGTTCTTCTGATAACTGGAGAATTGTAAGACCCTCTGCAAGACCTGCGATTATCCTGTTCTTCTCTGGTGCAGTCAATCGTCCATTTTTAGGCATTTTTAGAACTCCTGCAATAAAGTGAGAAACAGTAAAAAATTTCATCTTTTTCAAAAATTGGTATAACTTTTGAACTAGTAAGAATATTTGGATGAAATTTTATAGACTAACCTGTCAAAGTGTGTACAATGGCTGTACAAAATTTGAATTAATTATGTTTAGTATTAAGAAAGTTATTAAATAAAATATGATCTGCAATAAAGCAAGTAACTCACTGTGTGTATATATATATATATATATATATATATATATATATATATATATATATATATGGGAAATTATTCTTCGATTATATTGCGTATTGTCTCCCCCTCTCCCTCTCTGTATATATGTATATATATATATATATATATATATATATATATATATATATATTATTTTAAAAATATAATTATCGACGGAAACGTGTTTCTTTGTCTATGACACATCAGAGTAGGTGAATCTAGACGACGACCACATGTCATTGGATAATTATATTGTAAAAATCATACATATACGCTCTTCATTTGGGGGTACAAAACTAATCAAAGTGAAAATTATTCCCAACTCGCATGAAGGTTAAATGCGCTTCCATATAAATAATTGAATGCATTAAATAATATCGCCAATAAAAACTAACAACCTCTTCCTCTTTTTCTTTCTCTCTCTCTCTCTCTCTCTCTGTATATATATATATATATATATATATATATATATATATATATATATATATTGGAAGAGTGTAGCCATCAACAATTGTGTGTTTTTTAAGGGTTTCATCATATTTTTATATTAAAATATTTTTATAACGTGTTTCGAGCTTAGGGTTTGCTCTCTTCAGATGTTTTCGTAAAAAGTTGTTCTTTAAAATGGGAGTTTAAAAAGTTATTTTTATCTCTGCTGATATTAAATGTGTTTTTCAGAGTGATGTGGTCTCAGACATCCTGTCTCCAACCGTAAGTGTTCAAAGTGTCCAGTCAAAATTAGATTCAAAGAGGGCGCTTTTGGTCAATTTGGTGAAGGTTTTTATGGTTTTTTATGGTGTTTTTAAGACTTTCTTTCCCCATGTATAGCACACACTCACACATAATCACACACGCATACATATACATACATGTACACATGCACACGCATACGCACGCAGGCACATACACACATACAAAAGGACCTTACAGAATTCGAACGGAAATTTAGACTAATAGAAACACGAGATAACAAAGGGGACAAAGATGATTCTTTAGTAAAAAACAAATCAACATATTTCCCTAACAAACAGAAAAACACAAAAGAACTAAACAGCTACTTCGAAAATCTCTGAAACCTTAACCTCCAAAGGAAAAAGACAAAACCACAAGCAGCCTCACACATAAGCAAAAACAAGCACTCGAAATGATCCGTAATAATAATGACATAATAATAAAAGAAGCAGACAAAGGCATTGCTGTAGTAATCATGGACAAAATGTATTATGAAACAAAAATTACAGAATTACTGGATGACAAACACTACTATAAACCCATTAGTACCAACATAGATAACACCACCATCTACAAAATCACAAAACTTTGTACAACACACAACAAAATATTAAAAAAGAAAGAAAAGGACTTCCTCACAAATTTCATTACAAAGACCAACAACTTCTACGGACTGCCTAAAATACACAAATCTGGCTTAATAAAACTTGACATCGATACGCAAAACTCAGAATATATTAGCGCTCCAAACTCTAGTGACCTTACATTTAGACCCATTGTAGCAGGACAAGCTTGTTTGACAAGCAGACTTTGCAAACTAATAGACATCTTATTACAACCTTTCACAGATCAAGTTAAGAGCTACATAAGGGACGACACCCATTTTCTTACTATCTTACCACATACAGTAGAAAACAGGACACTATTAGTTACATTTGACGTTAGCAGTTTATATAGTAATATACCCCATGAATTAGGAAAAGAAGCAATAATATTTTGGATCAACAGACACGCACAAACACTACATCCTAGATTCACAAAGCAATTCATTATCGATAGTATAGACATAATCCTAAATAATAATTCATTCGAATTCAACAATGCCAACTACATCCAAACACTAGGTACAGCAATGGGAACGAAAATGGCACCGACTTACGCAACCGTTACATTAGCCTACATAGAAGAAACCTTATATTAAAAGATAGAACAAAAATTTGGCCACAGCACTAAAAAACTGTTTGTAGAATCATGGAAAAGGTACTTAGATGACTGCTTCATCCTATGGAAACCCACATGGGGGGAATATAACAGACTTACACACCATACTCCAGAACCTACACCCAAAAATTAAATTCACCATAGAACAAAGCTCTACAGAATTACCTTTCCTATATGTACTGATAAAGATTAACATTATCACAGACATTTACCGCAAACCTACAGACACCCAACAATACCTACACTTTAAAAGTCACCACCCTAAAAGCTGCATAAAATCAATTCCCTACACCCTAGTACGTAGAATCTGCACCATAATCACGGACAATAACCTTCGGAAAATCCGACTCAAGGAACTACGAATAAATTTAAGAAAAAGAAAATACCCACCACAACTTATAGACAAAGGGATCCAACTTGCGACAAATATACGAGTAGAAGATTTGAGAACCCCTAAAGAATGAAACAAAGAACAAATCCTAACATACGTCTCCACACACAACACAAACAGCCCAGAGCTTTTCACAGAGATAACGAAAAACCTCGTCCTACTTAACCAAACAGCAAACTAAACAACTTCCTTAAAACAACAAAAATAATAAAAAGCAAACGCCAACCCAAAAACTTAAAACGCATTCTTACCTCATCCAAACTCAATCAGGACGCAACAAAAGGAGTTACGAAATGCAACAAATAACGATGTGCAACATAATATTAGAGGGAAACACATACACATAAACGAACCCCATACAAACATTCAAAATTAAAAAAAAACTAGATTGCACCTCAAAAACGTGATCTATGTAATAAAATGTCCAGTATGCGATAAATCCTACATAGGTGCTACAAAAAACCTGAATAATAGAGTAGCCATACACCGATTCAACATCAACATCGCGGAAAATAGACACCTGCATGTATCACAACATATACACACATGCAGTGGAGGCAGATTCGAGATAATGCCCATCTTCCAAACTGACAACTACTTCTACTTGCTAACACAAGAAAAAAACTTCATAGCAAAGTTTAACCCCGCCTTAAACATCTCTCCATAATTACGCACATAAATAGGCAAAACACAAAATACCCTTACACGCATGCATACTGGGGTAAATGTGCACCCTGACACACGAAACAAAAGAAGCACAATAAAGCACGCACACATTTTCACGGTTGCGCGCGTCCATTTCCAGTACAGTACCATTTCTCTAAACTAAACAAACACTTCGAAATTATACGTATGTGTGTGTATGTGCGCCCATATGTGCATGTATATATGTGTGTGTATGTGAGTGTATACATATGATTGTGTATACGTGTGTGTGTGTATATACATATATCATCCGTTATCTATGCACCATCTTGTTTGTGTGTGTACGTGAACTTATATTTGGGTGACTGAATACATGTATGCATATGTGTTTGGATTAGAAAAGAAAGAAAATTTCAACCAATATATACATGAGGTAGGATGTATGAATATGTATGTGTATGTGTGATTGTGGGTACATGTGTTCATATATATATGGGTGGATGAATGTATACGCATCTGCATGTGTGTGTGCTTATATATATATATATATATGTATGCATATGTATGAGTGGGTAAATGTGTTCGTGTGGATATGGATATACGCGTATGTGTGAGCCCCTGCATATGTCTCTCTATGTATGTGCATATGTGTCTGTGTATGTGTATGTGCCTACATAGTATGTGGATGTTTGTGAGTGTGTATGTACATACATGCATATATATGTGTATGTGCATGTATATTTGTGTATATGTATCTTCTCCTACCTATTCTCCATCTTACTTGTGTGTGTGCGCGTGTACTTATGTGGGGATGATTAAGTGCATGTATGCATGCGTGTATGATTAGGGGAAAATAACCAATATGTGCTTGACGTGTTAGTGGTGGATGTGTGTGAGTACGTGTGTGAGTGTGTAGGTGGGTATGTATATATGCTCCTACATATATTTCTGCGTGTGTGCGGGTGTATGTGTGTATGTGCATGCGTGCGTATGCGTGTGCATGTGTACATGTACATGTATGTATATGTATGCGTGTGTGATTGTGGGTGAGTGTGTGCTATATATGGGGAAAGGAAGTCTTAAAAAAACATAAAACACACCAAATGGACCAAAAGCGCCCTCTTTGAATCTAATTTTGACCGGACACTTTGAACACTTACGGTTGGAGACAGGATGTCTGAGACCACATCATTCTGAAAAACACATTTAATATCAGCAGAGGTAAAAATAACTTTTCAAACTCCCATTTTAAAGAACAACTTTTTTACGAAAACATCTGAAGAGAGCACACCCTAAGCTCGAAACGTGTATAAAAATATTTTAAAATAAAAATATGATGAACACCTTAAAAAAAAACACAATTGTTGATGGCTACACTCTTTTAAATATACATTTTTTTCTCTCGTTGGAACTATAAAACTATCACTTTATATATATATATATATATATATATATATATATGTGCGTGTGTGTGTGTGTGTGCGTGTGTGTATACATATGTATATATATATATATATATCTGCATATATGCGCATATATAAAAAACAAATAATTAATAAAACATGTTAAAAAGACTTTAAGAATAGGTAAAAACACATAGTTAATTTTCAAAAAGGAAACAAAATTAAGTGGATTGTCCTTAATCTGCGGAGTTTCGAAAGAAATACTTTTCTTCACATCCGAGCGTAATAAAACTACAAGTAAGCCATAGAGCTTACTTGGCAAAAGTTAAACAATAGTGAAGCAGAGTGAATGGGGAAAAATGATTTCCCGTGAACGGATGGTCGGGTGAAGAGTAGAATATCCAATAACGGTAAAAGCCACTCACACACACACACAATCATACACCCCCCCACACACACATGTATATATATATATATATATATATATATATATATATATATATATATATATATACATATATATACACATATGTATTACATTTTTGTGGTATTATCTGCACATTTCCTTCAATACACGATCTTACATCATCCTAAGTAAGGTTTTTAAGAAAACAATAATGTTTGTCCAGCAATACATATTGATTACCTGATAGAAAACATCGATTAATGTAAAGTGAATGTTGGACCTTGACAAAGGTAAGCAAATGTAAATTGCATGTTGCGTGACCATAGTTTAACTTTTAAGACTTGAACTTCCATTTTTCCGAATTCCTGAAATGTATAGCGGCAGAGAGCTCTTACTTCAGAATCCAACAGTAGTCAGCGACCCTGGTAGCTAGTTTCCAGTTCTTTCATGTTTTCATGAAATCTTACCTCTTGCTCGTCACTCATTAGATCCATATTCTCAGAAAAACGGTCAATTTGTGAAAAAAGGTATTGCATCTTGATGACTGTTGCAGACCGAGTTTCTGAAAGCAGTTAGCATGTTGTTGTCAAGTTCTGCGTAATTTCTGCCATCATTGTTACCAAGAAAGTTCTTCACGACCAGAACAAATGCCTTTCACGCTCTCAGTTCAACTTCGTTCACTGAGTTTTCGAAATCTGGATCTCTAATGAGCTGACGAATCTGAGGACCGCCAAAAGATGCGAGCTTTCAACTACTCCATGGGTAAACCATGGGAAACTTTGGCACTTGTAAGTGAAGCACTCATCATACGTGTCGAAAGCCGTGGTAAAATGATTGATCAAGCCGAGCTTAATGTGCAACGGTGGTAATAATATTCTGTCTCTGTTAACCAGAGTATCATTAATGACGTTCCTTAATTTGCAAGGCATCAGTTCCTGCCGAACAGGCCAGGTTTATTCGTGTAATGCAAAGCACGGCCCCAACTGTTTCACATGCACAGACAACATGGATACGTTTTGAGGACAGACTGTTCTGCCCCCCCCCCCCCCGAAAAAAATTCACCATCTTCAGGTCAATACTAATAAACCACTTATGCTGATCATAACCAATTTTGTCCAGCACATACTTTACCGCTTCATACATCTATTTCAATGTAGTCGATCGAGCGATAGGTACAGAGGCAAACCTAGTTGCCGTTGTTTAAAAAAACACATTTCAATGATCGCTTGCTGCTGTCAATGAACAGTCTCCAATTTTTTAATGCGTACTTTGGCACCCCAAGCTTAAGCAGAAGCTGCACAATATCTGCACAGTACACTTCAGAGAAAAACGGAGTTATTCTTTATGTCTGTTGCGGAAAAAGGTGATGTTAGCACTGTCAGAGTGGAGATGTTTGTTCCTTCAATCTGTATCCACACAGTTCGGCAGATTTCTTTGAAAAGCTGATGTCGCAAACTAGATCATTCAACTCCTTTTTAGAAAATGGATGTGGAGCATCATCTCCCGAAAACACTTCTCCATCTTTTAATTCTTCGTCTTTATTTTCTTCGTGTCTATCACAATGAACTATAGGATGATGGGCTGGTTGACGATAAGGATACTTGAGGCTGTCGTGGTTCCTTCTGTTTATCTCAATCAAATCAACAGCACAGACGTAGCAGTAAGGGACATGATTATTCGGCTTCCTAAAAACCATGGGAGTTTCAAAGTTCAGACTCCTCTTATAATTGGTCTACTCACGTAGATCCTCGGTTCATGTGTTGCACATCATGTGTGGCGCCCAAACTTTATTCTGCTAGCCAAGTTTAATACCAAAATAAACATGGTAAGCACGCCTTATGAAATTGTAGCTGGTTTCCTATTATGAGCAAGAGTGTAGTTTCCACACATGTAGCACGATCTTCTGATCGAAGTCATCCTATTCACTTGCAAAACAAAAATACACAGGAGATAAGAATGCACATAAAAGCAAAAGAATCAATGAAAATGTTGCCATAGGAATAAACAAATAGTATTGCCAGATTTCACAAGGAGAAATTAAATTAAAAAAATAAAATACAGACCGAAGATCAAACACTTCAAATAAAACCTAGTCCATGGGTAATGAAAAAAAAACCAACTTATTCCACACTGTCCCTCCTTCGTAAGTGCTTCACATATGTGTACATGTGCATTTTCAAAAAAAAAAAAACGACATGTGGGCATATCGAAAACTCTCGACCTGAGCAAAACCAATGTGATTTCTGGATTCGGCACGCCAGATTCACTCGTTTTCTCACATATGTTAGTGTTATATATGGTTCCCGAATTAATTCATTGATATATATATATATATATATATATATATATATATATATATATATATATATATATATATATATATATATATAATTTTGAAGCGGATTTTTCACCCTTTCGAACCATTTTATCAATCTATTTTATGATCTTTTGAACGCTTTTCGTCAGTACGGACAATATGCAAATCCGCAAAATTTTCTAGTTCCTGTTCAAACTAGGCCGAAAATCTGCCGAGACAGCTCGTGATATCAATATGAGTTTGACCCAATAATCACTAAAGAACTAGCGGCAAAACTGTGGTTAAGGAAACTTCGTCATATGACGAGAGCCCGAAAGTAAAGATGGTCGCTGACTTCAAGCTGTTCTTATATGAGCATTATATTCTGTGATTGATTGGCAGTTCATGGAAGGGCATTATATTCCGTGTTTGGATTGGCTTGCTCAATTTCCAGATTTTAATCCTATCAAAAACGTATGGCATTACATCAAGCAACAGCTGCGCAATGATAAATTTTAAAATTTGTAATAACTTCGGACAAAGATTAAAGAAAAGCAGGATGGCCTTTCCCCGGAGTATTGCTGCAGTCTAATTCAAGGAATGTCCAAAAGATTGCCGGCTTTCAAATTGCAGAACGACTTTGCTACTAAATATTAACTAGTTCGTTGTGTTCCTATTGTATTTGTTTTGCATTAATGTCCTAAAGTTACATTTAAATAACACTTTTTTTCATTGTGCAGACTGTTTTATCGTCCTCAATTTGAAGTCATTTTTTTAATTGACGTGAATACAAGAATATTTACATTAAGAATCAAATATGAACAAGTAAAATTATAGAAGGGTAACAGGTCAATCAAATAAGGTATAGTTTGTTTAAATAATTACATTAAACTTAGGTAAAATTTGAAGTTTTTGAAAAAAAATTACGCCTGAATATATATATATATATATATATATATATATATATATATATATATATATATATATATATATATGCGTATCTATACATACATGTATTTGTTTAAAGGTATCTAGTTTAACGTGGGGATGAGATAAGTATATACATAAACAGCAACCGTTATTTTAAGATGCCTTCAAAATACTACAGATATACAATCATTGCAATGGCACATGTATCAAATGCGCCAGATCTTTTATAACTTTGGTATAAAGATCTTTATGAAGTAAACATAACCAACATGATAGTTCACAATCCTTTCTGAGACGATATCTTTATTGGTATCTTTTTTTGACATCAGCAGAGACAACTGACACCAGAGTTATATCAAATTATTGAACCATAAAAAATGTTGGGCCATTGAAAAATTCTACAGTAAAACTATTAGACCACTGCTGAAGCAAACAGATTAATCATGCGATAAGATGCTCTAAATATTAGAGGACAACATAAAATATTTCATGCAAGCAAGGCGTATTATATTCTCTAGTTTTAGTTAAGCTCTAATGTTTACTATCTATGATATGCTTGATTATAAAATTACTATCATCAATAATACATTTATACGTAATTATCTAAATGTAAACATTACCTCTATTTGTAGAGTGTTCAATAGAATACTCATGTAAAAATGAAGCGAAAAATTTCAGTCGATTACCAGTTTATTACGTATTATTAATTTTGAGTTCTAGCGTCTTCTTTAATAAAATGAAAAGTCATCTTCTACATTTAAGCCACATTTTTCAAGAAATTGACAGGAGGAGAAACTGAGAAAGAAAAGAAGGGAAAAGCAGGCTGTGCATTGTATTTCTTATGAAAGATATATAGTGCAATTACACTATTTACTATTGCCCGTGTTTTGTCGTCTGTTTGTCTGGTGCGTGTAGTCTAAAAATACCACTAATTATAATTATCGTGGAGGCCTGTAGTTATTCCGCATGAGACCCATTCAAATGTAATGTATTGATGTTGCCATTCTGTAGATGTTCAGTGTTAATTGAGACGCTCTGATATTATTGTAGCTCTTTTTTTAAAAGGGCAAGAGTATTCATTTGAGCTAGCAGGGACTCATGGCGTAGTTCGGTGGTAAAGTACGCTTTATATAATATTTTTATTCTCACATATTTCGTATATATTATTATAGATTTAAGGTTTTATACATTTTTATATAGTATTAAGTTGCGATTTCAGAAATAAAAAATATATATTTATATGACTTCGGTGCATCTACTTGAATCGAAACTGAAAATTTATATATATATATATATATATATATATATATATATATATATATATATATATATATATATATATATAAAGTAGTGGCTATGGGATTACAACAAACGAAAAATGTATATTTAAAAGAGTGTAGTCAGCAACAATTGCTGATATTTATTTCTTTTAATAACGGGTTTCAAGCGTTGTTTTTCTCTCTTAAAAGTTAACAGTTTTTTTTTCGTGAAAAGATTATGGGATTTTGTCTTTTTTAATGACATGCCTATCTTGTCCTCCATATATAAACCCAATTTAGCAGCTCTGGTAAATATATATATGAAAGTTTTTGAAGGAGGTGTTTAATTTTTGTCAAAAGATGCACTTTAAAGGAATAATTATGAAGTTTCCTATATCATCACAGTATTTCAAATCCGCCGATTGGCGTCCTCAGTTTACGACGGACCATTCACAGTGAGTTCGAAGCGTAGCAGTAAGGTTGATAAATAAATAACTCCGTAAAAAATAATGTGAAATTCGTTCTTGTTTTTAGTTAATATTGTTACTAGATATATTCTTTATTTCATATGAATATAAATATGAAGACTGAATATTGTTTTGTTACTAAAACTCTTTCAAAAAGTGATACACACATAAAATTGCCAGAAAATAGAAAGATGAGCATAACTTTCCAACTTTGTTGAAGTTTTACGAAAGTACGGGAAATAAGGCACCTTGTTATTCTTTTCTAGTGTAGCAGATTTCATTTCTCTGTGTCTTATAGCAATTTCAAGCTTTAAAAAATATTGACCTGCAATAAGGCAATATACAGGATATTATACATATATATATGTATATATATATATGTATATATATATATATATATATATATATATATATATATATATTCTATAATATAACGCTGAACGTTTGTGCGTGTGTGTCTGGTCACGAATAGACTCCTATATAGTTGACTATTTAAGAAAAAAAAATCTGATTGCACATAATGAGAGAAGATGTATCGAGGATAAGGAATGGGTATGTTTGATCTGGCAGAACGGTGCTTCATAAAAATTGTAGGGTCTGCGTTCGCGCCTGGCCCCCAAACTATGAAAATAAAAAAAAAATGAAAAAAACGTTTCCAAGGGTTTTTGATATAGATGCACATCAGAATACTTTGATCAGTATGTTTCAACTTAAATAGGGATGGTGTAATAAAATTGTGGGGTCGGCGTTCGTGCCTGTCCTCCATGGAAATATGGCACAAACTTTAACAAAGACGTTTCATATCTATTTGCTTAAGTATACTTTGATAATTATGTTTCAATTTAAAGAAATATGGTATAATAAAATTATGGGGCGTTCGTTCGCGCCTGTCCTCTATAGAATGTAAATATGTAACACAGTTTAACAAGGTTTTTTTTTAAAAGCGGTGATGTTCCACAAGAACACCTTAACTTTAATCTTAATTCACGTAAGCTTTTATTTATTTTTTAAGTTGAATTATATTGTCTTGAATAAAAATCACATCATATATTCACGTTTTATTAAAGTGAGAGCCCCCCCCAAAAGTCTGAGATTTAGACAATTCTCGACACAAATTTTGCATAACTTTTTTTTTCTTTCCCCACTTGTACGTGCCACTCTTTCGAACATAGATAAATTGAAAAATAATAATAAATAAGGACGTTACTTGTTATCGTCTCAAAAGAATATAACTATCCTGCTCACATGAGTACGTGCCTGTTTAAAAACATTTACATAACATATTTATTTTTTTTATATATCTGTTTAAGCTTTTTTTGTCAGTGTACTGGAAGGAATTCAGTTGATTACAACCATTTCTGCGTGTTCTTTACATTACAAGAGTACAACCCTGAATCCGAGGGCGCAATACTACACCGTTCAATACTGTAAAACTGAAACAAAGCTGTTCATCTTGAAAGGGCTCGATTTTTTTCTTATTCATATGTATATCGATTCATTGCTTTAAAACAATCAAGTAATTACGTGTTTACTTTTTTAATATCCCATTTTGATTTTCTCGGATTATTTTACTAATGTATTAAAAACTTCATTATTTTTCAAAACCGTTTTTGTTCTTTGTTTATCGATATTTCGTCGATATTATTTAGTAAGAGTGTTTAGCAGAAAAGCCAACAAACCACTACCCGAAAAATTTATATACAAAAAATAAATGTTACCATAGTCAATAAAAGTTAATTTCATGTTTTTCTTTGTTTTGAAATAGTTTTAATGCTCTTTACTTGAAATAATTTCATCCAACCGAAATTAAAACGAAATTTGAGGCGATAACTACTTAAATGATTTTTATATAAACTACACATGCCATAACCGAATATTCCTCAAGCACAAAATAACGGAAAACATTAAAATATGTTTATTGAGCATCCTTACGTTGAGGGAAGTCTCTTAAACTATTAACACAGAATGCTAAGGTGCCCCTCCTTCAAATTGAAAACAGGGCTCTCCATTTCAAAGTCGCTGCCGTTTGGATTTTTTAAAACCGGTTCGTGAATAAAACTTTTTTTTACAAACTACTTAAACATACACACCAATGAACTTTTCTACCATAAAAAGTAACTTTTATTGACTATGGTCGCATTTATTACGTGTATATTTATATTATTATATATATAACATTTTCTCTTTGTAAGGAAACATCATTTTGTTTGTCACTCTTGGCTACAAATGGAAACAAAGTTGATATAAAAAATATTTTCGCAAAATTAATCTTTACTTTCATCATATTTTGCTTAGGGTAAACTTTCTGAGAATCAAAACCTATCTTTTTACAACCCCCTCCTTTTCATTTCAAGTTGAGTTCCTACAGTTATAATACAACTGAAACATAAACATATGAAGAATTCTTGGTAAAAAAAAACGGTTGGACCCATAAATTTACCCTGGTATGTTCATTCGTCAGTCTGTTCGTCCCTTCGTCTGTCCGCACTTTTCTCAATGACTACGCCTTGGAATTTAAAAAAAATTGCACAAACATGATATGAGTAAAAAAAATAATAGAACGGATTTTCCGGGGAAAAATCGGTTTCCTCTCTAGGGTTGCCTTATTGGTAAAAATCGCGTAAATTGTCACTTTTGATCTTATTATAAACATTGCTGCTTTGGATTTTTATAAAACCTTATGAAAAGTTGTAACTAACTGATTTTTATATAATTTTCTTTGTCTATACTTCGCGATAACTCTTAGGTGTGCCTTATTGGCTCTTTTAGGGCTATACACAACTCCATTTTTGGGATTACTTTTTCCATATTTGTCCTTACTTTTCTGTGTATGTCTATTTAGCAGTTGTGCATACTGCTGAACTCAAATTTACATATGTAAACTCCTTGGGGAGATTTGGGGCTTAATGGGGGGAGGCAAATAATGGACTTTGTCATTTCTTTTTTTGTTTTTTTTTTCTTTGCACGGTACAGAACCAAAGTTTACATATGTTAAGGCCTAAAACTGCACCGTTTGTTCATTTTCACCATGATTCCACGTCTCCTGGGACTTTTGTGGCTAAATGTTTGGGTGATGCCGAATTTAGTCGCTTTTTATGCCTCCTTTACTGTGCAATCACGAGGGGCCATGCATGCGTCACTTGGATTATGAGTGATTCTTTGATATTTAATTATTACGTTCGTCTGAGCGTTTAGGGAGTTACATCCCCTTTGCTTTTATTTACGTTGCCCCGTTTATTCAGAACGTATTTTTCTTATTATATATTTTATTTATTAAACATTTGAGGCTAAGTGGGGACGGGGTGGAAATGATGAACTTTGTCATTTTTTATGCCTCGTTCATTGTGCACTTACGAGGGACCGTGCATGCTGCGTTTGTTTATTACATTAAATGGAAGTCAATAACGATTAAATGACAGTCACACGGACGTACTCGGGTGACACAAAATAAATAACACACAGGCTATCCTAATAATATTTGGATTCATATATCCAAGTTTCTATTTGTATGCAGAGATATAACATCTCCCATTTTCTATAGCTACCTAAACTTAAACATGGATTCCATGAACAAAGCTTACTCCCCGGAACCGCCCGCCTATGGAACTCTGTTTCACTGATTTTCTTTCCGGCTGACAAGAATATCATTATCTTCAAAACTAACCGAAACAATTCTTGTTCATCAGTCTGCATAAATAATTTTATTATACCAAATTCCTTCTACAAACGATTATTGCGCAACTCTCTCTATGACTCCAATTCACACATAAACCATTATCCTTGAATTGCTTCCGTACCTTTATATCTAGTGACCCCTTTGTAAATGCAATGTAATCTTGTGACTTTTTAAATATGTAAGGAATATACGTGTATCGCAACGAGTTTATGCATATATTTTTCGATTATCTTCATTTGACAAGCAATTTAAATTTGCAACAGGATCCGGTTCTTTTTTCTTTTCTTTGCTATATCTGTTTAACGCAGAGACGAAAGATTATACTGAGATTCATTCATCTCCGCGCTGTTTTCTGACCTTTCCGTTCGGAAAAGGTCAAACAACAGTTGATATCCACGCACGGTTGATAATTGCAATTTTCCTGGCGGCTGCCTCATATTGCCTAATTCTGTGTTTTTTTTTGTTGTTGTTTTTTTTAAAGCAGCTGGTTCTGACGGAGATGTTAATTTAAAGATTTTACACACCATCTATTTATTCTTTTTGGTGAAGCTGTATGTACATATTTCCATATGTAAATCGATTTGTCTCTAGGAAAAAAAAAAGAAATGAAAATATTATAAAGCTTTCTCTGAGATATTCTAAAAAAATTCCGTTATATTTCCTTGCTACATCCTATTTTTCGCATTCATTTGTAAGATATGCAACATTGACATATGCCTGATAAATAATTTGCTTTTAAATAAAGAATGAAACAGATGGATGTGTCCATTATTACAGCGAACAACAAGAGATCATTTTAAACATCTACGTGCACTTTTACATCTCTTTTTTTTTCTATCTCTCTAATTATATATATATATGTATATATATATATATATATATATATATATATATATATATATACATATATATAGTAGAAATGGTAATTAATAAAAACTGAAGAAAGTGCTCAATACTGTTGTAGAGGATATATGCGTTTCATTTTTTATTACCGTATCTTTCTGTTAAGTTACATTATTGTTTCAGCTACCGGCCGTTTTTTTTGCCGTCTGTAGCTTCCTCAGACTTTTACAGAAATCAACCCTAGGAAGTTTCTGTAAAAGTCTGAGGAAGTTACAGACGGCCAATAAAAATGGCCGGGTAACTGAAACAATAATGTAACTTGACAGAAAGATACGGTAATAAAAAATAAAACGTATATATATATATATATATATATATATATATATATATATATATATATATATATATATATATGCACTGCGTGTCAAATTATTAACGAGTTTCTGTAAAAGTCTGAGGAAGCTAAAGGCGGCAAAAAAATGGCCGGGTTGCTGAAACAATAATGTAACTAAACAGAAAGATACG
This sequence comes from Euprymna scolopes, assembly GCF_053919585.1. NCBI lineage: Eukaryota > Metazoa > Mollusca > Cephalopoda > Sepiida > Sepiolidae > Euprymna > Euprymna scolopes. The sequence goes on from NC_136501.1 coordinate 41,610,043, forward strand.
GTAATAAAAAATAAAATGTATATATATATATATATATATATATATATATATATATATATATATATATACTGCGTGTCAAATTATTAACGAGATAACATATTTTTACCAGTTTCATGTACTTACCGGTAGTTTCGTACCCAAAGCCTCGGAAACGTTGGCAATGCTAAGCTGCGCGTACTGTGACATTTTCGTACTATTCTGCCCAATGTAAACAAGTTGCCATCGTAATTGAGAAATCCACGGTATTTACGTGTATATAATTATTAACAAGGCAGTTTGTTTCATCAATAAAATGGGTCGTAAAGGAGGTTTGCGTAGTTCTGAAAAGAATACTCTTATAAAACGAGTAGCAAAAGGTAAAACTACGCTCGAAATATCGAAAATGATAGGATAGTGCCATCAAAATGTGGAGATCTTTATCAAGGACCCTAAGAAGGTACGTAGGAGAGCTGATAAAGGTAAATCTACAGTTTTTCGCACGCCGTTCTATACTCCCAATTAAACGTGAAGTTGTTAAGAACCCTGGGCAGACAAGTCGAGAAGTCTTTGACCTAGTCGGATTCAAAAATGTCTCAAAAAGTACTCGATGTCGCCTTCTGAAAGAAGTAGCAAAGTCTTTTAAGCCTGTGACAAAGCCTCTATTAAAGCAACATCGCATACAAAACTGATTCAAATGGGCAAAGGACTAGATGAAAACGGATTTTTCCAAAGTTGTGTTCACGGATGAGGTGCTGATGATGGCCCAGATGGCTGGAGCAAGGGATGGATCCTAGATAGACGACATCGTCATCAGCGTTTAAGGCGCATACAAAGTTGTTATGGCATAATGATTTGGGCTGGGATTGTCGGAGGTACATAAGTTTGCTCAATGAGAGTGCCAGAAGGTGTAAATAAACAATGTCAATTGCTTACATAGCTTTTCTGAAGCAGTATTTTGGTTGCAGAAGCAAAGGTTGACGTTCAGGAGAACCGTTTTTTTATGGAGGATAATCCTTTCTTCCATGGAGCAAAAACGGCAACGAGTATTTGCAAATTTACTGTGGTTCTCAAGGCTACGAAGGATGGAGTAGTATGCGAATTCACCAGGTTTAAATCCAATTGAGAACCTTTGGAGTATCATAAAGCGACACCTCTATGCAAGTGGACGAAAATTTACGAGCAATGGGGAGTGATGGGATGCTCATCATGAGGTATCGCAAGGAATATCTGTGGACGAAATCAAAAAATTGATTAATTTTGTGGACCAACGTCTTTTACAAGTCATTACAAAAAAGGATGACATATCAGTTACTAATTATGTCAACGTACAGATTTCTATGTAGTTATTTTGTTCTAAGCATGTTTCCTAGTTCATTAAATGTTTGAAAATTATTTCAATAAACAAGTTATGGGTAATTTGTGTTTTTTTCTAAACCTAGTTAATAACTTGACACACTGAAAGCAACAGATATTCCTACCTTCTGTCATAGTTTCGTTAATACTGCTTTAAATATGTTTTCTACCTAGAGTAGCTGAATAGTACTGTAAGCACTTTTTTTAAGTTTCATGGATTTTTATTCACTCGTTCCTTTCAGATTTTAAAAAATGTAAACTCGTTAATAATTTTATACGCAGTATATATATATATATATATATATATATATATATATATACATATATATATATAACAGAATTAACCAAATTATGTACTCAGCACGGTTTAGTCTTTACTTCGGGACTATCTTATATATATATATATATATATATATATATATATATATATATATATATATATATATATATATATATCAGAATTAACCAAATTATGTAATCAGCACGGTTTCGTCTTTACTTCGGGACTTATATATATATATATATATATATATATATATATATATATATATATATATATATATATATATACATATATATATATATATGAAGTTTAGTATATATATCTCGCTCTTCTCTTGATATAAAAATCCCACTTTTTCAAATAAAAAGTATTAAAAGTAACTTCTTATTATAATCAGTCATTATATGCGAGAGACCACATAAAATTAAACTAATTAGCATAATCCTTTAAAAAACGAGCGTAATTAATTATTCATTTTCATGGTTTCTTATTATCGGTTTCATTTACCTATTACGCTGACTTTTATATATGCATAATTTCTTAATTCCACATAATCGCGTAGAATTAGGATGAAAAATTCTGGCACTCAAAATCCTTTACTCTCTATCAATCAATCTATCTATCTGTACATATATATATATATATGTATATATATATATATATATATATATATATATATATATATATATACATAAATACATATATCTGTATGCACCCATATATATATACAGTGAGAGAGATATATATATATATATAGAGAGAGAGATAGAGGGAGAGATATAAAACTCATATGTGATATGAATCGAAAAACATGAATAGCATTATAACTTTCCAGCAGAATCCATATGATATGTTTATATATTAATATATATATATATATATATATATATATATATATATATGTGTGTGTGTGGGGGGGGGTGCGTGCGTGTGTATGTATGTGTGTGCGTGTGTGTATAAACCAAATATTCAGGGAGTAGTTTCGTACATACTTTTCTGCGCAGACACTGACAAGGTCACTTACACACACACACACCCACACACACACATATATATATATATGTATATATATATATATATATATATGCATAGAGAGAGAGAGAGATACAGAGAGAAAAAGAGAAAGAAAGAGAGAGAGAGTAGAGAACTAAGATATGTTTTGTAGGTTGTAGTTTCGATATATTTAAAATTGAAGCTGTAGTACAACGCCAATTTCGTATTTACTCAGCAAATCAATTATTGCGAAAAGGTCAAAATAAAAACAAAACAATTGATCTCAGCAAGAATAGTTGACGTAACCTGATGACATGTATAAATGTACATCAGCATTTTAAACAATATTATTTTGGGGCTATTTATAAACGTATGGGCGTGACTCAGAGGCAAATTAAAAAGTCTGGAGAGTTGCATGGTTAAATTTCGATCCAAGCTGATAGACCCCGAGTCACATATTTTTTAAATTTAATTTCATATAAATTCTATATATAAGATTCAATGTAATAATCGATAGAGACTTGGCTGTATAATAATATATACGTAACCTGCGTGAATTAAAATATATCAAAACGTATCTAACGACTGGGAAGCGACAGGCGAGTTACTAGTATAGACAGAGATTGCGATAAATATATAAATATTTAGTACACGAAATATATATATATATATGTTTATTTATATATATATATATATATATATATATATAATAAATTATAAACTATTGCCACATACATACACTAGTGTTTTATGATTACGCAATCATTAGTGCAGGAGATGGCGATTAACGTTGGTCGATATAATGAAAATTGCAACGATGTCCAATTTCATCGTCAGGACAATAAAGGCAGTATTTGTATTAATGAATCTAAACGCTTTTACTACAGACTATATTAGAACGATTAAGTAACTGAAAGTTAAGATCACGCACAAGTCATAGGATACATGAACAATTTCTATGTTTCATTACTGGGAGAAATGGTAATGTTGATAATGATTTCTACTCATATATTAGTTATATTCAAAATACATACTGAAAATATACACAACTTACCATATATCGCATTTATTATATTAAACGTATCTATCTACTATCTATATATATGTACATCTCTCTCTCTAAATATATATATATATATATATATATTTAGAATAACTTTAGAAGTAACATATATTTATATATATATATATATATGTGTGTGTGTGTGTAACAAGGATATATGATTCATAATGTAATATAGTATAAAAACAAAAATGAATAAATAATTGTTACTTATTGCCAACAACACCGCCACATGAATCGCGTATTTATATTGAAAACATAAAGCCGTCCATTCAGCATCCCGGGCAGAATGCAATCAGAAAAGCATCACCATCTCAAATAGCGTAAATATTATCGAAAAGAAAGCGCTAGATAAGTCCCGTTTTTAACGCTGCCAACACTATATCAAAACAAATTTCAGCCAAATATTTTTATTACACGACCAAAAATTTTAGTTCAAATAATATATAAGCGTATAGAGCCCGAATTCTTACACATTCTACGCATTAAAGAAATGTATTTTATTGAACCAGTTGAATAAAATTAGATGTTCAAAAGACATGTATCATGGTTCAAATATACTCTAAAATAACCAGCTTTGTACATATAAAATAATTTAGAATAATAAGGCTTTTTCTGTTGTTGCAGTCATTATAGTCATCAAAAAGACTGGTGGTATTAAATTGCATGAAAATGTTAAATTTAAAAATAAGACTTCCGATATTAATCAGATTTGTTCGATCGTAAGTTTTTGATACTTATCAGAGGCAGTTCGGTGGAAAACCTACATAAGAAAACCCACACACACACATCTAGTTCCATCTGTTTTAAATTTCAAAACGTCTGTCCATCTGTTTTCGAATCTATAAAGGACGAATTTATACACACAACGTGCCTTTATAATATATGAATACATTCATAATTTCTAATTTTTGGAGTACAGTAGCACCTACCTACACACCATCTTTATATGTTTATTTTGTTTTACATTGTCCGATAGTCTTTCTATTTCATAATCGTACCATCTTCGTATTTCTACTGTTTAAATGATATTTCAACCAACTGACTATTTTAATATTAATTTAATCTTTGGTATGTTTTCTTTTATAATTTTTTCTTTCCATATTTATTAGTGTAATTGATATATTTCAAATGCTAATCCACCGCTTCAAATTGTAGTTCATACTTATATGCTCGATATATTGTTTCACAATCTCCCGTGGTTCGTACGCATTTGTTAACATCCTACCATTTTTTGATTAATGCTTAAAATGTTACTCATAAAGAAACAACTGTGATTAAAAGTTTATTTGAATATTATTAATCAAAATGCATTTTCATCCCAATAATGTAAATTTTAAATTGATGATTTAAATTATTTTACTCTAAATATTTTATGTTAATATATTATCTTTCCTTTTTATATGATTTGTAAGATCATTAAATTCATAGTAAAATACCTCCATTTAGTTAATTTTAATTAATTAATCAACTTATTAAAATTCCATGCATTAATATTTTAATATTTATACATTAGTAGTTATTAATCATCTTTGTTTTATTTTAAACTTTTAATTCTATTTTCTTTTCTAACAATCTCAGTTCCATTACTCACTTAATTTTCTGTAATTGTATAGGTTGATTAAATTAATTTTAGTCCATCTTAATTCTCGTGTAATTTAAATTACCCGGGCGTTATTTTATTATCAAAAACTATTATTAAAATCTAAATTATTTTTTTAGTTTTCCTATTAACGTTATAATCATCTTAGTTTCCGTATGTTAAGTTGATAACCTCATACTTCATTTATTATTGCACTATTTAAAAATTATGGTATTAAATCAAAGTATTCCCTTCCTACACTTACATTTTACCGTTCACAGCCTTAGTAGTTTTTTTTCTTTCAAATTTATTTATATCAGTTTTTAGACGTGATAACTTGAATACATTTCTATGAAGACAGCTTTATATACTATCGAACGTTTTGTTTAAAATTTCGTCTTCAGAATTCATTATGTGATATGGTTCAAGTAAACATAGATTATCTCTTTTTGATTTAATCGAGTTATACTTTCCAGCTTTATCCACTATTGAGAATTTTAATTCAAAATCTAGTTTATTCTTACATAGTTCCCTAACTAAAGCACCTTATGGAGCTGTGCTCCTCTTCTTATGTTTAGTTTTTTTCTATCTTAATTTCTATCATTACCCTCATCCATACTTGGTTCATTTTCTGGTTCAATTCTCAAAGAATCAAAATAGTTTCGATTTCTTTCGTTAAAAAACACAAAGTTCCCCCAGGTATATCATTTTATCATTATTCACCTTAACTTTACATTTGTATACAATTTTAAAAATTAAGCAAGCACCCTTTTAATGAACATTCGTTAAGCTTTTCTTCTGTTACATGTATACATTCAACCGATCTTTTTCTTTCTTTTTTTTTTGTTATTTTACCCCGCCTTATAGCAGTTCCAATCGGCCAGCTTGGGGAGGGAGTAAAAATGGAGACGAACATTTCTGACAAGTCTGAGTGGAGTAAACCGCCATTTGTAAAGATAAACGTCGAAGTATTACTCCAAAGTTCTCGGGAAGGTAGTTAATTCGCAACGGATACAGAAATCATTATCTCCTTGCCAAGATTGTAAGATTTTGCAAAAAGATGCATCCTTTTATTTTGTCGTCCATGGAAAGAGAAAAAAATAATTTGAGCTTCAAAAGATTAAGTGTCCAAAGTTATCGCAACTATGACATTTGGATCTGAACGAATTACAAAATGCAGAAGTTAAAACCACATAGGACGCACTTTTCAAAAGTACCCAAGAATGTAAATAACTGTCAAAAAAAAAAGAAACCATTACGAAATTAGTGTGCATATAGTACATGGGACTCCGAAAAACATCGGTATCAGTATTTGAGGTACCTGGTATTGTACCTGGTGTGTACATCGCCGTATTTTTTTGTTATAATACAGTAACATACCCGCAATTGACATCGACAGTTATAATGGAGTATATCGCTTCGAAATATCACTAAATAAAGAAGCATTCAACAAAATACCCTGTTAAATTGAAGCTGTTGATGAGAATCTTCCAGTTGATGTTGTAGGGCGAGGTTAATTTTGTTGAATATGTGGTGAGGTAGGTCACTTTACTTTTACATGTCAAAATAGAAATCAAGCTGCACCGAATCCAAAACATCGTGTGTTAGAACATTTAGCCCTTAAAGTGGGGCATAATCCTTAATAGTAGAAAATATCCTGAATAACCCCCCAAAACCCCACAAAAAGCTATAACTCCAGAGGCATGTAACAGCACTTGTGAACCACTTCTCAGGAAGCTTATGAAGCGATAAGTAATGGGTCAGATCTTTCGCGATCTCTCCCTAAATCCCTCTCTCCCTATCTCTCTCCTTCTCTCATTCTCTCTCTCTCCATATATATATATATATATATATATATATATATATATATATATATATATATATATATATATATATATAATTCTAAAGTTATGCAACTAATGACAACTTTATTAGGAAATATTTCACTAAACTATATTCATATATCCATTAAAGTAAATATAAATAGGCTGCATGACAGTATAAATAATTGAAAGTTTATTTAAATACATTTTTCCTATCAAAATGCCATTTTCAAAATAACCTTTCCCATTATATATATATATATATATATATATACATATATATATATATATATATATTGTCTTTGGGGTTTTAATCTTTAAAACTATACAAGGAAATATACTTTTTATCATTTGTTAGAAAACCATCTAGTCAGTAAGTCATTCAATCACCTGCAATAACTGCATCAGACTGCTCTAGAATTTACCATTTCACTAATAATTTATTTTTTTAAAGGGGTCATCAGTTGCTTACCATGAAACACTGTTTCGGAGATTTAAAACGAAACAGCATATTACATCATGGCTCCCCAGCAGTGTTGATCAAACACCACCTCCGTTAATCTTAGGAAGAAGACATGTTACAAATATTAAATCGAATTTCCTATTCTTAATTGCATTATCTAAACTTTTCATGATATAAAATTGAATTTCTTACCTGTGTGATTCATCAGTTTCCAAATTTTAAAATGGATATATTTTTTTTAATTTACCAGTCTTGTATTTATAAGATTAGGATTAACCCATTTAACTACTTATCACCCAAACTATGATTAGTATTTTGCAATATTTACATTCATATTTATTTAAATAAAATTAAATATAAAAAGGTTAAAATATTTATACATATATATATATATATATATATATATATATACATTTTTCTAATGTAATTATAAATACATCTTATACAGCATTAGGATACCGAACAAATGCTTTCTTTATATATATATATATATATATATATATATATATATATATATATATATATATATATATATATATATATATATATATATACATTTGTGTGTGTGTTGATAAATACCATAATTGCAGTAAATGGATTACATATGAAAACTCTTCAACATAACATTCTCGCATTTCTTCCTAATCATGATATGACATAAATTGCTACAATTTTTATCGCCAAATATTTAAATTACATTTAATACTTTATTGGAAATAGAGAATATCGATTTTATTTGATGGAAAAATTTAAATAGATTCATATGCTGTAAGGGAATATAGTTAATCATTTAGAAATCCTCAGTGAAATATTGTAACTGGAATTTATATTCTCCCATGCTAAGATGATTAAAGGATTCTTATTTCCAAGATACTAAATAAAATCCGATTAGCCAACTACTTCAAAATATTATTAGCTGCACATATATACCAATATATATATATATATATATATATATATATATATATATATATATATATATATATATTAAAGGAGATTAGAATAATAGTCTAAAGAGCTAAGTGTATTTTAATGTAATAGTGAAATTACTGGTTTAATTAAAATACAGGAAATGCTCGTTGTAATTTAGATATATAATAAGCTCGATAGTTAAATGTCCTAGAGCTAATTCAATATTAAGTAATGTGATCTATAATTTAAAAATTAAAAAAAAAATTTTTGAATTTAAAAATCAAATTTTAATTAAATTAAAAATCAGTTTCATAAGAAGGAACAACAACAAAGTCAATTATCTGTACGATCGTTTCGGAAATCCGTGCTTTTTATTTGTGGTATACATGAAGTTATGTAGAACAATTATATATAGTTTTTCTGGTAAGCACGGTCTCCTCATCAGCAAATGTAGGAGGATTTTTATTGAATTCAAAAGACACCAAAAATAAACCTAGCATTAAAAGTAAGGCAGATGAATCCTTTAGTTTTTTTCTTTTTTTGAAATCAGGAACTGTGTTTAAAGTAGTCATTTAGATGTTTGCTATAGCTTTTTATTTTATATATATATATAGCGTGTCCAGGGGTGATGAAAAAAATCCAATAAAGTGCTCGATCGTAAATGTGAGAGATGAAGATACAATATTTATTCTGACACTATATATATATATACATTATATATACACACATATATATATATATATATATATATATATATATATATATGTATATATATTGCACTAAAAACGACAATAAAAACTTTTTCCTTTTCAATCATATAACATAATTATATGTTACACGAAACCAAGAACGTAAATTATTTATTCTAGGAAATATGTGTCACTCTACATTTTCTATTGTAAACTGCGTAAATCAAAGTTCACCGTATACAATTTTCTAAATATAAAATCAAAAACAGCCATTATGCCTGACTCCACATTGCTTTATTTCTCGACATTATGGAAGTTTCTAATAATAATAAAATATTACGAAATTTTGAGAAAAACTCTTATCATAGTTTTAATTATTTTGAATATAAAATAGTCGATCTGAATGGTTTCATTAACAAAATTTTCTCCGAGAAAAATCCATCTTTTTTTCTTGCTTTTTGATGAGCAGCGATACATATTTTTAAACTTAGAGTTTTACCTACACTAACTCACTAAGAATTGACATTTTTCGGACAACACATAAAAATAGTTACAATAGTTTACAATGTACACTGTCAATAATTTCCCCCACTCTTTATCCATGCCTTAATCATAACGAAGATTCTATGAACAAAGCTTATTTCTTAGAACTGCATGCCTGTGGAACTCTCTTCCATTTGTCTGCTACCCAGTTGACTACAATGTGGTTGTCATCAAGTACAGAATAAACAAATCCTTGATGAATTGCTCCCTAAAGTAATCCAATTTACCAAATTTTAACTACTAACGATTACTACAATATTATCCCATTGACTACTGTACACTCTATACCCCTTATCCTCGAGTGGCCTCCGGGCCTTGATAAGTGGTGACTCCTATGTAAAAAAAAAATGTATTGTTGAAGATGCATTCTGCATGGGAAAATAACGTAAAAATAGGTTTAGTAGCAGGCGATTAGAACCTAGGTTACGAACTAGTGTATAATATTTTTCCGATGCAACAATTAGGAAAAATTGAATTATCTTATTGTTTGGCTAAACATTAATTCATTTTGTATTTCTGTTCGTGAACAATTGTTTTAATCCAAGTTTTGCTTTTAGTAATTTCTTATATTCAGGTGCTAGTATGTACATTTAATTAAAAAAATAACGCTTGATTAAGTAAAAAGTAAGTTTTTTTTACTAGTGTAAACCATGTTTGGTATCTGTTGTAAACATTTTATGCTTATCTACACTTTTTAATTGATAAAAGTAAGTTTCCTACGAGTGTAATTTTTGTTTATTATCTTCTGTTAATGGTGTATGCTTATCTACACCTTTTCAATAGCAAAAAGTAAGTTTTGCTCCGAGTGTAAGTTATGTTTCTTATCTGTTGTAAACCTTTTATGTTTATCTACACTGGTATAATAGTAAAACGTAAGTGTTGCTACGAGTGTAAATCATAGTTTTTATCTGTTTTAAATATAATATGTTTATCTACACCTTTATAATTGTAAAAAAGTAATTTTTCCTAGGAGTGTAAATTGTGTTTGTTATCTGTTGTAAACATTTAGTATTTATCTACACCGTTTTAATAGTAAAAATTAAGTTTTACTGCGGGTGTAAACAATTTTTGGTATCTGTTGTTAACATTTTACATATCTACATCATTATAAAAGTAAAAATGCATTTTTGCTACAAGTGTAAATTATGTTTGTTGTCTGTTGTAAACTTTTTATGTTAATCTACACCTTTATAATAGTAAAAATACAGTTTTGCTACAAGTGTAAATCATGGGTGTTATCTGTTGTAAATATTTATGTTTAACTACACCGTTATAATATTAAAGTTAATTTTTCTACGAGTGTAAATTACGTTTGTTCTCCGTTGTAAACAATTTATATTTGTCTACACCTTTATGTTTGTTAAAAGTAAGTTTGCTACGAGTGTAAATTTTGTTTGTTTTCTGTTGTAAACATTTTATGTTTATCTATCCTCTTATAATAGTAAATGTAAGTTTTCCACGAGTGTACATTATGTTTGTTATCCGTTGTAAACATGTAAAGTTTATCTACACCTTTATCATTATTAAAATAAGTTTTGCCACGGGTGGAAATTTTGTTTGTTATATGTTGTTAATATTTTATGTTTATCTACACCGTAATAATAATAAAACGTAAGTTTGCTTCGAGTGTAAATTGTGTTTGCTGTCTATCTACACCGTTATAATAGTAAAATGTAAGTGTTCCACGAGTGTAAATTATGTTTGTTATCTGTTGGAAACATTTTATGTGTATCTACACGGGTATGATAGTAAAAACTAATTTTTGCTACGAGTGTAAATTTTGTTTGTTATCTATTGTAAACGTTTAATATTTATCTACACTGTCTTAATAGTGAAAAGAAAGTTTACTACGAGTGTAAATTATGTTTGTGATCTGTGTTCAACATTTTATGCTTATCTACACCTTTTTAATTGTAAAACTAATTTTGCTACGAGTGTAAGGTATATGTTTATCTGTTGTAAACATTTTATGTGTATCTACATATTTATAATACTAAAATGTTAGTTTTATATGACTTCAAATTTTGTTTTTTATCTGTTGTAAACACTTTTTGTTTATCTACACATTTTTAATAGTAAAAGTAAGTTTTGATACGAGGGTAAATTATCTTTGGTATTCGTTGTAAACATTTTATTTTTACCTACACATTTATAATAGTAAAAAGTAAGTTTTGGTACGATTGTAAATTATTTTTGTTATCACTTGTAAACATTTTGCTGTTTATCTACAACTTGATCATTGTTAAAATTAAGTTCGCTACGAGTGTAAATTATGTTTGTTATCTGCTCTAAACATGTTATGCTTATCTACACCTTTATACTTGTTAAAAGTACGTTTTTCTACGAGTGTAATTTTTGTTGTTATCTGTTGTAAATATTTTATGCTTATAAATACGTTTTATAGTACAACGTAAGTTTTCTACGAGTTTAAATTATGTTTGTTATCCGTTGTAAACATTTTGCTGCTCATCTACACCTTTATAATACTTAAAAGTAAGTTTTGCTACGAGTGTAAATTATGTTTGTCATCTGTTGTGAACAGTTTATGTTTATCTACAACTTTATAACAGAAAGACGTAAGTTTTGCTACAAGTGTAAATTACGTTTTTTATCTGATGTAAATATTTTATGTTTATCTACTCCGTGATAATAGTAAAACGTAATTTGTGCTACGAGTGTAAATTATGTTTGTTATCTTTTTGTAAACATGTTATGCTTATCTATACATTTATAATTGTTAAAAGTAAGTTTTGCTACGAGCGTAAATTGTGGGTTTATCTGTTTGAAACATTTTATATTTATCTACACTGTTCTAAAAGTAAAAAGAAAGTTGTGCTACGAGTTTAAATTATGTTTCTTATCTGCTATTAACATTTTATGCTTATCTATACTTTAGTAATAGTAAAAAGTAAGTTTTGCTACGAGTGTAAATTAGGTTGGTTATCTATCGTAAATATGTTATGTTTATCTACACCTTTATTATTGTTAATGTAATTTTTGCAACAAGTGTAAATTATGTTTGTTATCTGTTGTAAACTTTTAATATTTATCTACACCGTTATAATAGTAAAACGTAAGTTTTGCTACGAGTGTAAATTATGTTTGTTATCTGTTTTAAATATTTTATGTTTATCTACAACTTTATAATTGTTAAAAGTAAGTTTCCTACGGGTGTAAATTTTGTTTGTTATCCGTTTTAAACATCTCATGTTTATCTACACCGTTCTAAGAGTAAAAAGTATGATTTGCTACCAGTGTAAATTAGTTTTCTTATCCTATGTACAAATTTTATGCGTATCTACAACTTTATAATAGTAAATGTAAATTATGTTTGTTATCTGTAGTATATATTTATTTACACCGTTATAATAGTAAAATGTAAGTTTTGCTTCGAGCGTCAATTATGTTTTTTATATGTTGTTAACATTTTATTTTAATCTACACCGTTATACTAGTAAAAAGTTAGTTTAACTACGAGTATAAATTGTGTTGCTATCGTTTGTAAACAGTTTATCTACACGTGTATAATTGGTAAATATTTTACTACGAGTGTAAATTTTGTTTCTTATCTGTTTTAACCTTTTTACGTTTATCTACACCTTTATAATTGTTAAATGTAAGTTTTCTACAAGTGAAAATTATATTAGTTATCTTTTGTAAACATATTATATTTATCTACCCCGTTATATTAGTAAAACGCAAGTATTCCTACGAGTGTTTGTAATCTGTTGCAAATATTTTATGTTGATCTAAACTTTTATAAGTGTTAAAAGTAATTTTTGTTAAGAGTGTAAACTTTGTTTGTTATATGTTTTAAATCTTTACTATTTATCTACACTGTCCTAATAGTAAAATAAGTTTTACTACGAGTGTAAATTATGTTACTGGTGTTTACATTTTATGCTTATCTACACCTTTGCAAAAGTTAAATGTAAGTTTTGCTACTTGTGTAGTCTACGTTGTTTATCTGTTGTAAAAATTTTATGTTATACTACACCGTTATAATAGTAAAATGTAAGTTTTCTATGAGTGTATATTATGGTAGTTTTCAGTTGTAATAATTTTATGTCGACTTACACCTTATAATAGTGAAAAGTAAGTTTTGCTACGAGTGTAAATTATGTTTGTAATCTGTTGTAAACAATTTATGCTCGTCTACACCTTTTAAATAATAAAAGTAAGTGTTGATATAAGTGTAAGTTATGTTTGTGATTTTTTGTAAACATTTTATGTTTACCTACACCTTTATTATAGGAAAAAGAAAGTTTTGCTACGAGTGTAAATTATGTTTGATATCTCTTGTAAACATTTCATGTTTATCTACACCTTTATAATAGTAAAAAGAAAGTTTTACTACGAGTGTAAATTATGTTTGTTATATGTTGTAAACATGTTATCCTTATCTACACCTTTATAATTGTTAAAAGTAAGTTTGCCACAAGTGTAATTTTTGTTGGTTATCTGTTGTAAACATTTTATGTTAATTTACACCTTTATAATAGTAAAACGTAAGTTTTGCTACGAGTGTAAATTATGTTTGTAATCCGTTGTAAACAGTTTATGTTTATCTACAGCTTTTTAATAGCAAAAAGTAAGTTTTGCTCCCAGTGTAAATTGTGTTTGTTTTCTGTTGTAAACATTTTATGTTTATCCACCCCGTTCTAATAGTAAAAAATAAGTTTTGATACGAATGTAAATTCTGTTTCTGATCCGATGTAAACATTTTATGTTTATCAAACCTTTATAATAGTAAAAAGTAAGTTTACATTATGCTTGTTATCTGTTGTAAACAGTTTATGTTTGTCTACACCGTTATAATAGTAAAACAATCGCCAATCAACGAAGGTTCCGAGATACGTCTATAATATTCTTTATGTTTTCCTAATCCTTACATTTTTTCCTTATTTAGTTTTTCGAATGATATTTATTTGAAATGTTTGAATAGCTTCATCGCAGATTTTACATTGCACTTTTATTATTCGAAGTAGTATTTTCATACTGAATGCTATTTTGCAAAGTTTCCACTGGTATAACATTTGCCTTTATTCAAATGTATCTTGTAAACCTCCCTAAATAGTTCTAGCAAAATTTATCTGTATCAAACTCTTAATGTTATCCACGAGTGTAGCTTGTGCTCTTTCATTAAAGCATTACTATATAACAGTGCATATACAGCATTTATAGTTTTCTTAGCAAGTCTTATACGGAGGATTAAATTTTCAACCTCCAGAAAACTTCCACTTAGAACTGTTTTACTTGGCCTTTATACGTTACGCCACGGAAACTGGGAGTAACGAACTTGTAAAAGAGTTCAGTAGTGTTATATGTAATTATATCTGTGTGTAGTTTACGTGTCATATACGTAATTATCAAGTTCTTTTCATAAATGTTACTGCAAATTGTGCACGAACATGAGCTTTTCTAAGGAAAGAATGCCATACTTCAAACCCTGTTATGTACTTCTGTCTGGGAATCCAATTATTGCGTAGAAATCATTAAACGAAGAAACAATAAACTATTGGTTGCCGTGTACCTATACATAAGCGTAGAAAAGACATATATGTTTCACATCAATGTAAATAGAAACGCTTTAGTGATGGAAACTAATATGAATTAATTAATTATATAGATGATATTTTTTTTACAATCAGAACATCTCAAACGGAAAATGTTTCAATATCTAAACTGTTTGAAAACAACTTTACATCGATACATACAACGTTTAAATTGCGTATTGTTTAATGAAATAATTAAATAGAGAATCCTTTTTGGAAGCGAGGAACTTTAAATCGAATAATAACAGGAAAATATTGTATAATGCAAGTAAGTTCTTAGTCCGAATACTAGTTTTTGGCATTTAAAATTTAAATACAATTCCGCAAATATCGCCGCCGGCACACGCTTATATATCGTAATATAGTGGTTATTTATTCACAAAGTTTACACATTAAATTAGTGTTTTTCTGATATAGGACGTTGAATGCTGTTATTCTAGTAATGTTTTTTTCTCGGTGTATACAAGCGACTTTATATATTCTCCACAATTTATTTAAGTGAGGTTAAATATTTAGACAGACATGCACCGGAGCTCAGAAGGCTTTAGTGTCGGAGTCTTAGTTGAGCGCTAACAATGAGTTACTCCAAGGGCTACAAAAAGACGACGACAGAGTCGTTCCAGGAGTAACTGCCGAGGATGTTCTAGTAGTGTGCCTGGGGCGTACTGACGGAATTGTGTGATAATCCCCCAAATTTACATTAAAATATAGTGTGCAAATAAAATATGTGTACATTTTTTCTTGAAAGATAAACATATGTTGACCTGAAAATCATTAAATAAATTTCTTTAATTAAACCCGTACAATTAATGATTTACTAAAACGAAATGACTGAATTTTATTCTAATAAGGCTATAATTGATCTAATTGATAGCAAACAAAAACACTTTCCAGTTCGTGTTTACAAAACAAATTGAGCCGTACAATACGAGAAGTACGGAAGATTAGAAAAAATATGATATCAATAATTTTATGATCGATAGACGCATTTACCGATACTCTGAAGGAAACACGATATAAAATTAGAGTCGAATGCATTCCGCAACAAAAAAAAGCATCCGGGACATTAAAAAAATCATAAGTACATCAAATATCACATAGTACCAACACATTCTTACTATAATAATTATAATTATTTTCTCATTAAGTGTATTTGATATTATGTTTTGCATAGTTTATTTCAGTAGAAAAACATTTATATTTCTGAGTATTTTTATGTATTTATCTCATATCGACTGGCTTTCAATGTAAGTTTTCAACCCATATCTAAACACTTATATTAAATAGCACACAGAATGCACATTACCCACTTAGATTTAACAAACTGAAGGTTGTTTATGATACATGTAAACTTTAAATAACCTCTGATCCGAATCAAACACCAACCCCTTCAAAAAACTGGATCTCAACAATTGGCTTTGAGATGCCTGCCCCCAGTGATCTTCCATTTCTTTTTTCGTTTCTTTTTCGATTTCCTTCTAGTTCTTAAATTAGGTCTTATCTCTCTTTTCCATCATAGAGGACTATCCTCTAAAAAGCTAATGATCGGTCCGACTTTATGAACCCATATTTGTGAGGAACATACTGGAAACAACTTTGTCTAAATAGAAGCTTGCTGAGTTCGATTTTCGTGTTCTAAATTTCTATATATGTTTTTGCATATATAGTTTTGGATCTTTGTATATTCGTATTCCTGTTGTTATAGTCGCTATATATCTATACTAGCGGGGGTACCCGAGTGTTTGTTTCCGAGACGGGGGGGGGGAGTTTAAAAATGTTATGGTAGGTAAGTAGGAAGGATCAAACCCGGAGTCATGAGTAAAAGTATGAAAATAAAGTGTGAAAAAAAAAAAACATCTGCAACCAAGAAAAGTCCATTCCAGTTGTTTAGGAAAAAAAAACGACTAGGGTAGGTCGGCGCGAACGTGAAAATATAATGTGAATTGTCCAGCACGCTAACCACTACGCCACAGAGCACTGCAGCTTAGTTTAGTGATTTTAAATAACTTCACATGAAAGAACTACGAAGCCAACCCGGTGTTCTCTTCTCAACTGTTCCTTGTGAACGATCCCCAAACGGTGTTAAGTGGTGGCAGGGGGACGAGGAATTTATTAGAGAGAAAATATTTTACCACTTCCATTGATCTTAACCGATTTTGGCCGTGACTTCTCAGCAGAAAAAGTATAGAAATCTAAGATTATCGAGGAATTTGAGAAATAATAAGCCTATAACACACCTCAGATATTGTTCTGCCGTTTGTGCATATTATATTTGCATGAAATATCTTGATTTTTAATCCTATTAATGTCAAAATCAGACGGGAAAAATGAGTTCATATTATTTATATAGAAGAATAGAAGAAAGAATAGAAGAAGATAGATAGAAGAGAAGAGAAGAGAAGAGAAGAATAGATAGAAGATATCTCTAAAAATGAACAGTGTCTGTGTGCGTCTGTGTGCATGTGTACATTTTCCAACGTAATAACTCTGTCAATTTTCAGTCTACAGACTCGAAAGTTGATATACAGGGTACTGAGATTTGGGAAAATCTATGTGATCAGCTTTCGGACAGAAATTTGGCTGTTAAGGGGTCAACGTTCAACGATTGACCTTTGACAACTCTACAAATTCTACAGCCAATTTTGGGTCTAAACGCTTGAAATTTTAGATATAGATTCCTTTGACATGGATATAACTTAATAACTTTATTTGAGTCAAAAACAATAAATATTTAGGGGTTATAATAGGGGTCAAATTTACAAAAATTGGCCATTTATTTATTTGTTTTTTTTTGTTCAACATACACCTCCAAACACCCGGGCCACGCCGCCGGGCTGAAATGTTACTATATATATATATATATATATATATATATATATATATATATATATATATATATATATATATATATATAATGCAATTTTATACTAATCTCCAAAATGCTGCAATATCTCTACCCCCCCCCGAAAAAAAAAATCTTGATTTGTTCTCACCGGATCTTTACATTGCCAAAGGTATTTACCATCGCTTATACCCCTGGAAATTACATTACAGGATCTTTAAGAATTCTAGATGTTACCTCCAATTTCGAGTACGGATTAATCTATTACCACAAATTATCCACTTGAATTATTATTAGTCCAACCTGGCAGAAATATCCCGAAAATAATTGAACTCATTTAAATATTGCATTGCTAGGATCTCTGGTATCCTTATCTATGCATTTATATACTTCTTAAATAACTCATAAAATATATGAGCTAATAAGCAAACTATGTTTCTTCATAACTGATAATCTTGGATATTTCATTTCATTCTATCAGGTGATATGTACCAATATTGAAATACCATGGATTAAAGAAAATAAATATAATTCTTTTCAATATATTCCTCGTTTCAAACAAATTCCAAACGTTAATATATTTTTTATGTATATTTACATCTACAGTATTTAACTTTCATCTTTAAACTCATAAATAACCACAAAATTTCTGGTATTGATAAAGAGCAAAACAAAACTTGGTGCTATTGTTCCAAATGATGTTAAATAAGAGCAAAAGGAGACTTCATGACAAATATTTTTCCTGGTATATGTCCCCTCCTTTTAAAAATACGGTGCGATTATACAGACCTCCAGTATCAAATAATATTAATATATTATTAAATATATTTTATGTATGAAAGCCAAAGTTATATGAAAATATTTTGAATCAAGTCTCCCTTGCTGTTGTTACATATCATTTGAAATATAGTAGCACGTTTTACTAACCCTCGATAGACACCTGAGGTTTTTGGAAAAATTAGATATTTTGCACTTCATATGCAAAACAAGGAAAATAAATGGTAATGATCGAAATATTTGTAGGGTTGCAGTATTTCCACTCCATGAAAACTCGTTTTCAAATTAACGCTATAGGTATTCGAGGGTAGCGAACACGAAAAATACCATTAAATTCCCGGAAATGCGTAATTTCAACCATCTAAAAAAAAGTATAGTTTTAAAAGGTGCTGATTACTTTTCTATATTAATTTAACGTAAAATGAATTTGCTGCTTCTGCTGTCTTCACTGTTGCCTTGCAAGGTCACTAATACACACACACATATATATATATATATATATATATATATATATATATAGAGAGAGAGAGAGAGAGAGAGAGAGAGAGAGAGAGAGAGACGCTCAGTAATTTATACTTTTGTTTAAGTAAGATACATATCGCCAGTATCTTGTAAATAATTTATATAAATTTATATAAATGCATATCCAAATCCTCTGGTATATTGTCACACATCTTGCAATGATGGATCAAATGCATCGAGCTATATTTTGTGTGTCATTGAGCATTCATTCCAAACAATATTTTGTCATTTCTGCAACACTTTTTCAATGTGAGATATTTTGGAAATATTATACGTACGAGTTTCAATAAGTGTCATGTTTCATAGTAATTTCAATGTAGAATAAAAATGATATTTAACAAGATATTACTGTCGGGCCTGTTCCTGATGATGTAAAGCCTAACGCTATGTCATTTCATAATCGAATAACTGCTGAAGTCAATTAATTTAGAAAGGCTTTACCAGTTCTTCCTAGCACGTTACATTAAAAAAAATTCTCCATTTCCATTATTGAAAATATGTAGTATTGATTTGAATATTTCTCATTTGCTCGTGTTTTGGTTTATGCATATTGATTGCACACAAAAGTAAGGATAAGCTTTTTTGTAATTTTGTTCACTACACAATTCTGTATAGAACAAAGTAGCAGATATATTGATGGCATTTTGAATTGATTGATAATTTTGTGCGTTTTAATCACATATTTTTTAGTACGTATATTAATAATTAGAAAATATTAATTCTAGTGACAAATATCCCCAGACAATTGAGATTTATATTTATCTTTTAACTAATTCGAAAATAAAGGAGAACACGTGACCAATGTGATAGAAAACAATGCTGGATTTTAATAGAATGCAATGTGCTATATGCATTCCTAATGCATATATCCAGGTGCCCGTTATTTTAACATCAACTCAAAGCTTGACAGATTCCGCGAAAAGTAGTAACTTGAAAGCCATTAAAAATTTTCAATTGCTAGAAAGACGCTGGATCAAAGAAGAATTTAAGTTTCATATCGATTTACCTTTCATATCGCGAAGAATGTAACTATCATATGGGATATGTAGTGTACAGTATATTTATTGTTGTTTGTTAACATGTTTAATGCTTTCCTTAATCTCGATATCTTTGTTTGAATCGTGCAAATGATTTCTCTTAACGTCCCATGTCTAATACATAGGCACATCCGGAACAAACAGTGTTTTAGCATTAGCTAAATTTAACATAACAGTTAAAAAGCTGTTGAAGTTTTATTCGATAGATTCAGAGCTATTCTTTGCACATTGGAAGCTGTGAACTAAACTGCTCGTCCATTGTACATATGTATTATTAAATTAACAACAGTCGAAGATCTGTTATGTATGGGAAATGAAAATAAAAAACTAGTAAACATTCTTCTTATGAATATTCCAGCTTGATACTGTGCGATTTCATCGATATGCGTAACTGCGTTCATACCATGCACGGCGAATTCAGATTCAATGTTGCACAAGCTCGATGTATCCTGTTATCATCAATTCACGCAAATATTTATCAATGTTAGCATCAGGTCATATTATATTTTCGATTTCATTTTGACTGAACATGTATATATATATATATATATATATATATATATATATATATATATATTGGACACAAATCAGTATTTAGACACGCCCTATTGAATACGAGAGTTATTCCTTTTTCAGATCTATCTGGGCGTCCTTTCTATTAGCCTCGCGGTCTTTTTAATTTCTGCAGGCATATTATATAGTATGGCGTTCTAAAGTTGTTGTTCAGCCATATTTTTTCTCAAGCGATTTCTATCGGTGCATCCAATTATTGTCAGTAGCAATTGCTATTATTTCTTTTCCTTTTATTTTCCTTTGTGGTTTGGTGTAGTTATTTATTTAATTGGCTATAAAAGTGGGCGCAGAAGGGTTAAGGGCGAAATAGTTTTATTTTATTTCATTTTTAGTTTCGATTTTTCTATTTTATAAATTATGAATTTAGTTTCATGTTAGTTAGTAAATACTGTTAGCATATTTGTCCCGGTGTTAAATGAGACCCGGTTTAAAAAGGGCTATAGTTTGTTCTATAAGTATGACATCTAGTAATTTTACTCGTCGTGTGCAGTTGTTAAGATATCGAATGTTAGTATTTTTAGTTAAGATATTTCTAATGTCGAACGACTGTAAGTCTTCATCATGGGGTTTACGTGTTGTTTTATGGCACTATTTTCAGTTTAAGTATAGGTAAGTCGTTAGAGAGTGTTGTTGTTGCGTTATATGAGTTTTTAGTTTTAAGAGTGTGTTTTTAAAATACATAGTTTGTAAATAATTTGTTTAACTTTTTGGATTTACCACGTATTGGGAAACAATCGACCACATTTTAGAATATGATTATTTTCATTCTTTCAAATCATTACTCAAGGAGTCATGTTCAATTACGCTACACTTCGAAGTTGTCTATTTACTACGTACTTAATTTATCATTTTTATATTGAAGTTGTACCCATCGGCACCATCCCAATAAATTATTGCATATTCTCGAGCATCATAGCATCAACAACATTCACCAACATTTATTAATTGAAAATTTCTCCATGTAGAAAATATTTCAAGGTTTAAGTTGATTTCCAACTATAACAATTACCACTGCATCTATAGCTGGAACATATATTTACAGAAAGGCTTAGAGATTAATAATGGTGAAATTATCAATCAAGTTATTATAGGAGGGACTATAACATAATAAAATGTATATGAAAAATCGTTTCGGCAACGCTATCTTGTTACAAATAAAATAATCTAGCAATGAGTACAATATTTCTGGATACCGACTCCTCATCAGAATAAATAGGAGAGGTTGAAGAAGGCACCAGATTCTGACCTGTTTATAGTGTGTAAGCTATTGCTTACAATGAGATTATCCAACAATATTTTACCTGATTTATCGAGGGTTTCATTTGTAAATCTATACTATTAATAAAATTCTAAATGTTTATTTGTTTATGTGATTATGTATATATATACCAATAAACTTTCGAACAGATGCATCGAATTGAAAAATTATCTCTCTCTCTCTCTTTCTCTCTGTGTTTCTCTCTCTTTCTGTATATATATATATACATATATATATATATATATATATATATATATATATATATATATATATATATATAAGAACAAGCAGTTAATAAAACATGTTGAAAATACTTCGTAAAAGACTTAAAAACATATTTAATCTGAAAAGGAAACACTTGAAAAGTGGACAGTCCTTGATTAACGGAGTTTCGAAGAAATACTTTCCTTTCTCATCAGAAAGTGGCAATTAGCAAAATACGGGATCGGATTTTGCATACACAAGTATTTGATGAAACTGCAAGTAAGTCAAAGATTTTACTTGATAACAAACAGTGAAGCAGAGGGAATATGGTGACGAAAAAGAATATTACACGTGATTTACCTTTCACCAGACTATCCATTCACGGGTAATCACCTTTTTCTGAACCGTATTCCCACTGCTTCACTATTTGTTATCAAGTAAGATCTGTGACTTACTTGCAGTTTCATCACATACTTTTGTATGCAAAATCCGATTCCGCATTTTGCTAAATCTTACCCTCTGATGAGAAGGAAAGTATTTCTTCAAAACTCCGCGGATTAAGGACTATCCACTTATAAAGTATTTCCTTTTAAGATTAAATATGTTTTTATCTC